>NC_135668.1:45222699-45558056 GCF_964188315.1 Podarcis muralis
CAAATGCACAGAAAACCAATGCACACCTGAGTTATGTTAATGTTCCAGTGCGAGATGCAAGACTGCAGAAAGAAGCCAGCCAAACACAAAGAAAGTACAGTGGTGCCTCACAAGACGAAATTAATTCGTTCTGCGAGTTTTGTCATCTTGCGATTTTTTTCGGGTGTCGGGAAAGTTTTGGAAAACTTTTGGACAAAAGTTTTGGAAAACTTTTGGACGGTGTCGGGAAAGTTTTGGAAAAGCTTCAAAAATCACCAAAGTCTTTAAAAACCTCAAAAAAGGCTACCACACCGCGTTCTATGAGTTGCTCCTCGAAGTCAAGTCGCAACTGTATTAACGGTGTTAAGAAAAAGGAAACAAACTTGCAAGACGTTTCCGTCTTGCGAAGCAAGCCCATAGGGAAAATCGTCTTGCGAAGCAGCTCAAAAAACAAAAAACCCTTTCGTCTAGCGAGTTTTTTGTCTTGCGAGGCATTCGTCTTGCGAGGTACCACTGTAAAGCTGCCAAAACTTCTGTTAAAGATAAGTAATCTCCAGACAATGAGCCAATCAATATACATTACTTTCATCCCTTAAACATGGCTTGATGTTGTTACCTATTGTACATGGATGTTAGCCACGGTTAACACAAACTAGGATTTGGTCCTAATCCAAGAAGTGAAACCAGATTCTAGCTATGACTTCAAATCCAAAGTGTCAGGAGCAAATCCTCATTATTGTTGAATGTTGGCAAAACAATGAAGTATGGCAAAAGGGGTTGGGGAGAAAGGAAGCTAATAAACCTATGGTGCATTTTCAATCCTTTGAGCATGGTTCAGGGATGGGAAACATTATGTCTGCTCTGGCTCAAGGAGATTTAAAAAGGTTTAAAACAAAAGATGATTGCTGAAAGCAGAGCATAACCATACAACTAAACACCGGTGAATACTCCTGTCCTTTTGTGGGTGGATGTTCTCTATCTTTCAAGGGTTTGATTAGCTCTTGTCATACACTGGCGGCATGAAGGGCTAAGAAACGAATACAGGGGAACATGGTGCCCTGACACCATGCCTGGCTGCTCCTCCAACATCCTACACATTGGGAAAAGGCCTGAAGTGAGAGCCAGCTATTCCACTAGTACAATAAGTGTTAGCTTCCCCACCCTCTCCTCTCCTGATGCACCCTATAGATCTGCTCTGATAGGTTTGTTGTTGTTGTTTAGTCGTATCCGACTCTTCGTGACCCCATGGACCAGAGCACGCCAGGCACTTCTGTCTTCCACTGCCTCCCGCAGTTTGGTCAAACTGCTCTGATAGGTTAGGGGAGCTGATAGTGCCAGCAGAACAGTTTAGGTGGATACCACCATTGACTCCTCCACCCAATCAGATGCTTCAATCATATAGGGGCCCACAAAGAGCCTAATACCTAAAGGGGGCAGCTATATTCTGCTCACTGGATAAGAATTTGTCCCCCCCCCCCATTTAGTTCTCATTTGGATATGGATTTCTTTTTTTAAAAAAAAATCAAGTTTATGTCATCCAATCTTTTAAAGTCACATACAGTTGGACAAAGCAGTAGTTTTGGCATTTGTTTGGAATAACTACATTATGGGTAAGGAAAAAAATAAGCCTTATTGGTGGTGCTTATATATACACAATATCCTCTATATTTGGCATAAGGATAAAAATTCTGCAATGAACCGTTAGGGACAGAACTATAAATTGAATGCTGTTAAAAGACATAAGGGCTATACATCTATAATATATATTGCCTCACAGATCTAGCTGAAAATTGCTAAGTCACCTATCCAACATGTTTTCTTAATAGCTTAAAATGTCATTTTTAAAATGGAAGACTTTCCTCACAGTCCACAATTTCATATTAAGGCTTTTATTACAAGCATTCTGATTTGGGGTTGAGTGCATGTGTGTGCACACAAAAATCAGTAAAAAGCTGCAAGGAGACAGAAGTCTTCGTGACTTTGGTAGCAAAGCACACACACAAAAGGATCCTGCAGTACCTTAAAGACTGCCAGATTTAATATGGAAAAAGTTTTCATGGACCAGAGTCCACTTCATCAAATGCACAAAAAGAGGGAGAATACGGATATGAAATTGCTGATCCCCAAGAAATTATTCCACAATGTATGTCAGTCTTTAGGGTGCCCCATGACACTTGGTTATTGTTCTTCCTGTAAGAAACTAAGCACAGCTATTCCTCTTAGGAATAATAATTTCCTCTTAGGAAAAATAAAACAAATAAGAAGAGTGTGACACAAGATTCCTATAGCATTCCAACTCTTGTTTATTTTATTAAGTAGGATGAAGGCTTGCATCCATGGCAATTTTTTACCCAATATTGAACACCAGTCTTCCTCCTGCACCTTGTTTTGAACTACCATCTTCCATGCCCATTCCCCATGATGGCTATGGTCAATGGGAGTTGTAGCCCAAACCATCTAAAAGGTACCTGGTTGGGGAAGGCTGGTGTACAATCACCTTTAAAAACAGTTTAACAGCATGCTTAGTCACCTAAAGACCTTTGCCTAGGAACAAGTTAAACCACTGTCATGAGTAGCAATGGAACCAGCCCTAAGGATCCCTGACAGCCTCACCTATTCTTTTCCCCTCAATGCCAATAGCAGCCAAGGCAAGATGCTTATCTGCATTGCCAAAGTTCAATTTTTTAAGTGGCTGCTGGCAGGCACCATGGCCAACACTCCACCCCAGACGAATATAGCTGAGATTAATAATGAGACATTTGTGCTGACTTCTAGACACATTCATTGCCTGCGGATAAATAACCAGCTCTTTTAAAAGAAGCACATGAGTGTGTTCAGTATCAGAGATATGCTTAGAATAAAAAGACCTTACTAACGTTGCTGGAGTAGGGAGACTTCTCGTAGGATTTGTTCAATTGAAATGCCAAACAGGGAAAACATGGGCTTTGCAGCTTCCCCCTGCCACTGTCTTTTCAGAGAATTATCAAACAACGGATTCCAAGAGCAGATGCAATGGTGATTTTTGTTGGGGTGGAATGCCAAACCAGCTTGACCAAACTGCTGTTTGCAAAACAGTTCAAGCCACAGTTTCAGATCCTGGCTCAGTGGCCACTCGCAAATCATGCATCTGTCAGATGGTGGCAATTTTGGCATTACAGTTGAACTATCCCATAGTGTGAACAAGGGCAAGTAGATTTAGGAAGGCCCAACAGAGATGCTTAACAGATTATGTTTAAAAAAGTAATGTACACTCACAATACTTGCATTCAACTATCATGCACAAGGCAGAAAGTTGGGGTTTTTCATGACGAGTGTAAATGCAATGAAAAATATAGGTTTGTCACCATAATACATTTGAAACAGCCCAAAGGGGTGCAAAGTTCAAACATGGCAGGTTGTATCCAACTAAGTTATATTCCAAGTAGATACAGTGAAATTAATAAACCTAAATTATGCATGTCCATTAATTTCAATAGGTCTAATTGCAATAGGACTAGTATTGGATACAACCCTGTCCTAGTAATATTTATATACTAATTCAGAAGAAATAACAGGATGGGGTCCTTAATGCCTGTTATCAGCCAGTTCTACACATTTTACTCAACAGGCCTGAAAATACTGAAATCTTCTCCATCAACATACACCATAATAAAAGGTATGATAGCTCACTAACTCCCTAAAGTTTTTTTTATGTCGGTTGCCTAAAGGTTATTAATACAACACTTCCTGTTATTATCTCTCTTGGCCACTGACAGATCTTAAAAGTATTTTACAAGGAACATTACAACAAACTGGCACTAGCATTTCAAAACTATTGCATTTTTACCTTCACTATTGCATGCCAGAGATTTGCAAGTGCAAATGCTCGTATAGCTAGCAACCACTGAGCTATCTGAGGGTTCTTGGTTGTGTACTGTATAGCTGAAAGCATTTCCTTATATTCAGATGTGTCCGCTGAAGACATAAGGTTTAAATAGTCAAGAAAAACATATGGGTTCTGGTCGTTCACAAGTCCGATGGGATATTCACTCAGCGCAGCTGCAAGAATGGAATTCAAATCCGATGGCTGGAACTCCTTGGAGCCTGACCCCTCAAAAGCAAGGCGTACTTCATCCTCAATAACTCCCATTTCCAGTTCTAACAGTTGCTCTTTGTGGTTGTACTGGAGTTCAGACAGCCAGAAATGTGCAAAGCGTACAAAGTTATCTCCACAACAACTCCACGTGCCCATGTCACTAATGAAGTTGTGTGCCTTCTCCAGCCAGCCTGTCACTGCAGTGCTATCAAAGTGTTTAAAGAGCTTTTCAAATATATCTTTTTCAGGAGAAAAAAGTGGACCTAGCGATTCCTTGGAAGATGCAGCTCCATTCGCCGCATCATTCAAGCGTGGTGGCCTTTTCTTGCCAATATGAGGCAATGGGACAGCTTTAAACAGAGTGCAGTTCCTGATCTTAAGAGAGAAGAACTCCTTTTGCAAATGATTATTATCCACTTGAGAGTTGTTCACTAACGACTGGATATTTGGAAGACGAAGAATTTCATTCTGCTCATTCAGGGCATTTTTACGCAGGTGTTGGTGTCCTACATCATCTTCCTGTTCCATATTAATATAAGAGATATGCATCACCCGTCTGTCCTCCAAACTCTGCATTGTACTGAACTGTAGTAAATAATGGAATGCCTTTTAGTTGTAGCATAAGTCACGATTTAGTGAATCTCAATATGTACCTGAAACAACACAAAAAACAGAAGTAGTTACTTGTTGTCACTAGGGCTATAAAGCACAACAAAGATTTCTTCTAATGCACTAATCTGCCTTTAGGCAGATTAAAATGAACTGAAAGATTAATTGATTAAATCATTGCACATTACCAAAACCTCAATGCAGGTGTTTTTCTAAGATACTGAAGAAATGGCCCATTTACCGTTATGTACACAAGTGGTCTTTGGTTTGTATGCTGTCCATTTCCCTCTCCAGTGTTCAAAATTAGCCAGGTGCCAGGCACATTTTGCACCCTGGCTATTGGCTACTTATAACCAGCGAAGATGCCTGGGCTCCAGGATGGCGCCTGACATCTCCACCATCTGGAGGGGCATGCCTGGAGATCCTTGGATCTTGACTGTTTTCACACACTAAGAACACATCCTGTATACAGTGGTACCTCGGGTTACATACGCTTCAGGTTACAGACGCTTCAGGTTACAGACTCCGCTAACCCAGAAATAGTATCTCAGGTTAAGAATTTTGCTTCAGGATGAGAACAGAAATCATGCTCCGGCGGCGCAGCGGCAGCAGGAGGCCCCATTAGCTAAAGTGGTGCTTCAGGTCAAGAACAGTTTCAGGTTAAGAACGGACCTCCGGAATGAATTAAGCTCTTAACCCGAGGTACCACTGTAATTCTATCAGTTACATTTTATTTGCACCATCAGAATGAATTTCAGGATCCAAGATGCTTCTTTCTGCGCAGCCTGAGCAGGAGCAGTGAACAACGTTATAGTTAATTGTTATAGCTTGTCTTCACTTACTCCACCCCTCTGCCCTGTTCACAGTTGTGAAGAATATTCTTACATTATGAATGGTCTGTGTCACCATTAAGAAAAAAGGTAGAAATAGGCCAATATATGTGTGGCCTGTCCCTGGATCAACGTAATTTTTTTCTTCATTTTGGAGGGGAAAAGCAGTCCATCATCATCATCATTATTACCATAAATCTTTTTGCTACAGTGTTCAAAACTCCCATTGTTCTAGGTGCATTTTGTGACAGGGTATTTCATTAGCACGAACTGTTTTTGAGCTCTGGATGCAGCACTGCGCCTGAGATTTCAGATTAAAACTGCAGAGTGGAAGGGAAGGAGAACCTTTTTCTGCCTCCCCACTTCCAGCTACTCTCTGGAGACTGGAGAAGAGACCCTCTTAAGAATATATGGGGGGAAAGGACTAGACCATGTGAAAAATGAACATAATATTTTAGCTGCAGTTCATTCATTTTCAGATTTGTATTCTTGTTATTAAAAAAATTAGCCTAGACATTCCATTGTTGCGCTCATAACCTCAGATTAAGGTGCCATTTAGCTCCTAGCTTCCACATCTCAGTTTCTAACACTGGTTTGCTAATCTACTGAGTAAACAGATTTAAAGTTGAAACTCTAACCACCATCTCATATCCAAGTATTTGTTTTAAGCAAACAGAAATCCCATTCTAAAGTAAGAGTATCTATCTATACCCTATTTTCAGATCTTCTGAACCCACTTACTTTTTACCACAGAAAGTTCTGACTTTACTTTTTGCTCCTTAGCCTCATAAACCACCCTATGGAGTACTCAAATATTATACAAGCGACCCTCCACTTATGCAGGGGTTATGTTCTAGCATCCTGCACACACATAAGTGAAAATCACATGTGGAGAGAACCCTCTAAACACCCTTTAAATGCCCTCTCTACTGCTCTCTCTCCAGTCCAGATCAAAAATACTGTACCAAAAAACTTCAACTGGAATTGAAGCTCTGGGGTTGGCAGGAGGCTGGAGGATGAGCAGAAAAGCAGCTGCTGGTGATGCGCTACCCCACACACCAGCTGTTAGGCAGAGAGGCTGTGCAGTCTAAGCAAGGCCCGGTTGTGCCTTCAGTCTCTTCTCTGCCCTCTTTGAAGTCCTCTTCAGGCTCCAAGGACTCTCCAGCTCTCTCCCTCCATTTCCGGGTATGAATTATATGATTTAATTATTTCCCACCACCACACATATATGCGGTCGTGCGCAAGTCAATCACAAGTTGGGTGTGGGTGTGCCTGTACTCATTTTGGAGATCATAAAGAAAGGCAGTTCAAAACCAAACATTCCTCTATTCTAGTACACATTACCTTCTGTTTCGCTTTACAACTAGAATACTGTAATTTAGTTTTGCCCTTTTGTGAGCTGATGCAACACAACTGTCATAACAATTGCTAACTTCAACCAATAAGATTCCAGGAGGTAAATTATGATGTCACAATCCAGAATCATTCTAGAGCACAATTTCTTTAAAAATATTAAGCAAAATGTTGGAGAAGTCTCATTTTTTAAAAAAATTGGTTTCTGCTGAGACAAGTGGCTTGATTTCTCTACTGAACAAGGAATAATTTCCTCTAAGCAGAAGAGAGACCAGGAGACTGTAGGCATTTCCATCTTAACATGGCAACAATAGGACATGTATCAAAATGCAGAGCATCACATTTTCTGTACAACAATCATTGATCTACATACAGTTTTAAACTCAGGAGATGAAGAGATCATGCTATGGCAAAACTATTTAACACAACAAGAGCACCTTGATATACCGTAAACAGACCCTTATGTAAGTTTGGTGGTCACACAGAACGTTTGTTCTTATTGCAACTTGACAAGCCAATTTGCAGGTAGCTATATTAATCTTGCTACCAGTGATGTTGGTTTTCTGGAAAAAATTGCAAACTGCAAATTAGTCTGTTTTGTGGTCTGCATTGGAACATTATCAATCTGCATCAGAACAAAATTCTGATGCCCTAGAGAGAGTTTTTAAGCATGTTTCTTTTATTAAGCATGTTTCTTTTATTTCTATATAATACAAATTTAAATTTTTGCAACTTCCAAGATTGCCTAATAATAAATTTGCTATAGGCACCCACTCATTGTTACTAATCGAGTTATGAAACAGAGAGTTTTCTACAAAAAAATAAAAGCCATGGAAAATTCTCCACCCTCCCACCCAGCTTGTTCCTATCACAGCACTCCAGACAAATCTGTGAAACCACACCCATGTCAAGGAACTAAGTACAGTAAGGGTGAACATAGATTTGAACAGAGATACAGAATACAATGCACTACCTCCCACATTACATCTAGGACAGACTGCGATCAGTGAAGCCATCAATTACCCAAAAAATGTATGTAACCTAGTTACAAGTGACATGATTTATTGAATTACATTTATATCCTCCCTTTCTTCCATAGAACTAAAGGGAGGGTTCCTTGTGGTTTCCCATACAGGGAGGGTTTCCTTGTGGTCTCCCATACAGGCAATGACTAGACAATGACTATTTTTGAGTCAGTAAAGTCATGCGACTTCAGACCATAATCTTAGATAGTTTTCAAAACTGAGGATGCCTGTCAAATCTCTGCTGGAAGAGTCTTCCATAGCATGGGGTCAGTCATTCTAAATGTGCAGCTTTTGGCTGAAGCCAGCTGGGTCTCTGTATCATGGGGGACAACTCTCAATACCTTTCCAGATGATACAGTGGTACCTCGGGTTACAGATGCTTCAGGTTACACACTCCGCTAACCTAGAAATAGTACCTCGGGTTTAGAACTTTGCTTCAGGATGAGAACAGAAATCGTGCTCCAGTGGCACGGCAGCAGCGGGAGGCCCCATTAGCTAAAGTGGTGCTTCAGGTTAAGAACAGTTTTAGGTTAAGAACGGACCTCCAGAACGAATTAAGTTCTTTACCCGAGGTACCACTGTATTAGTGATCAGGCTGAAATATAAGGTTCCAGGTGGTCCTTAAGATTACTTGGACCCAAGTTGCTCAGGGTTTTGTATAGTAACACAAGAGCCCTTTTTATGAAACTAACTGCTGCTGGGAAGGTGCGAATATGCTTTGTGCCCTCCTTGATAATGTCCCAGATTCTCTCTGAGACCTCTGGGGAAAAAACAAGTGTATAATTTGTGAGGGGAGGGGGCAATACACAGTTCTACTAAGAAATCCAAACTCTTAAATTTGATTATTTTTTTTAAGTTACAGATCCATCTACAGCACTAGAAAAAGAGATCAAGAGAATGGTCAGAATCTGAGTAATCTTTGACTTTCTTAGCCCAATGGCCATGGTGTCCATTTGCAACAAATGCAAACAAAAACAAAAAAACAGAAAGAGCAAAACATGCAGACACACTGCCCAAAGTTTGGCAAATTACCGGTAAGTAAAATTTAGCAGTGAGCACACCACTTTCCACAGGTTCCAATATCAAAGCTTACCACGTAACTGAGGAAATGTCAGCTTAAAAATATACCTTTTTCTATCACCCAGAAAGCAACATTATTATATACTGCTTCTGATTATGCCAATAAAATATGCCAGTGTTTCATAACTGGGCAGATATTTGAACCTTGGCCTCCAGGGTCCTAGCCTCACACTCTAACCACTACACCACTGGCTTCACAAGAATAAAATGAAGGACTGAGGCGGGAAGTGTGAATACAGTGGTACCTTGGGATGCGAACGGGACCCGTTCCGCAGCCCCGTTCGCATACTGAATAGAACGTAAGATGCGACTGTGCGTCTGCACATGTGTGGGTCACGTTTTGCCGCTTCCGCGCATGACATCATTTTGAGCGTCTGCGCATGCGTGAGCGGCAAAACCCGGAAGTAACGTGCTCCATTACTTCCGGGTTGCCACAGAGCGCAACCCGAAAGCGCTCATCCTGAAGCACATCCAACCCAAGGTATGACTGTACTGGAGGAAAGCCAGATTACAAAATGCAGTAATTTAAAAAACTATTTCGTAAATTTCAATCATTTTCATTTCCTGTTGTGACTGTGAGCCACTTTGGACAGGTGTTTGCCCAGGAAATATCTTAACAAAACAAATACACGAAATATGTGCCAGATGGGTTCATTTGTGTTTACTCGGTATGCAAGCACAGACTCCCACAATCTGAAGCCCTACGGCTCAAACGGGGAGCTGAGGACAGTCCAAGGAGCACCTCCTTCCTTCTCAACTCCACTCCCCACCCAGTAGCTCAACCCTAGACTACCTCACAGGGTTGCTGTGAGGATGAAGTAGGAAGAGCAGGGGTGACAAATAGGGAACAGCCATTCACCTTGGGGGAAAGGTGGGATATTGGCTGGATTTAGGTTTGATGAGGCCCTAAGCTACTGAAGGGGCCCTTTATATGTCCAGCCGTCCAGCAAATTGTTGCTGTTTTTTGTGTTGAATATATGCTGTATGGTAATTTATGGACCTAATAGGTATCTCAAGCCATTTGCACCTAACAAATAGCAGCCTACACAACACAAAACACTGTTGCTGTATGCAGGTTTTATTTTATTTGTTTTTTATCTTATATTTTGAAAATGCACATCCAGTTTGGGGCCCTAAGCTATAGCTTGTTTAGCTTATACAGTGGTGCCTTGGGTTACATACGCTTCAGGTTACAGATTCCGCTAATCCAGAAATAGTACCTCGGGTTAAGAACTTTGCTTCAGGATGAGAACAGAAATCGTGCTCCGGTGGCGTGGCTGCAGCAGGAGGCCCCATTAGCTAATGTGGTGCTTCAGGTTAAGAACAGTTTCAGGTTAAGAATGGACCTCCGGAACGAATTAAGTACTTAACCTGAGGTACGTACCACGGGGCCTCTTTCAAAGGACTCACTTTGTATATCCCCTATAAGAGGAAGATACATAAAAACGTGCGCGTGGTTTGTTTTTAATTTAAATGTGCTTTAAATTAAATCAAATTAAATTAAACTTGATAGGGAAGCACCCTCTGGCCGGAAGAGACCGGCACCCTCACCCATGAGGGAAGTGTGGGGTGGGGAGAGCACCTTTCCCTCTCCCCTCAAACGCCCCCTCCCCAACCCCCAACCCCCCGTCCCTCACAAGGCGAGGGTCACCTGTAGCCTGACGTTGAGCATCATGGAGGCCACGATGTAGAGATAGGGGAAGTTGATGCGGAGCTTCCAAGCCAAGTCGAAGAAGATGAGGAGGGTCCGAGTCAGCCCTTTGCAGAAGACCCCGTACGACCGGGCGGCCGCCGACTGAGAGAACCTGGCAACCAGGGCGGACAGCAGCGTCGTCGCCGCCACCGCCATATACACTCACCTGCAGAGCCAGGCCTCATAGGCTCCGCCCTCTCCTCTCCCCCCCCACCAAACAGCTTGAGCCTAACCGCCCTCCCCCCCCCCCCCGCCCGCCGGGCTCGCGCTGACCCCTCGCAAAACCCCGGATGTCGGAGGAGCGAAGGGAAAGGCAGCCCCGGCCGAGCAAGGTGTTTACGTTCGGGCAACAGGGTTTGCCGCCGCGGCCGGCGTCGTCGCGGCGCCTCTACGTCACGACGCACAGCTCCCTTCCTGACCAATCACTTCTTCCCAGAGAGGCGGGCGGGGGAAGAGAGATTAAAAAACAACTGGAAGGAATTCGTGGTCCTCCAGATGCGGACGGATTTCAGTTCCCATCAGCCCCAGCCTGCAAGGTCAGCGGTTCTGGATGCTGGGAGCTGTAGTTTAGCGGCATCTGAAGGGCCAAAACAGACCATGGTTTATGGCTAACCTGTGGAGTTTATAACTTGTTGCTAGATGGCAGCTCCTGTCCTTGGCCACAGAGGTTGTCTGGGGCTGATGGGAGCTGTGGTGCAGCATCCGGAGGGGACCACACTTTAGCAGCTCTTGCTCTAGGGCAGGCATAGGCAAATTTGGCCCTACAGATGTTTTCTGACTACAATTCCCATCATCCCTGACCACTGGTCCTGTTAGCTAGGGATGATCTGGAGGGCCGAGTTTGTCTATGCCTGCTCTAGGGTGTGAGCCACCGTATGTGTGTGTCCAATGCCGGATTTATGTGTAAGCTAAACAAGCTATAGCTTAGGGCGCCACTCTCTTGGGGACCCCAAAAAAAATTAAAGGGAAAAAAACCCCTGGATGTACATTTCCAAAATATAAGAAAAAAACACAAATAAAATAAAACCTACATAAAGCTATGGTTTTCCCAGTAGTGATGTATGGAAGTGAGAGCTGGACCATAAAGAAGGCTGATTGCCGAAGAATTGATGCTTTTGAATTATGGTGCTGGAGGAGACTCTTGAGAGTCCCATGGACTGCAGGAAGATTAAACCTATCCATTCTGAAGGAAATCGGCCCTGAGTGCTCACTGGAAGGACAGATCCTGAAGCTGAGGCTCCAATACTTTGGCCATCTCATGAGAAGACTCCCTGGAAAAGACCCTGATGTTGGAAAAGATTGAGGGCACAAGGAGAAGGGGACGACAGAGGATGAGATGGTTGGATAGTGTTCTCGAAGCTACAAACATGAGCCTGACCAAACTGCGGGAGGCGGTGGAAGACAGGAGTGCCTGGTGTGCTCTGGTCCATGGGGTCACAAAGAGTCGGACACGACTAAATGACTAAACAACAACAAATATATAGGGTGCCTACATTCTGGATATACAAATGGCTTTAGATACCTATTGGGTCCATAAATTACCATGTAGCATATATTCAACACAAAAAGCAGCAACAATTTGTTGTTGACAAAGGGACAGCTGGACATATAAAGGGTCCCATTACCTTCAGTAGCTTAGGGCCTCATCAAGCCTAAATCCGGCCCTCTGCGTGTCATGTGTGCATTGCTCTTTGGGTGCTTTGTCCAAAGGGCATTACATAGCTTAAATAGTTTTGAGCAGCTACTCAACTCAACCAACCTACTGGGAAAGAAAATAATCTCCCAACTATATAAAATCCTCACACAATTGGCTCCCCTTCTTCTCATTTCATTAAGACTACAATGGGGAAAAGGTTTTGGACAAGAATTAGAGGAACAGCTCTGGGAACAAATTTGAAATAAACTACCATGTGCATCCAACTCATCTGGAACTCGAGAAAACGTGTTAAAGATAGTGCATCACTGGTACATGTGCCCAAACAGATTGTACACATCTAATCCTTGCTGTCAGGAATGTGATTTACCTGGCTCTCTAGTGCAGATGTGGTGGTTTTGCCCCAAAATTAATCCCTTTTGGGGAAAAGCTTTTCAAACAATCAAATGGTGAGACAAATCACTACAACCAGCCCCAAATTAGCTATACTATATTATGTTACTCCTCAGATTTGGAACATAACCAATAAAGACCTCACCATCCATTTATTAACTGCAGCTAGATTAGTGACTGCAAAAAATGGGAAAACTTTAAATGCAAATCGTTTTGAAGCCTGGATTTCACAAGTTTGGGACATTGTGCTTGTGGACAAATTAACAATTTAAGAAAGGGAATATTGATATGGGAGGGGGAAATCACACCTTCTATACAACATGGTATCCTTTTATTGACTTTGTTAAGACATACCGTAGTTTTCACCCTCCATTGACTCATGGAACCTTATGAAGCAACATTTTAATTTTAGTGCCTTTCTTAGAACATCTAAAACTGCAACTATCAGCTGCTATTTTTTTCTTTCTTTTCAGTACAACTAAACTGTTTTATAGCCTCAGTACTACAACAGAAAAAATCTATAGAAAATTAACCACAATCCTATAAACACTGATTTTAATACTGTATTTTTTATTGCTGTAACCTACTCTAGGACCTTATGATAAGGGGTAGGATATCCACTAAAAATAACATTTACTCGGGATTAAGTCCCTTTGAATTCAATGGGACTCATTCCCGTGTACAGTGGTACCTCGGGTTACATCCGCTTCAGGTTACATCCGCTTCAGGTTACAGACTCTGCTAACCCAGAAACAGTGCTTCAGGTTACGAACTTTGCTTCAGGATGAGAACAGAAATCGTACTCCGGCGGTGCAACGGCAGCAGGAGGCCCCATTAGCTAACGTGGTGCTTCAGGTTAAGAACAATTTCAGGTTAAGAATGGACCTCCGGAACGAATTAAGTACTTAACCTGAGGTACCACTGTACAGGTTGGAGCTTAAAGAAGATGTTAAAAGAACAGGGCATGGTAACCCGGTCAGGATGGTGAATATTACTCAACTTATAGGCTACAACCCTCTGCCTACTTATCTGGTAGTAAACCTCACTGAAGACAGTGGGAGTAGAAATGTATAACACAGTGCTGCAAGTAGGTTTTAATATTTAATTCTCTTTTTTGCAGTGAATATGACAATTCCAAACAATACTGAACATATTTCAATATAAGCCGACGTTAAAAATAAAAAAGGCAGTGTTCCTTGAAAAACTCAGCATGAACATGATTCCCCTAGCCTTTATAGTCTGTGTCAAATTTTCCAGGATTACATCAGCATGATTATTCTAGCAATCCACACCCACGTACAGGAATCATGCTGTTCTTCTGCCAACATACACATATAAAGTCACATTACACAACTTCTCAAAACTTTTAAATAGACTTCCTCTTTGCATCAGGTAGTTAAAGAACTGTTTGTCCACATTTTGAGAGTATTCAGTATCATTTACGCAGGTACTGTACCGGTTTCGGTTTAGTAACTAACTTAATGTCTAAAGTAAAAAATTAACAGGAAGCAGATTTCCTAAACTTTGTGAGTTGTTTTCCGTGTTTTACAATGGGGCAAAAAGTTAAACAAAAGAAATACAGGCCACTGAGCTATGGGTGAATGGTGAAGCATTTGCTTTGCATGCAGAAAACCCCGGATTCGATCCCTGGCATTTCTTGGGACTCAGGGAGAAGCCCCTGCCTCAAAACCGAGAGAGCTGCTCTTATACTGAGCTAGATGAACTGATGGATAAGTATGAAGTAGCTTCCTATGTTCTTAGATGTACTCATCATTAGTGAGTCTTCACAACAGAATGACATAAAAATGCACAGGTGTATAGTAATGGTTTCGGAGTGTTGATCTGGGAAAGAAATAACAAAAATAGTTATTACTGGAAACGCAAATCTTGCAGATCACAGCTGGAATACAGCCCCATACACATCTACTCAGAAGTAAGTTCCACTGAGTTCAATGGAACTAGCTTCCAGATAAGGGATTGCAGCCAGGAGAGCAATCTTAACCAGACAGATATGACAGAAGGCAGATACACTGACATATTTCCTGTGCAAATTAAGCTGTATCACACCTGTTCCTGGTGGTAGGTTGCTGGGAAGGCAGTGTAAACTTTCAGTTTATACCCTTCCATTGACTACTGTGGGGTGAATTTTAATCAAAATTGTATTTTTGTTGATGTAAGGGGTGTAAGAGCTTCAGGAATGGGACCAGTGGATGAAAGAAGTTCTGACGCAGCACAACTGTTTATTCATTTGCCCAACACTCCCATCCCCTTTACAGACTTTTTTTGGTCCTTTACACTAGTGTAACTTCTGCCAACTTAACTTCTTCCAGCAGGGCTTTCCCTCAGCTGGTGCACATCGATACATCAGGACAAGGCATTTACACTAGCTTTAAGGCCAATTAAGAGACGCGGGTGGCGCTGTGGGATAAACCACAGAGCCTAGGACTTGCCGATCAGAAGGTCGGCGGCTTGAATCCCCGTGACGGGGTGAGCTCCTGTTGCTCGGTCCCTGCTCCTGCCAACCTAGAAGTTCAAAAGCACGCCAAAGTGCAAGTAGATAAATAGGTACCGCTCCGGTGGGAAGGTAAACAGTATTTCCATGCGCTGCTCTGGTTCGCCAGAAGCGGCTTAGTCATGCTGGCCCCATGACCCTGTAGCGGCTTAGTCATGCTGGCCACATGACCCAGAAGCTGTATGCCGGCTCCCTCCGCCAATAAAGCGAGATGAGTGCTGCAACCCCAGAGTCGGTCACGACTGGACCTAATGGTCAGGGGTCCCTTTACCTTTTAAAGCCAATTTAGCTGTGGGGTGACTAGATCAGGCATAGGCAAACTCAGCCCTCCAGATGTTTTGGGATGACAACTCCCATCATCCCTAGCTAACAGGATCAGTGGTCAGGGATGATGGGAATTGTAGTCCCAAAACATCTGGAAGGCTGAGTTTGCCTGTGCCTGAACTAGATTAATAACTTTGCATTTTTTATTAACAAATTTGCATTGACATTAATGCACAACCTTATGTGGTAGAATATTTTTAATGTACAGGATGAGTACAGAATGCCTCTCTTCCTCAACTCTGCTGCCATTTGTCCAGTCTGCTGCTTCATTCTACAGCATTTATTAATTTTTGTAAAGCACAGGTATCCTACCTTTCAGCTTGCAAGGTCCTCAGAACAGTTTAGCATCTGGAATAAGAGCAATTACAGTAAATTCCATGCTGGCTTTTCCTACAGGCTTACAGGGGTTTCTGCCATACTCTGCAATTTAGAGCCCTCCAGATGTTGAACTGTAGTCTGAAGCAACTAGAGGCCATCAGGTTGGGGAAACCTGCAGTTCTCAAGTTGCATAACTGAACTGTAAGACTTATCACTGCCTCTCCCTGTCCCCCGCACCGCACCTGTTGAATTTTGACCTGCTAGGATGTTGCGAGGATATGGTGGGGAGAGCTATGCACACATTGCGCTCCTTTGTGGGACATAAACATAAAAATAAATAGTGGTGAAGACAATATTGTTATGGTGAGTCGTTTTTAATCATTTTAGTGCACTTTTATGAAAACTGCATGTCATTTTCACTACAACTAAAACCACTTTTTCCCGAGATGGTAAGAGATTTAGATGGGGCGCTTTGCTTAAGAAAATGATCAATATTTTTATATTAAATATATAATGAGTAGAAAATACATACACTTAAGTATGCATATATATATATAGAAACGGGGGCGGTTTCCTATCAATATATATATATAAATGGCTACGACGGAGATTGATAGGAAACCGCCCCCGTCCCTGACCCACAGCTCCCCTCGCGCCTTCTGAGTAGGTTAGTAGCACAAAGATGGCGACCCCTCCTCAACCGACGCCAATGTCCGAATCGGCCGGCAGCGGAAATGTCCGAACAGGAGGCGAGCGGGGTAGGGAGGGGTAAATACTGTCCCGAGGGCGAGGCGCGAGGACGCACACGAAGAGCCGAACGCTGGCCGAACGCCGTCGCCCCCTCAACGCCTCCCCCCCCGAGTCCTTCCGAACATTCCCGAAAGACCGGCAAAACACAGCGTTTCCGAATGCTGCCGGGAGGGGCGCTCTCCGAATAGTGTCTTTTAAAGAAGAACACGACGGCCGACCCCGTCCTACTGACCCGAGTTTCCCCGAAGTCGTTCCGAGCGCTCCCGAAACGTGACGCTATTCCCTACCCCGCCCCCCCCACCTCCTCTCTCCGTCCAACTTCCGTCGGGGCTTGAGTGAGGCCAGGCCCAGCGAGACATTCCCGAAGGCGGTCCCGCCGATGAGGAGGGAAGAGGGCGAGGCCGCGAGGCCGGATGTGAGCGGAGCGGCCGCTTCCTGTTTCCTCACAGGCTCCGCTCGCCCGCCCCGCGCTTTGGGTGGTGGCCGTTGCTCCGGCGGCGCCGTGACCGTTTTCCCTCAGTCAACTTCCTCTCCTCCCACGGGAAAGAGCCGAGGCCCTTTGGGGATTTCCTCCTCGCTCTCCTCCCCGCCACGACGCCTCGCGGGCTCCTCGGCGAGCAACAGGAACCGGCGGCGACGACGAAGAAGAAGCAGCAGCAGCCGCCCCGATGCAGGCCATTAAGTGTGTGGTGGTGGGAGACGGGTAAGTCGCCGCGGACCCTGCCCACGGGATAAGAGCCTCCTCCTCTCCCGCCCGGGCCTCCCGCATATTTGGGTTGCCAGGGCCCTCGCCTCCAGCCCCCCGCCTCGGCAACGGGAGGAAGAAGGGGAAATTCTGACTCAGGCGGGCCTGGATAGCGCAGGCTGAGGGGGCGACTTTTTCCTGCCGAGTGTAGGAGGCGCAGGAGGGGGAAGGTTTGCAGCGGAGTCCAATGCTGGATCTCTGGGATTATGAGAAGGAAATATACTTTTAATGTGCCCCCCCCAAAGAACCCCACGGAAATTGGTTTTTTTTCCCTGTGCGCCTCCAAATACATGCATAAGCACAGCCCACCCCAACATAGCAGTCATTTCTGTTCCCCAACCTTCAATACATAGACATACACACTCCAGGAAGAATGGGCGTCCTGTGCCAAACCCTAATTTCCACTTGCCTTTCTGTGCCTTTTGGCTATGTGGGGTGGGGCGCTCTCTTCCATGGACCCGACCATGTGGAGTTTGGCTCTCCTCCCCACCCCCTGCCGGTCTCCTAATTCTTCAATATAGTTCTGAGTAAACACAACTAGAATCCAGATGTTGCCACAGTGCTCAGTAGGACCTTACTCCCTTGTAAGAACTGTGAGGGTTGTAGCCCTAGTCGCCACGGTTTGTCCATGCAAGCTGGGCAGGACTTTGCGCCTGCGGTGATTTTGTACAGCAAGGCTATCTTTACTTCAGGGTAACCCCCCTTCGAACTTAGTTTCATAAATGAGCGTGCGTAACTTGCAGAAGTCTTGTGCTACTCCCAAGGAAGTGCATAGGATCGCCTCCCAAGTCTGCCAGACCTGGACTGTTGCTTTCCCCTTCTCCTTTCTCCCCTTTACTAGCTGCTCCTAATATTAGGTATTCTTTCAACATGTAGTATGTGGTTAGTCCTGAGGAATTTCAGCACCCACCCTCTGATAACGCTGCTTCTACTAGGATGAAACATAGGGTGCTTCCTGATGTTGGGGTGACTGCTGCTGAGAGCAGCCACTAGCCATTTGCTGTTGAACAGACAGAAGTGCCACAGAACTTTATGTATTCACTAACTCCAGCAGTAAGGAGAGGGCTGGGCATAGAGGGGAAATGACTACAATGCACCCAGTAGTTCTAGAGGTACCTATACAAAGGGAGGGGTTTCCTTCCATGGGAGGTGTGTTGGCATTAACTGTGCTCCAAGACTTAAGGGGTCAGCATTTGCTTTTGTGGTAGAGGAAGGTAATCTCTGAATAGATGTTTATGTACAATGAGACTTTAACATCTGACTTTGCAAGTTTTGAACTGAGGCAATAATGTTACCTGTGTAGATTCCAGTGAGGTATAGATTTATTGCAATCATTAGATACGATTATGCTTCCAAAATTCAGTGACTAGTCTTGTGGGCTTTGCATGAATTGCTTTTTGCCTGCTGTAGCACTGGTGTCAAACCTCTGCTTTGTTTTGAGGTTAACAAAGAAAACCCACTTCCTAAAATCATTCATAAGTTGTTCAAGGCTGTGCTACCATGTATATTTTCTAGGTAGTAAATCTCATTGAATGAATTGGCTTGTTCCTAATGTTTGCTCAGAAGTAAGACATGTTGCTTGCTTGGAGCACTTGGGATGAATTTGGTGTAAAGTAAAAAAAATAAGCATTTATATAACAATGACTTAAGCTAGTAACTTTCTGTCTCTGAAGTCTTCACTTTTCCCAAAACCTTCATACATACATATGGAGGGGAAAGTGATCAACACATTTTTCACTAAGTTTAACTTGATACAAATTATCTTGTAGAAAAAGGGTTATTTGGTTGTTGTGTTTTTATATTGTAATTTTATATTGTGAACTGCCTTGAGTCCGGGTATAGGGCAGTATATAAATTTAATAACAACAAACAAACAAACAAACAAACAAACAGATAAACCTATTCTTCCCTCTAAGAGCAGAAGAGCCCTGCTGGATCAGCCCAAAGGCTTATCTAGGCCAGTATTCTGTTTCCTATGGTGATGAACCAGATGCCTTTTGGAAAGCCCATAAGCAGGACATGCAGACAGAAACCCTCTCTGCTGCTGCTGTTCCTCAGCAACTTGGCATACTGATCATAGACATAGAAGATAGCCATTGTGACTAGTAGCCATTGATAGTCTTAGTCTTCTCTTTTCTGCTTTGCCACCAACATAAGATGGCTTCAAATTACCAGATGGTTTTAACTTTCCACAACTTGTGGTAGTGAATTTCATAGTTTTAACAATGCGCTGTGTAAAGAGGTACTTTATTTTGTGAGTCCTGAGTCTCCCACCATTCAGCTTCTCTGCAATTGAAGTTATGCCTACTTCAGTTTGTGTGTTTATTTATTACTTCTACAGTCAACCCCTAACAGCCTTGTGAGTAGAATATATATATATAGAAAGAGCTTCTTGGATGAATAGGGATTTAACTCCAGTTTCTACAGTCCTAGTCAAACATAAGGCTTCTCTTGGTTATTGTAGATTACAGAAACTTGGGTACAAGTGTATATATTTAGGTGATCCTACTAGTATTGGATTACACAGTGGTAATGTTTGCTTATTCCATCACACAACAGGTATGAAAATATGTTTATGCATTGATAGTGCTCCATAAAGGTGGCACACACAGAGGAACCCTTTTTTGTTCTCCAAACTGATGTGACACATGGCTTCTGTTATAAAGATTATGCTAAAATGTATGTGTGTTTCAACTCTGGTGTTTTTCAATTATCGAGACAAGGCAGTTTCCATCATTTGTGTGTCTCTTTCCCCCCTCTTCTAGACGTCAGCTCAGAGGAGCATTGGAGGCCAGCTGGAAAACAAGACTAGTCTTATCCCGTTAGATTTTTTCCCCCCCAAATAGAAACAAAAATCCTGTGTTGTCTATAACTGAGCATTACAACAAATCTGTGTAGCTTCTCTGAGAAGTACAGATAACAGCTCTGCGTATCACCATTGCTATCTCCATGTAATATGATGTGTAGTTCAGTCTTCAGATTACAAATAAATCTGAAGATTCTTGTAAAATAATGGATGAAATATAATTCAAAGTATATGTATGAGGGCTGAAAGTCTAAAGATTGATGATAGCTCAGTAATTAGTTGAGCTTGATAGTAAGCCCGTCATTTTACCTGTCCGAAGAGATTACTTGGAACCCGTGTTAGAAACTGAGATAGAAAAGCTGGGAGCCAAATGGCTTCTGGGACCTGGGTTGTGGGCGCCAAAACAGAATGTCTAGTTGCTATTGGGGGGGTGCGTTGTCAGCAACACTTTTTATTTATTATTTTGATAAGCATGAAGTAATATGCAGTTCACATAAGTGACACATTGTTAATATCACATTTTTAGCAGAAATTGTTGATAAATGTTTAATTTGGTGTTTACAATAAAAATATTGGTACCATACTCCAGTTTTCAAAACACTACTCTTTATTGTTAAACTCCTTAACTTATTGTCTATGCTTAACATATACTTTGAGGCTTCAAAGCTCATACATTTCAGTAATCCTTGGAGAATGTGGATTATCTAGGCCCATTCCAAGTTGGATTTTGGCGCTGAAACAGCCTTGATTGCCCTAATTGATAACCTGTATTGGGGGAATATGACCCTGTTGATTCACCTTGATCTCATGTTGACTTTTGGTACCATCAACAATGCGTATCGTCCAGGAGCAGTGTGGTGACACTGTTGGAGGCACAGTGTTATGCTCATACCTACAATTCCACTACCACCCAACAGCATTTCTCTGTCTTCTCCATGCATAGGATCTCCTACTTGCTTGTTCTGCCTCTTCCTATGAACATAGACAGAGAAACCTTTAGTATTATTTTTAACCTCTCTTGCAAGCCTGAGCACATTCTGAACTTTGGCCACCTGACCTCCCCCAGCTGTTGGTTACTCATATATACTCCTCCTTAATGATATTTCCCCTTTCTTTCATTTCTTATGCATGCCCTTCTGAAATCTCAGCTCATCTGTATGCTCCTTATGGAGCCACATCAGTTTTTTTAGATGCCCCCCGCTTTTCTTTCTTGTTGGAATTGTCTGCATTTCTGAATTCAGTATTGCATCTTTAAGAAACTTGCATCTTGGACTCCTCTTTGCGTATTTCTGACCATGAGATATCAACCAGTAGTTTCTTAAGCTTTTTGAAATTGGCCTTCTTAAATTCCAGAATGCATGTCCAGCTATACTCTGCTTTCCCTTTCCTCTGTATCATGAAATCCAAGAGGACATAATCACTTCCTCCAGTGTTCCTAGTACTCCCACTTTATCAATCAGTTCCTCCCTGTTGGTGAGGAATAGGTCCAAGATAGATGACCCCCTTGTTGCTTCTTCCACCTTCTGGGAAATGAAATGATAATTGAGGAAATGGAGAAATTTGGTGGACTTAACATTCTTGGCCGAGTTTTAATCCCAACAGATGTCAGGGTAATTGAAGTCTCCCATGACTACTGTATCTTTCATTTTTGAATGTTTGGTAATCTGCTATAGAAAAGCATCATCCAAGTCTTCAGTCTGGCTTGAAGGCCTATAGCAGACACAGTAAGGCCACTGTTGTTTCCCTCTCCTATGATTTTTACCCATGTACTCTCAATTTGCCTTCCATGTTACAAGCCATGGATCTCTTCACAAGTGTACATTTCCTTTACCTATAATGCTGCTACTCCTCCCTTCCTGTTTGGTCTATTCCTTTTGAATAGGTTATTCATTTTGAATGTAGGTATCGGCATGTAACCATTTCTTGGTGAGAATTGGGATGGTGTGGAAAGATGGGTGGATTTGGATAGGAGTAGTTAGGAGAGTATGCAGAAATCCTGATTACTGACACCAGAAGTTCCATTTCTGTTTTTTATAGTTCTGAGGCACTATTCTCCAACAACAAGAGCTTACAACTTAAATATGAAAGTGAAATTTTCAGGAAGGTGTATATTCCCACCAATTCACCATACTGTGCCATAGTCACAAACCTTTTTCATACCATCCATTGGCTCATTGGGGGAAAAATGACTTGATGTATGTAACCCATGCAGAAACATCTTGTTATAATAATATTACTATCAAGAGGCTAATATTTTATAGTGAAATATTTTGTTTTAGGTCTAACTTGTGACACACAACACAGTTCACTTAAGGGTATTTGAATAAACCATATTATAGTAATAAAAAAAGTGCATGTAAAAGTTTAGTTTTGTTTTTAAATCTGGGGAATATTTTTTAAAACAAAACTAGAAAGTTATTGCAGAGTAGGAAGGAAATGCTATATTTATTTAAAACTTTCTAATCATGCCATCAAATTATTAATTTGGTTAGTGCAAGTAGGTCAGGCAGAGCATAGCTGAAACAATGCTCACCTAACTTACAACTTTCTGACTTAATTCTATGCTTTAAAAAGTTGCACATCTAGCACTTACATTTTTCCATAGAGAGGAGTTGGGTTTACTGAGACTATTCAAAGCTTTACATGTACAGTACTTGAATTGAGTGAATCATTACAAAGTCTAAGGAGATGAAACCTTCATTTTGGAGCGGAATATCTGTGCAGAAATGATTCATAGGGCAAAGAGCCAGCAAACTGAGAAGGCAGGAAGCCTAGAATTGAAGAACTGTAGAGCTGAGGCCGGTGGGACCTGTTTGTTCTTGTTGGCATCTCCTTATTAGTTTTAGTGGAATGGCCTGATGTGCTTTTAGAGTCATGGCAGAGGCAGCTATTGATCCTTCTGTGCTAGACTTGAAATCTTTCACCACTTCTTTCCAAAATGTGTTTGAGTGGTTTTGTGCTGCTTCTTCAAATTAAGCCATGGTTTAAAATAAACTGGTTTAATATGGCATGCAGATCAACTATTATGCATTCAGATTCCTGTGTTTTCTTGATAATAAAATTCAGGCTTTTCTGCCACACTCCCTAACCCTGAAATATATCTGTGCTGTGTGGTACTGTCTTAGCTAAAATCAAATTTGTGCACATTTGTGTGTGAATATATGCTACCTTACTGGCACTGGTCTCAAGGCGCTGGACCAGCTCAGGTACTACTTCACTCTTAGCGCTGCATGCGTGCTCTTTCCCGACTGCCCCTTCCTGATTCTTTGCTGTTGTGGGGAGAAATTAATAAATAAACCAGAGACTACTTTAATGTGGCACCTCTCTGATCTCAGAGGATGATACCTGAGATTCTGCATTCACATAAATGAAATGGTGAGATCCCGCCATTGATATACTTTGGCCTGTGGCAAGGGATCTTTCTTGGATACAGCTCTGAGGTGAACTGTTGTCTGGATAGGTCTGCTATATTCCAAGCTTTGAAATGTGTGCAACAGGCTGTTCAAGGAGTGCTAAGATACATAACCACACCTGGCAATGCCTGATTCCTCCACAAATGTCTATTATGCTTTGTGCTTACACAGTGACTTTCATCTTCAGAGCACTTTGCAAACACTAGTAATTGCAAAGCAATTACCTCACCACTCAAGTTAAGAAAGCTGAAGAGACTGTGACCTGGAGCTGGGATTGCAAGTTGAAAAGTTCTTCTAGTATTGAATTTAAATGATTAAACTGTCTTCTGAAAGTTTAGCAGTTGTTCAAACTGGGCTAGCATACCAGTTGCAGGTGGGGGAGAGGTAATAGTGCAGGAGAGTTAATGCTTTCATGTTCTGCCTGTGGGCTTTCTAGAGCCCTCTTGTTGAGGGGAACGTTGCTGAACTAGAAGGACCTTTAGTCTGATCTAGCAGGATGTGTATGCTCCCTCTTTCTTACAAATCTGAAGTTTTTAAAGAAACAAACAAAGCTAGAAGAAACAGGAGGAAGGAGCAATAGCCAGTGGATTTCAGAAGACAGTTTAACAATTTAAAGTCACCATTAAGTATCACCATTGCCAAATCGGGAGCCAAAACGTTGGAGAACTAAGCTGTTCGAAAACCAAGGTACAACTGTATTGGTTTAATAAGACTCAAAATTAACCCCAGAAGTCTTAAATTACATTTAAACCAAGAACATAGAGGCTTAGAACAAGCAACAATCCTAAACTAACTTTAAATTGTGGTTTAAAATCTTTTTCCATACCATGTAACCATAGTTTCCTGGTCTAGATGTTACCTGAAGATTACCTGGCCATGTGAAGTATGAAGAAGTGATAATGTTTGGGAAAGTACATGGATGGAGCACACACATCTGCTTCCCCAACATGAGGCTTGTTAACTATTATTTGATGACCAAAATTAAGATATACCATATAGAGAGATGTTTACAATGCCATTAAGCTGCAGCTACACAGGTTATAGCAAGAAATTGGAAAGCTGAAGATCAGGGGTAGGCAACCTAAGGCCCATGGGCCGCAAACAACCCACGGGGGTCATTTAACCGGCCCATGAGCCACCCCGGAACCGAGTCCCTGCGCGCTGCGCTAAACTGGTGCAGTGCAGGGATTTGCTTCCGCAGCACTAGAAATCAGAGGCGCACACGTGCAACCCAGCCCACAGAGGAATCTGCACTGGAGTGAACCGGCCCAGGCGAGGTAAACCTTGCCGACCCCTGCTGAAGATGGAGGAACATTTCAGTAAGGGAAAATTTTAATATGGGAATAAACCGTGATGGGAAGATTAACAGAGCAAAGATTGAATGAGACAAACAAACGTGGAAGATAATTTCATGTGGTGGTACAGATTCATTCTCTATTCAAGAACTAGTGAAATTGGGATCTCAACACCAACTTCACAAAAACGGTTCTGGAGAAACTTGATAGGTTGAGATGATGATGATGATGATGATTTTATTATTTGCACCCCACCCATCTGACTGTCTTGCCCCAGCCACTCTGGGTGGATTCCAACAAATATAAAAGCAAAATAAAACATCAAACATTAAAAGCTTCCCTGAACAGGGCTGCCTTCAGATGTCTTCTAAAAGTCAGATATTTATTTCCTTGACATCTGATGGGAGAGTGTTCCACAGGGCAGGCGCCATACTGAGAAGGCCCTCGGAGCTGGATCTCCGTGTCTAAACCAGAGATGAAACAATGCACTTCTCTTCACATTTCCCCTATATATTATATTATCCTGTGAATGGACTCTTATCAGGACTTTTTCTTTCTCTCTTAACAGTGCTGTAGGTAAAACATGCCTACTCATCAGTTATACAACCAATGCATTTCCTGGAGAATATATACCCACTGTGTAAGTATTTCCTTTTTTATCTTTAGCACTTTTTTGTGTCCAAAGGGCTGTAGAGCACTTGACTTGCCTCTTTTTACAATAGTGAAGTGAGGTAGGTTGAGTTGAATGAAATTATATCCAAGGACACCCAATGAGCTTGGTAGCTGATCATGAGTTGGACTTGCATCTCTGACCACTGGTTCACAGCCATAAACACACAGCTAATTGTTCAAACCTTGTAAGCAGCAGTCTGTGACACCCGTGTGCTTTGAATTAGTTGGCTCCTAGCTGTGCATGTTACATGTCAAAAAGTCATGCATATGTCAGAAGAAAAGGTGTGTTTACCTCAGTCATATTCTATGTCTGAAAGGGTGTATTTGCCAGAGGCTGAGGATATGCATAGGTGATGGAAAATGTGTCTGGCCCTTTGTAACCAGAGAAACAACCCTTTAAATAGTATTTCAGTCCTACTGTCTACAAACAAGGGAGTAGTGTTATGCTTGCCTGCCTGTGAAAAGCTAGCACATCTGGAGAAAAGTTATTTGGATGCAATATTAAATAGCATGCAAGCTATAGGATTTGGGGGAAGCAACATTGACTGAAGCAAATAAGGACTGTAGAAGGGCAAAGTCATGGACTTATATAAATCCCATTTGCTTTAATGAGACTTGCTCAGGAGTTGTTCCTAGTGGATTAAGCCTCATGTGACAAAACATTTTAAAGTGTTTTATATATGTGAAATACACATACGTGGCACCTAAAACTCAGTGGAGAAGGTGCCACGCAAATCCCTTTAGGTGATAATCCTGCTCTAAAGTGACAGAAGTGTGATGCACAGAGGGATAGGGCTCAAAGAGAATACACTAACTTTCCCCCCTCACTCCGTAGCTTCGACAATTATTCTGCCAATGTGATGGTTGATGGAAAGCCAGTCAATCTGGGCTTGTGGGATACAGCTGGACAAGAGGACTATGACAGACTACGCCCGTTATCTTACCCGCAGACAGTAAGCTTTTATAGTGGAAGATTTGACTGGTGTGTGTGTGTGTGTGTGTGTGTGTGTGTGTGTGTGTGTGTGTGTGTGTCTAATTGCAGGCTTGCAGAAGATTAAGGATGCTTTCACTTTGAGTGTAAAATGTGCTGAACCAACATGCCAAGACACTTAAACTGCACAGGGACTATGGTGAAGCCTGCATTAATCCTTGCTAGTCTAAGCAGGGGCTAGTAGCAGCTATGTGAGAAGCAGAGTTCAAAAGAACAATTGTTGAGCAAACTCTTCCCATTAATTGGTGTCTGTCTCTTGGTAACTTTCCGACCAGTTCTAATTTACCGCTTCAATCCCAAGCCAGCTGTGTTAGACGCTGGCAGCTGAAGAAATCTGACTGAGCTCCTGGAAACGCCTCTTGTGTAAGTTCACATCAAGAGCATTTTCAGGTGTAATGTCTTGCACAGCCAGTTGAGCAGGTGATACCAGATCATCATGTCTGGACAACAACATGCCTGTACAAATTTCTTTCACAGATTCTTTTCAGACATGATCTCGTGCTGCCAGCCAAACATGAAAGTAACTTCATCTTTACTTGGCTGTGCAGCATTACCATGTCTGAAGCCATCCTGATATAACTCTTGTGCATAAGCTTTTACTTCTGCATGATGACTCATTTGTTTCTATGGGGCTCGTGAAGGTGAGCTTCCGGTGGGTGTCAAAATCTCTAATCCTTAATAAGCAGGTTCTGTAATTGCAAACTCCTTAATGCAAAAGCTTTCTGCCTCCTTACTGCTATTTAACCACTGTTGCTAACGTTACATTTTTAACATGCTCTAAAATGTTTAGCTTGCTCGTCTTGTGGAGTTGTTGCTCTGCTGCTCCCATTTTTTTTTAGAATGGAATTTGAGACTGCATTAGTAGTTTCCCCCCAGAACAATCCATTCCTTCCTTTGGCCGAGCTCGTTGTTCAAGTTTCTGATTTAGCAGTGTCCATTGGATCTCAAGGCTGAACGGCACTGCCGAAATAGTTACAGTTAATCTGTGCTGTGCTTAGAATATTCCAGAACAACGCCACTGTTAAATAATCTAGGGTACAAAATAGTTTCATCAGCAAGGCCCTTGATGGGAGGTCAGCAACCCAGCTAAAAAGCAGCCTTTGTTCATTCTTGCTGTTCAGGCACAGTCTGACACTATCATTGCTAAGCACTGATGTTCAGCTTTTCACTGGGGGGCAAGAGATGAATTGTGACACAGGGGTTCATTTAAATGAAAATGTGAGCAAGGCTATAGCTCTGAAATGAGGAGATCTGGATGGCAGTAGTAGGGGCAAAATGTATTGGCAGCACTGGGCACAAAATATATTGGCAGCCTCCTTGCACGTTGCCTTCTGAATTGCTCTTGTGCTGCCATTTGTCCGTTCCTGCTGTTGGGGGCAGGGAGTACAGAATGAATGATGAGCGGCTACTGTATCTCAGCTCTTCCAAATTCCACTTCCCCAAAGATAACTAATTACTCAGATTAATTCCTTGTTCTTAGCTAGCATTTGTCTTTCTCCTATATGATAGGTTAAGATTGGTTTGATTTCAAGTGAAGAATTTATTGTTTAATGAATTGGGTTATAACAAAACTTCATTGCACATAGATAAAATCAAAAATTAAATAAAACCACACCCATAATAAAAGCAAACAAGCAACAGAACAGGGTGTATATAAGTAATCTGTTTGTAAGCACATCCCAATACATAGGGACATTTTGATGGGTAACCGCATTTGCTGCATTAAATTTTTAACTTGCGTTCTCTGCAGCTCCAGCAAATCTTGCAGCTCTGAATGGAACATATTGCTCTCTGTTAGACAGGAAGCAAATAATTTTCCCTAAATCTTCAGTAATGGCCAAACCTACAGTGGTTCACTGAATTTCTTCCTGATTGTTTTTTTGGTTTACAGTTTTGCCTTGTGCATAGACTGAGAGTGAAAGTCTCTTTTCTTCATCTCATTCATGCTGTGGAATTGTCACTGATTGTGGAACACAAGTTGAGCAAGAGCACTGTCTGCTCCTTATGGCTCAGCAGAAATTCAAACAGAGACTTCTCAAGTCATACTAACAGCTTTTAAAATGAATAGATAATGGTTCACGGACTTCAGAGAAAGGGAGCAGAGCTTTTCCCTAGTGCTTTCAATTAATGCAAAAATTAACTCTTGCCATCCAAGAAAGTAAAAAAAAATGCCAAGCTCTTAGTACTGTGACCTTTCCCAGCTTGGTTCATGAACTACTTTACATTTCGGAAAAAATCAGATTTTGTTCCTTGTATCTGCTCATGTGCTCTGTGAAACAGCAAAATAGGGCCTTTTCTTTTCAGGGCTTGAGACTAAGGGGCTGGCAATACATTCTCATTGGCTATATTGCTGCTTCCAAGAGAGCTGCCGGAAAAGCCAGAAGGAAAACAAAAAGGGGTTCTTTGTTCCAAGAGAGACTCCAGAGTGCAGAGTGACTCATCTGGGGCAACCACAAAATCATGAGGAAGAAGCACACCTCAAACGTGCAGCTGAGTTACTGTGTTAAGCCTTGATGAAAAGAGATCAGTGACTGTAGTGTCCAAGTGTCTGTCCTACTTGGATTTGCTGGCTTGTCCTCCTCTGTTAATAGGCCAGATGCAAATTAAAGGTGAATTAAGTGCTGTAGCACCTAGAGAACAAATCATCTTTCCATGGATAAAGTTGCCAAAAGACTTGGATATTGCAAACCTAAATCACCTTTCTGTGCTTTGAAACCAAAATATTTAGCTACTTTCCAGACATGCTCATGCAAATACATACTTGGAAGTTCAAGGAAGGGCATTGCAATGCTTTGGGCCAAATGTGATGAAGCCTATAACATCGTGTGCCTCTAGCAATTGGCAGAGCTTTCCTATTGCAATTAAGACAGATTTCTTAGAAAGTTCTGCAAATGCACCATTTTAAAATAAATTCTAAATATCCTTATTGGGGGCCCATGATTTCAGTAGAAATTAACTTCCAAGTATAGCATGCTTAATGTTGTTGCGCTTGGAATTACATGTTCAGTTGACCTGCAAAGGCGATCATTCCTGGCAGTGCCCCAGCTCAGAAAACATGCATCTGTGGGGGGCATGCCCAAAGGCTTCTCTGCATCAAAAAATTAACTCCCCTGAAAATCAATAAAAACATTTTTTTTAAACTCAACCTCTTCACATATAGAAAAGAACTCAGCTTAGAACACTTCAGAAAAACCAGCTTCCTTCAGGTAAAGGAGAGATTATTGATTTTTATATAGAGGAAGATTTCATTCGCGGTTCGCTCACATCCAATTCTGACATTGTACATCCCCATGAGGACTGTACTATGTTGACCTTATAGGAGTGGAAAATGATGAGCAAAGGGCTTATTTTTCTCTTAAGTCTCTCCTAATCTTAAGTTGTTTCATGCTATTACTAGGTTGAAGGAACGAATGGTAAGGAATTAACTCCCAGGGTGAAACGTCAACCGTTCTGCGTATGTAAAACTTTCAACCATTATGCTCCAAGCTCTTTCATCTTCTTTTGCTGCTTCTCCTGCTGCCATAATACTGGCTCCCCATATTTTGGTGTCCCTTTCCACCTTACGGTCCCAAACGTCCTTTGAATTTCTGCTTCTCTTAAAAGTAAACGTGTTATTTAACAAACCACAGCTGTCGCATCAGACCAGACCCTTATTGTACCAAGGACATTTCCTTCAAAAGGCTTCAGCTAGTCCTTCCTGAATGGGAAAACCACGGAGTGTCTGGGATTGGTGGAAGGCGAAAAGGACAAGAGGCACTTCAGTATCTGGCAAGCTGGAGGAGCTGCAGAGGGGCTATGGGAGCACATGAGTTTACAGCACTGCTCTTCACCAGGTGTCCTGCTGCATGGATAATTATTGTTGCAAGCGCTAAACTCTGGAGGTGTCAAGGTGCTGACCTAACAGCCTGGAGCTGCAACCCAATCAACTAACACTCCAAAGGGCCTCTGATTCTTTGGTAGCCAAGTTGCTACCTGTACGTGGGGTAAACTGGAAGGGTGTGTGAAGGAGGCTAGAGCAGAAAATATGACTTTCCCAATGTGAAGAGTTAAGCAGGAGCTTGCAAATGGAACTTGGGTGCTCGAGACTTGCTGGGGATGAATGACAGCTGACCACCACTTTAGCTTGTGTAAAACTGTCCCCATTAGCTTCTAAGACTAGCAGTCTTATATCAGCAGAGACCTACTTAAGGGCGAGGTATACTAACTGCTGCATCCTAAGATGTTATGTTATCCTGAATTTGAGTGCCAGGAATTTCAGAGCACTTGGAACAATAAGGCAGGGTTGGTCTATTACACAAATGGCTGCTCTTGTCCGTTTCTTGAAATAGGCAGTGCCTCTGTTCTAGGTAAGTCACCAGCCCCCAACTTCCCCTGGTCTGTAAGAGAAGAACTGGGTTAGTAATAGTAAAATTGAAGATGCAGCCTCAAATATACTTGCTAGGAAGTACGTCCTCATGAACTCTGGGGTGTACTTCTAGGAAAGCATATTTAAATATTATGCTCCTAAGCAGCTTAAAAGAGGCATGTTATATTTCCAGTTTGTGGCCAGATTAGCAACCTTATTGGGATTAGAGGAAACAGCAACAATTTTCCCAGGAGATTCCTAAAGTAGTGAGCCAAATGATGTGAGTGCATAAATTAATAGGTTAGAAGGTAACTGGTACAGGGTTAGGATTCAGGTTGCTAAGTTCTTCCAGGATTTTATCGTGTTTTAATATTGCATTGCAGCTTTAACTGGAAAGAAAAAAGAGGTTCTGGGGCTCCTGTGCTGCTGGCTCAGCTTGCTGTCCATTAGCAACTGGGAATGTCCACGAGTGGAACTAGAAGTCTGATTATATGGCAAACTCATTATACCTGGAAAGTAACCACCAGAGACTAAGATTCTTAAAATACTCTTTTTCAGGATGTGTTCTTAATTTGCTTTTCACTTGTGAGTCCTGCATCCTTTGAAAATGTCCGTGCAAAGGTGAGTGAAAAACATTTGTCTTTTTTTCCCTTGGGAGATTTCCCACAAATTTTTAACCTTCATTATTTGACAGCAGTAAAATAAATTAGTGGTTTGGTTTGTTTCTGTTTTGTTTGTTTTTAATAAAGTCTTCAAATTAAAACTGAAAGAGTGTTCGTTTCTAAAAGGAATATTTCAGGCTGAATATACGTAACTTATTTTAAACATAAGAGGTTGGATTTTGTTTGTTATTAGTTCTGCAGCATTTGAGAACTATTTTTTGGAAGTAAAATATGAATGCCCAAAGTGTCAGAATGCCAAATTTTGATACTTTGGGCTGCTGTCATTTGAAAGGCAACTGGAATGCAATAGTCACTTTTTCATCTGCAAAAATAATGCTGGTAGTTCTATTATTATTATTATTATTATTATTATTATTATTATTATTTAAAACAAAATTGGTATCAACCCACCTGCCATTTTGTGCTAACATCAAATGTGAAAGTTTATGACAAACCTCATTTTGGGTAAGTTATAATAAAGCCATTAGTCAAGAATGTTGGACGATGCAACTACCTCCTCAGAGTGTTTCTGGCTTTTGGAACGAAAACCCTTTGAGAGAATTGCTGGGTAGCCATTCTACCTGGATGCAGCAGGATGAGAGAGAGACCTACACAGCTCTCACCCATCAGCTTGGCTGGAACCAACAGTCATTTGGCTTCTCTCCTTGAACTGTGTCCTTATTTTGTTATCCCCCTGTGGGACATCGCTTGTGCTGTAAAATTTATTTTGTAAAAATAAAATAAATAATAGTGCCAGTCCTCTTTGTTTTTCCAGTCCCCACCTCCATTCCTTTTGTATCATGTCTGCCTGGTTGTAAGCTACAGGCAGGATCTATGCTTCATCCTAGAAAACGTCTAGTGCATTATAAATAAATCTAGTTTCCTGACTGGCGGATTGGGTCTCAGAGCTGTTCTAGCTGACGAAAGGGAAAGGCTGGGTCCTGGGAACTGTTCTGCTCTGTTTTGGAGGCTTCTGCTTAGAAGTAGAGGGGGTGGCTCTTAAGCTTGTTTAATGCATTGGAGGCTCATCATTTGGCATAAAGTTGGTCATGCCTAATACTTGCAGACAAATGATGTGAATTTCAACCCAACGAATACCCGTATTTTTGCTTTATGTTCTTAATATGCATGCTCTGTCTGCATATGCAGAGAAGCTAATCGCCCCCTTTTTCCTTCCAGTGGTATCCAGAAGTGCGACACCATTGCCCTAACACTCCCATCATCCTAGTGGGAACCAAACTTGACCTCCGAGATGACAAAGACACCATTGAAAAGCTGAAGGAGAAGAAGCTGACTCCCATCACCTACCCACAAGGCCTTGCCATGGCAAAAGAGATTGGTAGGGCTTTGATTTATCTGTGTGAGCCCTAATGGTTCTTGCAGAACCTAAATTCAGCTGAAGGGCTGTGGAATTTCGGTCTCAGTGGGTGGGGGACGGACTTCAGCCTCCTTTTTGACTTGCTATTCTATGGGGTTGGGGTGTTTGGATTTCTAAGTAGCTCAGATTTGTTCTGGTTTTTTTCCTGCAGGTGCGGTAAAATACCTAGAATGCTCAGCACTTACACAGCGAGGCCTCAAGACAGTCTTTGACGAAGCTATTCGAGCAGTTCTCTGCCCCCCTCCTGTAAAGAAGAGGAAGAGAAAATGTCTGCTACTCTAATGCAGCCCCCAGTCCCAGCCCCTTCCTCAGAACCTTCTGTGCTTTGCTTGGAACAATGGAGCATTCACAACAATGCCAAGTTCTTCTGTTAAAAAAGATTAGTTCTCTTACATCAAAAATTTTGAACCAATCATCACTATCTCTTTCCCCTTTGTTTCAAAAGTTAGATTTTGTTTTTCTTCTACTAAAGATATCCTTTTTTTTAAAAAAAAAGACAAACCTATATAAAGCCTTATTTTCCCAAGTCCCTTTGCTCAGATTAATCGAGTGTTGCCAAATTACCTGCTCATCTATGTTGTATTGTTGTGCTTTGTAGATGGAGCACGAAACCTGTTTGGTTTTTTTTAAGACAAACAGGTGTCTTTAAAGATACTAATGTTTTATTAGGAATTGCAAAACTTTATAGGTTTCCCTTCCGATATCCTATTGGTAGGAAAATGCTGCTGTTTAATACACTCATCCAACTGATGGTCTTAGTATCTTTCTTTCATGCCTGAACTACCGCAATAATTGACAGCATACAGATTCCCTCTTTTTTAAATTAAAAAAAAAAAAGTTTTCCTGTTTGTTAAGGACTGTGATTTAAACTTTTCCTTGAAATGTATTGTCTTCCTTGAGAGCAGTATATTGCTTTGATTGGTGAAAGATGCCTGGATTGGTCAAGGGAAACTGCCCAACAGTATTTTGACACTGTAAAGATCAATTTACACTACATTGTCCACAAGTTGGTTAAACTCAGTGGATTTCTCTCTTGTCTAATAAAACCAGTAAACTGAAACCCTCTGTTGCAACTAAGCAGTAACTGAAGGGGGAAGGTTGGTATTTTTTTATGGATCACTTGTTTGCATTTTCCAGTGCCGCATTCATTTTGCTACAATTTTGAACTGGTCATTCCCTCCCATGTTCTTGCTAGATGCTTTATTGTAGAATCTTCTTCCTGAGCAATATAACTTGTATTTTAAAACCTTTCTGATATATTTGCATTTTTTTTTTGTAGTTTAGATATATTCAAGCATAGCCTTGTTTCTGTTTCCCCCCTCTTCTCCTGTCATAATAGTATACATGCTTTTTTGAAAGGCTTCCTTTAGTCTTCAGGTGACTTGATGTAAAAATCATGTTCAGCAGATTTACCACTTCTAGTACTTTTTTTATATTTCACACCACCTTAATCACCTTCCTTTAATGTCACCATTTGCCAGGTAACCTGATGCTGTAATTTTACTAATGCTGACATCGCCCTTTCGACCTCGCCTCCTGTTGATTGATCTAGTAATGGCAGTTGGTATGTGAGGTTCTGTAACCTAGTGCTAACCATGTTCCATACATCCCAGATGCTGGCAAGAACACAACATTGAGCTACAACCTTTCAACTACTAGAACAAAAAAATAAAAATAAATGGAGTTTGCAAGATTGTGAAGTTTTTACATTGATCTTTTTGGTAATGCAATTTAGCAGTATGTTTTGCATGTATGACTTAATAAATTTCTTGAATCACGCTGGTGGTCAAGCTTGAATTTGTGAACTGAATTCATATATTGCAGAGGTTTTCAACTTTTTTGAGTCCACGGCTCCCTTGACTATCTTCTTTCTGCGGCACCCCTGTGAGGCTCAGGGGCCCAGTTATGTCAGCCCTTGCCTGCAGAGCTGGCAGCCTCCCACCCTTTTTCAAACACCCTCCCTTGTGGAGTGTTCCCTCAGCCTCCTCTCCTCTCCCCTCTCTTTGGGAGTCCTCTGGGCAGCCAATGCTGCTGCCCCTGATCTGAGCTGCCCCAAAAAGAGGTGCCTCCTCTCACTGCCCCACAGTTGTCTGTCCATTCCCTACAGAGTAAGGGCTGGCAGACTGGCTTGCTTACTCCGAGGCCACATCAGCTCCTGGCAGCCTGCCCCAGAGGCACCATTTGCCTGCCAAGGTTGTAGTCAAGGCAGCTGCAACAAACAGCTGTGCAAGCCTTTGGGAGGCAGAGACACAAAAAGGCATCAGAGAAGGGAGGGAAGGAAAGAGGAACAGAGGTCTAGGTTTCCCACAGCACCCCTGACCATCATTCAAGGCACTCCAGGGTGCCACAGCATACTGGTTGAAAACCACTGAGAGATTGAATCTATTGACACATGGATTAGTTGACCCAGACTGGGCAATTCCAGCCATATGGAAAGTTTGGTTTTAGTCATGCTTGCGTTGGAGTGTTTAGAAAGCCCACAATTTTAACCTTTGTGGTTTGTGAACTGGGACAGTATTTGTGATCACAGGATTCCTCAGTGAAGTGTTTGGTGTTTTTTTAAAGTCTTTTGTTTTCATGTGAATGCATAACCCACTGTGGAGTGGGTTACCTATGCTTGGAAGCATCTGCATGTTGGGAAAAACACATAACATTTTTTGATTTTGACAAAGATTGCCCTTCTACAAACAAGTACCAGAGTGCTTGCTGTGCAGATGTCACTAATTTCAACTTGTTCTCCACTTCAGTCATCAATTTCAAATGTAAAAAACCAAGGTAAAGTGGTAACGTTTTTAACCACTACCTTACAGAAATCCCTTTGGCGGAGCATAGAGAAAAGCCCAGCTAAGGAATACCTCCCATCTATTGTGATCCAGACTGTGGGATAGGCTTCTTAGTGTTTTCCACTGAAAACTAACAAGCCAAAGTATAGCGTAATGCAACAAGATTATCTCCTATTTCCATTTTCAGTTGGAACCTAAATCTATGAACAAATACCATCACAAAACACTGATTCTGCTTGGCAAGCAGTTTCTGAAGGACTTGCATTTAGTAAAACATCATTTTAGTGACATCATTTGCTGCACAATCGTTTTAACTGTACAAGATTGCAAGTAGGAATACTTTAAAATTGAAACTTTTTTTACATAGCTAGTTCAAATGATCTTTCACAATTCTCCTAGAATGGGGCAATGTGGAATAATACCATGAGCAAGGATTTAACCCTTCTGTATAATTAAATGCACATTCAGCAGCACTGAACGGTAAGCAAAAGTAGACAAATATTGCACATGAACCCAAGTAGCATTTAAGCCTACAAAAGTTATAAAATGCAGGCTTCCTTCAACAGCAAAGAAAACAAGATTTCTGCCATGAAGGGAAGTGCCAATAATAGGCTGAAGTTCAGCTCACCTCTTGGGGGGTGGGGGTGTCACTTTTGTATATCCGGAACGGTGGTAGAGTTGTCTTCAATTTAATATTTTCATTTTCCCATGTCTCCTTTTTACAAGTGCTTTACCAACCTGGCAGGGTGGACAGCTCTGCTATGTGAAACAGATGTAAGGCAGAGGTAGACCGTAAAGTATGAACCTATATGGTCACTCTAGCTAGTCTTGCCTTCCTTCCCATCAGCCTCGCAGTTCTCTGTACCAGCTGCCACTGATTGATGGTTAGAAATCACGATGGGCTCACTTGCTTCTGTTAAAGTGAAACAGCTCGCCTTGAAAAGGACCCCAGAAAAATCTCTGCAATGCAAAGAAGTGTGTCCTCTGCTTCGTCCTGAAAATGTTGAAGACCTGCCCCGCTCAGCTCCTACTTTGGGGGCATGAGTTACGTACGAAAGGCCTGCCTGTCCAAACACACTTGATAGGCTGCTGTCCTCTTTGTCTTCAATTATACAATGTTTGTAGAAAAGTCTCCTTGCGCTCGACAAGAAATGCAAGGTGCATTTTCCTGAGCCAAGCTATTTAGAGCTTTGAGGACGGTGTCTGGCATATGATCAGTTATCATCTTGGGGCTTATTAAAATATTACCAAAGGCGGTTTCTTTTGACCAGCTTGCAGTGTACTTGACGTCTGAAGAACACCACCTGGAAAAAGGACAACGTGTCAGTGGAATACTTCCACCCCTGATTCCGGCAGCTATTTCGAACACTGATCTTTGTAAATGCATAATGTAGCTCCAAGCACTCAAGCAGGACTTTGAACTCGGCCACTGAAGCCTTTCCCTGCCTTGTGGATGGCCGCATTCTGACAGGGACAATCTTATCAGGAGCTGCCTGCCAGCAGTGGATCAGGCTTGGCTGCAACTCCCCAAACCTGACCACCGCCTAGGCTGCCCTCTGTGCCCCGCTATGAGTTGAGAAGCAGGCACCATCTGGAGAGGCCCACAGGCTCCTCATCCCTGGTGCATGTGATTTTGGAAGTTCTGTTAAAAAAGGCTGCGTCTTCTTTCCTAGGGTAGACAGGAAAAGGAAGTTGATTTTTAGAAATAGCTGCAGCCAAGCCAACACGATCTGCCTGAACTTCCTGAAAGACAACTTGCCTCCTGTGACTGTGATTTCCACCTGCAATGCACTGCCAGCAGCTGTAGAAGTAATCTCAACGACAACTTTTTTAGGAGGCAGTGAAACGCCTCCCTTCTCCCATGCCATTCCATCCAGGTGCTGAGACAGGAATGTGAGCTTCTCTCAAGATATTTTGTAAGGAGCAGCTGATAATATTGAGTGGTATGGCACCCCACTTGTGAAACACCCTCTGTACCTAGCAATGACTACCCCCCCTTTGAAATTTTTCATACTGTCAAACCGCTTTTCTTTTTTTGGAGATTACCATATTTTTCGCCCTATAGGACGCACTTTTTCCCCTCCAAAAATGAAGGGGAAATGTGTGTGCGTCCTATGGGGCGAATGCAGGCTTTTGCTGAAGCCTGGAGAGCGAGAGGGGTCGGTGCGCACCGACCCCTCTCGCTCTCCAGGCTTCAGGAGAGCGCCAGCGCCAGCCCCACAAGGTCGGGGGACAGCGGGGAGGCGGAACGCCGCCATCCCGCTGTCTCCCAAAGTGGTTTGGAGGCTGACGGCGGGGAGACTCCGCCACCAGCCCCGCAAGCTCCGGGGACAGTGGGGAGGCGCAGCGCGTCTCCCCGCTGTCCCCGGACCTGGTCTGAAGGCGGGCGGCGGGGAGAAGAGCACTTCTCCCCGCTGCCTGCCCTGCAAGCTCCAGGGACAGCTGGGAGGCGCAGCGCGTCTCCCCGCTGTCCCCGGACTTGGTCTGAAGGCGCCTGGGGGGGAAATAAATTTTTCCCCCTTTATTTCCCCCCCAAAAAACTTGATGCGTCCTATGGGCCGGTGCGTCCTATGGGGCGAAAAATACGGTACTCTGTTTCACTGATTTTTTTTTCTTTTTGAAATCCCCCCTGCTTTTTACAAACTTTACCTTACTTGCTTTTTTTTTTAAAGAAACATACCACCATCTAAACCGATTCAGAAGAGGTGAGGTGAGGCACAATGCAAAAAATATGACACACAGTAAGAATAGCTACTCAGCGAGCCTCGATGCCTGAGCGCATATTACTTTTTTTTTTTTTACCTGTGGAAGGAAACTACAGTACTGTAAGAAAATCACTTCTATATTGTTCAATTGCAAAATACAGCAAGAGCGGGGGGTTGGGGGGTGTCAGCGGCAGGGTTTTAATAATGTTCTTATCAAAAGTTTTCCAAACCTTGCAGTAATAAATAGTTTTCTGCAACTATTCAGTGCTGAAAATGTGTTAACGCTGCCCTGCTCCAGAAAGCTATTAAAATAGATTCTGTTTTTGTGAGGTCAACAAAAATGTGAGACAGGGAAGTTGTGCAAAAATGGAGCAGGCTGTCTAGGGCAAGAAACCAGTGGACGTGAGTCCTCAAGCTTTTCCCTCACCCCATCAGCGATTTTAGGTGGTGGTTAAAAATAAAAGTTCCTTTTCTGCTTTGAGCAAAACAGATGGCAAGTTGAAACACCGTGCCCCTGGAAAAAGTGCATAATGAAGGCATAAGAAAACTACAGTTAGATAGCCCTCTGCTTCTCACTGAGACAACAACTGGCTAGTACAGTGAGCACAGTGCTAGCTTGATAGGCAATCAACACCATATTTACAAAAAACCAACATGTGAGGTGTTAGTACACACCTATGATGCCCTTCAAAGCCCGGAACCAGTGTTAAGAGAGTTGTCTCTCTGCATTAACTTCCATAACTCAGTGTGAAAATCTTTGGGTCAAGCCAGGCTTCTTCAACCTTGGCCCTCCAGGTGTTTTTGGCCTACAACTCCCATGATCCCTAGGTAGCAGGGCCAGTGGTCAGGGATGATGGGAATTGTAGTCTCAAAACATCTGGAGGGCCGAGGTTGAGGAAGCCTGGGTCAAGCCATGCGCCTTTTAGGTCAAGTAGTCCAATGACCTTGAGCAGAACCTTCAATGCAAGGGCCCCAAGGCTTTGGGAATGATTTCCTTTATCAGAAACAACTCCTCAAGGACTTCCGAAAAAGCTGCAAACCCAATCTGGGGTGAATTTTGAAGAGGCTGGCTTGATGGTTGAGAGGGCACTCTGTATTCCTGCATTTTGCCTGCTAAAATGCTTTTGTTGTGATGCTTTATTTTTATCTAAGTTGCCTAGAGTTTGAGAAAAGTGGTAAATACCTATGTTCAATAAACAAAATGCTAGACTTATAGCATAGCGGCAGGCCACCACACGCCGGAAGGAAAGACTGTTCCATATAGCTTAGGATAATAAATAATTGCAACAACTGAGCTTCTTGGGACACCTGGTCAGATCGAGGGAAACGTTCTGCGAGCCATACAATACCATTATTATTATCATCATCATCATTATTCAAACCTTTCATTCACCCCATTTCCACATCCATGCACCTTTCCTCACTCAATCCTTGCCAAAAGAGTTTTCTGAATGTAAAAGGCAGATATGGGGCAGAGAGAGAGAGGGCTGGGGAGCACGTGGTCACTGGTAACAGGTTAGTCGTTTACCTCCTTGTGCTGCTTTCTTCTACAATGTGGATGATTCTCCCAGGGAGAAAGAGGTGCGGATACTGAGCCGGGGAGCTTAAAGGCGAGTCGCCACCTAGAGTAGTGTAAGAAGGAGACTGATGAACCATTAAGTTTTCTTCAGCTAGAAGAGGCTGAGTCAAAGCATCTTGGTTTCTACCATCCAGTTCCGTTGGAAAGTTATCAGGCTCTCCTCCAAATACTTCATACCAACAGCCATGTAGCAGGATCTGGTACTGCGCGAGGAGAAATTGAAAGACAAAAGGAGAGCATATGAGAAACCGCGAAGCCATTTGGCTAAGTGGGATCATTTCGGTTTGTGCAGAGAAGTTTTTTTAGAACATCTACACCCACAATAATTCTGTGCTGTTATTCCAAAAGTATGATGCCTGGGCAATTACTTCCCTGCTCCCACAATGCATATCAGAGCAAAAAAGTGAAATCTCAGACATCTTTGACAGACAGCTCCATCATTACTAACGGACTGGAGTCGAACAGACTGCTAGGCTCATGGAATAGGTCTATACTATCCTAGAGAGTATGACTCTGTTTTTCGATGCGATGTCAAAAACTGCTTTTGAAACTTCCTGGGTAGCACAGGTGGCTACTGATTGAGAAAAAATGAAACTTTATTTATTTCTGGCTGTCCTGACTGACAACAGCAACAACTCCCCAATATCTTTCCCACGCTGGCACCAAAGAGCTTTTGAACTGGGAAGATGCCAGAGTCAACCTAGAATGGAATTTTCTGCATCTAATGTACATGATCCCTAGAATCCTAAATCCTTTCACCGCTATATACAACTAGCTGCTTATGAAAATCCCTACAAGTACACCTGCGTCAGCATTTATTGGGCTTGGTCTAGGGAGGAAGTGCAACACATTATATCTGGGACTTCCCGTGCACTTGGTCCAGAAACTGCAACACGGTTGCCGACAGGAGTGAGACCCTGTCATAATACCTGTGCTCAGAGTTCTGCACTGGCTGAACGGGATACTGAGCCAAAGCTCTTAACAGCTTGGGACCGGTTTACTTGAGGGACCGCCTTACCCAATACATCGCAACCCCATCAATCTGTGGAACTAGTACATTTACAAGGGCCATGCACTGTCTCTTTCGCACTAGTAATGAGTATCTTTTTCAGTGTGACAGGAGCTGCACCCTGAAACTCCTTGCATTGGTTTGCATTGGTTTTCAGTGCTTGCTGGAAAAAAGGTTTTTCGTTTGCCTGCCCAGCTATACATGGCTAACATGTATCTTAACGGGAAGCTTTATTTTACAAAAATAATGCATATATTTAAACGACAGGTTATACGTATAAAGGGTAAAGGGACCCCTGACCATTAAGTCCAGTTGTGACCGACTCTGTGGTTGCGGGGCTCATCTCGCTTTATTGGCCGAGGGAGCCGGCGTACAGCTTCCGGGTCATGTGGCCAGCATGACTAAGCCACTTCTGGCGAACCAGAGCAGCGCATGGAAACGGTGTTTACCTTCCCGCCGGAGCGGTACCTATTTATCTACTTGCACTTTGACGTGCTTTCAAACTGCTAGGTTGGCAGGAGCAGGGACCGAGCAACGGGAGCTCACCCCGTCACGGGGATTCGAACCACTGACCTTTTGATCGGCAAGTCCTAGGCTCTGTGGTTTAACCCACAGCGCCACCTGCGTCCCGTTTTACGTATACTTGTTGAGAATTTTAACGCATACCTTGTGTTCACAGAGGTTGTGACCATTAAAACAGCATTCAGATTTTTAGAACAAATAAGAACGGTTTGTAATTTTTACCTTGGGTCTGTTACAGTTGGCAACTATCCTAATGATCCTTCTTTTTAGGTCTTCCATGTTGGGCATGCTTAGCCTGTTTGGTACACAACAATGAGGAGGAAGGAGATAAGCACTCATTAAGCCATCTGACCAAGGACATCACTTTCAAACTGAATCAGCGAATAAGCTGCATCCTTACCTTGGAACAACATCTTTCCCGACAATGACAGATATGATAAACTGCTTAGTATAGTCCGCAAGTGATTTGCTTAAAAAGAAAGGGAGGGTGTTAAAGAAAAGAAATGCTAACGGAAACCTACTGTCAGTTTCCTTATACAGACATGCATTAAGTAAAGGTAAAGGTACCCCTGCCGGTACGGGCCAGTATTGACAGACTCTGGGGTTGTGCGCCCATCTCACTCAAGAGGCCGGGGGCCAGCGCTGTCCGAAGACACTTCCGGGTCACGTGGCCAGCGTGACAAAGCTGCATCTGGCGAGCCAGCGCAGCACACGGAACGCCGTTTACCTTCCCGCTGGTAAGCGGTCCCTATTTATCTACTTGCACCCGGAGGTGCTTTCGAACTGCTAGGTTGGCAGGCGCTGGGACCGAGCAGCGGGAGCGCACCCTGCCACGGGGATTCGAACTGCCAACCTTTCGATCAGCAAGCCCTAGGCACTGAGGCTTTTACCCACAGCGCCACCCGCGTCTCCAGACATGCATTACAAGAGTTTTAAAAGTGCTCCAAATTACTTCATTCAGAAAAGGCCCTTAAGCAAGAGAGAATTACACTGAGCATCTTCTATCACTGGTAAATAAAATATGACCAAATATTACCGCTGTTTGCACCACAATCATGTCTCCCTCCCTTTAAAAAAGACAGAATAATTGGAATGCTTTCCAGAGTGTAAGACCTTCCCTTTGGACCAGCATTTGGTAGAATTATCTTCCAAGACAACGGTTCCCCTTTTCATGCACATCATGCGCACATATAGACATGCACGCAAAGACACAGTATTTGCCCATCGATAGATCTCTACACATTACTTGTCTGTCCGCCATGCAGGGCTTGCATTAGCGGGGAAGCTGTTCCACTTGCACAGTCCCAGTGCCAACCTTGTTGAGCTCAAGGGGGGGGGAGGAACCTTGTGTTGATTACTAAACCATTCCCACATGTACAGGTCTGTGTACATGTGGAAGCAGATGGGCAGGAGGGATCACATAGGGTGGAAAGCCATTCTGTTCTTTTATACAGACGATCCTATCTGATCTTAGATGCAGAAACCTCTCTGCGGATGACCAAGTCTGGAGCAATAATGGTCTCCCTGTGCTTTTAATTTATTTGCTTTTTAAAAAGAGCCATATCATTATCAGAGCCAATTTATTTTTCATTGCTTACCAGTTATTCAAGAACACAATGTTCTTACCCACTCAGATCGTTGTGGATAGAGGGGGATGAACACGCTGCACTTAATAAAAGGAGTCTGAAATAAACTAGGGGAACTGTAGTTCATTTTTTAAACCAACCGATCTCTTACAGGGGAGAAATCTATATGCAGAACCAAACCAGTTCAATTCACATAAGTTCTTCCTAAGCTGACCCAAGTTATCTGTCAGGGAACTGCCATCGGAAGGACAGGAGGTGCAAAGGCTCCCTCAGGTTGAAAGAGACGGAGCAGCTGAAGAGGGAACCAGTAGGGGGCGAGCAGGAACTTCCAGGGAAAGTGAGTCGGAGGGGTGGCTCAGAGACGTTTCCAGCGAAAACAGTGGAGAGGTCTCAGGACCTCCTATAGGGACACCCACGCCTCGCCGGAAACTGTCACGCAGAGAGTCCAGAAGACGTGTTTCCGTGAAAGAGCTTTTATGTTGAAAACGTTTCCGAAAGCAACCACTTTCGGATTCTACTAGCGATTGACGCAGCCATGCCGGAGGGGCTCCGTCACAGGCAGAGGTTTGAAAACCTGATCAAACTCTGAGGGACTTGCATTTTACGCACAAGCAGCTCATCATCCCACCACAGCAATCCGAAAGTCACTGAAAGCCAGCTTGTGCAAGCAGCGGCATCATGAGCGACCCAGCCGGAACCGGAGGAGCAGGAGCAGCTGGAGGAGGTCCAAGCCTGGAAGAAAGGTACAGGGCGTTGGAGATCCAGCTGGCCATGCAAACGGCGAGGCTTGAGGAGAGGAGGGCTCAGGATGCAGAAAAGGGAAAGGAGAAAACCACCTCGATAGCCAGAAAGGTGCCAGGATTGGTGCAGAAATTCGGGGGAGATCCCAGAAACTATCATGCCTTTAGAACTGAGATGCAATACGCTCTCAACCTGCAGTATGATGACTTCCCCGACGAGGAATCGCGAGTGGCTTTTGTAATTGGCCATCTCGAAGGGGGGGCGAAGGATTGGGTTCGACCCCTGATGGCAGTGAATAATGAGATACTAAAGGACACGAGGAAGTTTTTTCGTGCCATGGACCTGATGTTTTCCAGTGACATTGAGCAGGGGGTGGTACGAAGGCAGTTAATGGCTTGCAAACAGGGGAGCCGATCTGTCCGTGAGTACTGGACTGAGTTTACTATGCTGATTCATAAATTGGGGTGGGACCTATCGGCGGAACCCATCCAAATGCTTTTTGAAGAGGGGCTTTCTTCGGCCGTTAAAGATGAACTTTCCCGGGGGCCAAGGGCGGAGTCTATGGACCAGCTGACCAAATCCGCGCTGGCCATAGGAGCGTGCCAGGAAGCGAGAGCTTTGGAAAGGCGGGAAGGGAAAGGAGAACGTTGGAGGGAACTGCGCATTCCGGACATTCCAGAGCCACCTTTCCCGCCGGCAGAGCCGATGGAAGTTGGAACAGCGCGGGCGCGCGCAGTTTCAAATCCCAGTGAAGGGCGGAAGAAGGAGGGAAAGAGCGCCAAGAAATGTTATCTCTGCCAACAGCCAGGGCACTTTGCCAGAGTCTGCCCACAAAGAAAGGAATGGCAAGGGATGGCAGGAGCTGTGGGGGAAAGGGAGGAGGAAAACAAGGAGCAAGTAAAAGCCAACGCCTGGCTGCCACCGTCGGGGCACAGCAGCCAGGCCAAAGAGCAGTGAAAGTGCCCACGCCAGAACCACCCAGACCTGCTTTAGTGATAGAAGTGTCACTAGAGCTGCCAAATGGACACCCCCTACAGGTCAAGGCGCTTTTGGATTCAGGCAGCTCCTGTAATTTTATGAGTAAGGAGTTTGCAGCTGAGCACCAGATACAGACCATCCCTTTAAGTAATCCCTTGCAGGTGACCACGATTGATGGCAGAGAGCTGTTGGGAGGAGAAGTTAGCCAACAGACTGTCCCGATGATAATGAGGGTGGCAAGGCACACCGAACGGATAGCGTTTAATGTGGCCACCTTGGGAGGAGCTCCCATCATCTTGGGGATGAGCTGGCTGGCGCTACACGATCCGCTAGTGGGCTGGCATCAGAGGGTGGTCTCCTTTGGGTCAGCGCATTGCCTAGAACACTGCAAGCAGGGGAAGGTTCAGGGCGGAGACAGAGTCACCCTAGCCGGGATGGAAGTAATGGGCAGAGGGAAGGTGCCCCCGCAATACGCAGATCTGAGCAACGTATTCAGCGAAAGGGAAGCAGACAAACTGCCGCCGCATAGACCCTTTGACTGTCAAATCAACCTACTCCCTGGGGCCCAACTCCCAGTGGGCAAGCTGTACGCCATGTCCGACAGGGAGATGCAGGAGCTGAGGGAGTTCATTGACAAAAACCTGAAGCGAGGTTTCATCAGAGAGTCCCGAGCGGTGGGGGGCAGCCCAGTGTTTTTTGTGGACAAAAAAAACACAGATAAGCCGAGACTTGTGTGTGACTTCAGGGCCTTGAATGCAGTGTCGGAACCCCTGGCTTTCCCTATGCCCCGAATTGATGACATTTTGACCAGGGTAAGGAAGGGAAAGATTTTTACAAAGCTGGACCTGCGGGGGGCGTACAATCTGATACGCATAAGGAAGGGAGATGAATGGAAGACCACCATGTTCACCCCTTTGGGAGCCGTTGAATACCTCGTTATGCCCTTCGGTCTACAAGGAGGCTCCGCGTGCTTTCAAGCGTTTATTAACCACGTTCTGGGGCCTTTGCTCTACAAGAACTGTGTGGCCTTTTTAGACGACGTGTTGGTGTATTCGGAGGATGAGGAGCAGCATGTGAGGGACGTTCGAGAAGTGTTGGGCAGGCTGCAAGCCAACCAGCTGTGGGTGAAACTGGAGAAGTGCCAGTTTCATACCAAGGAGGTAGAATTCCTGGGGTACCGCTTGTCAGACAAGGGATTGGCCATGGATCCAGGCAAGGTCCAAGCGGTACTGGAATGGAAGACACCGAAGACCAAGAAGGATGTGCAAAGATTCTTGGGGTTTGGGAACTTTTATCGGAAGTTCATCAAGAACTTTGCCCACTTGACGGCGCCCATCACCGACTGCCTCAGCAGCAAGAAGAAATTTGTTTGGACGGCGGAGGCGGAGCGAGCATTTGAAGAACTGAAAAGGGCTTTCGCCTCGGAAGAACAACTTCTGCATGTGGATTTACGAAAACCCATGAGAGTGGAAACCGATGCGTCCGACCGGGCGGTAGGGGCGGTACTTCTTCAACCGGGGAGGAGTATGTCAGAGTGGAGACCGTGTGCCTTCTTCTCGCGGAAGCTGAATAAATCCGAGAGGAACTACACGGTGTATGACAGGGAACCACTTGCCATTCACGAAGCGTTCCGGAGGTGGAGACATTTATTAATTGGGGCACAACACAAGGTGCAAGTGTGCACCGACCACAAGAATTTAGAGTATTGGAGAACAGCTCGAGTGCTCAACCAACGACAAGTGAGATGGGCACAGGAATTCTCTAAATTCAACTTTGAAATTTGTTATGTGCCAGGTCCAGAAAACGTCAGGGCGGACGCTCTCTCACGCAAACCAGAGTATTGGGAGGGGGAGGGGGCGATTGAAGAGAGACATGTCATCCCTGAGGACCGCTGGGTGTGTGGGGCGGCGCTGGTGGGGCAACGAGAACTGGTAGAGGAAACGGAAAATGATGAATATGCCCAGGATAAGCTCAGAGGACTCAGGGGGAAGGGCGAGAGCCCCGAAGGTTTTGAGGAAAGAAATGGGGCATTGTATTACAAAGGGGCACTGTATATACCCGAAGGTGAATTGAGGGGGAGAGTACTCAAGCAGTTGCACGATAGCCCCACGGCGGGACATTTTGGGCAACACAAGACCATGTGGTTGGTTACCAGGGAATTCTGGTGGCCCAAGGTGAGGGAAGATGTAAGGGAGTATGTAAGAGGGTGTGACCAATGTCAGCGAGCCAAAGGGGAAAGACGGGCGCCGGCAGGGTTATTAGAACCATTACCCACACCAGAACGGCCTTGGGAAGCGGTATCAATAGATTTTATGACGGATCTGCCGAAGTCCAAGGGGAAGACAGCCATCATGGTAGTAGTAGACCTGTTAACAAAGATGTGCCACTTTGTAGCATGCTCACATGCAGTCACAGCGGAAGAAACAGCGAAGTTGTTTGTAGAACACATCTTTAGGTTGCACGGGGCTCCCTTGAGGGTGATCTCAGACCGCGGCAAACAATTTACTTCCAGGTTCTGGAGGAAGCTCATGAGCTTGCTGCACGTGGAAGTCAATTTTTCAACGGCCCGGCACCCTGAAACCAACGGGCAGGCGGAAAGAGCAAATGGCATTCTTCAACAATATCTGAGGTGTTATGTCAATGACAGAGAGAACGATTGGGTCGAAAAGTTGGCGCTGGCAGAATTTGCCTACAATAATGCGGAGAATGTGTCCACAGGGATGAGCCCCTTTTTGGCTAATTACGGGTGTCACCCCAGGGCATTTCCAGGGGAGGGAGGGGAGAGATGGAGCGTTCCAGCGGCTGAACATTTTGTAGAAGAGATGGAAGCGATCCATCATCAGCTCCAGCTCAACTTAGAAAGGGCCAAGGCACAATATAAGAAGCAGGCAGACAAGAACAGAAGGGAAGGTGAAACCATAAGGGTGGGGGATCAAGTGTGGCTGTCAACCCAAGGGTTGCCGTTCAAAGGGGGTTGTAAGAAATTGAGGCCCAGAAGATTGGGACCCTTTGAGGTCATTCAGCAGGTCAACCCGGTGGCTTTCAAACTCCGGTTACCCAACCACATGAAATTGCACCCAGTGTTCCACAGGTCGTTACTGTCACCATACAGGGGGGGACGTGAAGGGGAGCACGTCAGGGGACCAGCCTTGGAAGAGAGGGAAAGCAGCAACCATGTAGCGGAAATCCTCGATTCCAGGTGGAAGGGAAATCAGGTAGAGTATTTGGTGGCGTGGGAAGGGGAACCGGAGTCAGAAAACACCTGGGTGACTGCAGGGGAGGTCAATGACGAGGTTTTAACAGAAACGTTCCACCAAAGATTCCCTAGGAAACCACAGCCGGTAGAAAGGTTTAGGAGGGAGTACTTCGGCACCACCGACGAGGAACAGGAAATGGAAGGATTCACGGAGTCGGAGTTGGAAGAGGGAATAGACTCCGAAGACGAGGAGTATCAAGAGACGAGGGACAGTAGCAGGTGGAGGGAAGTGTTCGAAACTTCGGACGATGAGGAAGGTTCTTTCAGGGGTTTTACTTCCTCCCAGCCCGGAGGGGAGGAGACGGGAGGGGGTGAAGGGGGCCCTGGAGGGGAGGTGGATGTCAGGGAACTGCCATCGGAAGGACAGGAGGTGCAAAGGCTCCCTCAGGTTGAAAGAGACGGAGCAGCTGAAGAGGGAACCAGTAGGGGGCGAGCAGGAACTTCCAGGGAAAGTGAGTCGGAGGGGTGGCTCAGAGACGTTTCCAGCGAAAACAGTGGAGAGGTCTCAGGACCTCCTATAGGGACACCCACGCCTCGCCGGAAACTGTCACGCAGAGAGTCCAGAAGACGTGTTTCCGTGAAAGAGCTTTTATGTTGGAAACGTTTCCGAAAGCAACCACTTTCGGATTCTACTAGCGATTGACGCAGCCATGCCGGAGGGGCTCCGTCACAGGCAGAGGTTTGAAAACCTGATCAAACTCTGAGGGACTTGCATTTTACGCACAAGCAGCTCATCATCCCACCACATTATCTTTACATCATTTCATGTCCAAATACCCCCTGGTTTCTAAAAGCTCACCGTGCTAAGCTAGGCTGCACTCCCTTGCTCTATTTGCCAACAGATTTCTGTCCTGAAATGGAGATAGAAAATTAATATAATTTACCTTAATAAACCCCCTGGTGGAGAAAAGGCATAACATCGCACATTGGGGAATGCGTTTTTGAGCATGATCGCCAAAATGGAGGCCGTTCCCCCTCCTAAGCTGTGGCCAACGACAACTAGTTTATATTCCTAGAGATAAAAAACACAGAGAGGGCTAGGACACAAACAGAAATATTGATGAACTGAGCAGCTCAGCTAAATGCTTGCAACAGAACATGTTGGAGAGTAGGTTGGAGGCAAGGGGGATGCACGCCCAGAGATTGGAAGCGACAACTTACAGGAGCAATTGTGAAGGCTTGGTTCAAAATCCCATCATTTATTAGCCTTCTGTAAATATAGTTGGCGGCCTGGGTTATCCCCTAGGAGACAAAAAAACAGTGTCTCAGTTTGAAAGCTCGTTTGTGTTTGCAATATGTGCTTAAATCCATAGCTCAGTCGGTAGACCCTTTATCTGGATCCCCTGGGAGTCTGCCCAGCGTCTCACTGTACACACAAGAACAAACAGTTTTGGATCTCCAGGCTTTGCAAAGTTGTCACAGAACTACCTGCTGACCTTATGCACGAAACCGTTTTCCAGAACGTCTTCCAATGTCAAGTTTTCGCAATCTGCCGAGAGATCCGTGAGGACGTCCTGCATGCAAAATAAAGGAAATGCAGTTTCAGCATTTTGGCTGCCTGACAAACATACACACACAAAGAACAGCCACCCACTGCCAGGATCAGGGATACCTTCTTGCAGAGTTGACACCACTGGACATCAGGTGGCAGAGGCTTTTATACTCAAGATATTCTGGAAGGCACGTTAACATCTAGAGCATGGGCTGCCAGCATTGTGACCACCAGATGCTGCGGACTACAATTCCCATCATCCCTGACTATTGACCATGCTTGGTTGGGGCTGATGGGAATTGTAGTCCAACGGCACCTGGAGGGCACCACGTTGGCCACCCCTGATCATCACTCATTTTGGCTTCACAGAAACTGACCAAGACAGTGGAGGAATCAGATATGCTTGGCTTGGCTTGGCAGTCTGAAGAACAAAAGAATATGAAAAATGAAATACCTAAGAAGTGTTAGCTTCTTAGGAAAACAGACGATATGTAAGAGGTAACTGTTTAAAGTGTATGTATTTGATTTGCAAAGTCTTCCTTTAATAATGAATGAATTAACGCTGTTCCATCAATGATCTTTTTTATCTTCATTAAGATTTAATTGTATTAGTTTATGTAATTTATTTAGATTTCTGCTTTTCTTCTTTCTTTTCTTTTTTCTTTCTTTTGTTCTTTGTAACCTTTTAAAATCTTTTTTCTTCTTTTCACGTTTCAAAGTTTTGATTTGTATGTATTTGCAATATAACTCAATTTTTTTAAAAAAAACAACAACAACCCAAAACAAATATGCTTGGCTGAAAGAGACCAAGCATGTGCTTTTGTAACCAAAGAAAATATTTAATAAAACTATATTTTAAAAATGCTTGGCTGATTATATGGACTATGGAGGGCACTGTTTATAATAATATAGCAAGCAAAGGAAAGAGATAGCCCAAATAAGGTATCATAGCTAAAATCAGTGCGGTTTTTATTTTATTTTATTTTATTTTTTGGAATACACTTCTCAGCAAAAGAAGTAATGAGATTAGACTTCTGGGATATATGAAGTGGAAAGACATAGTAGTATTGCTGCATATAACTGATACATTTGATTTGTTGTGTAGTATTTCTTAAGATATTTAATTTTTAAAATTTGTTTTTTTAAATTAAGTAAGAAGAGGATTCTCATGTGAAGTACTACATGTGGCACTACAGGGATTTGCATACATGCTGCTGGTTCATCGTGTACACAAAGGTGTCCAAGCTATTTTGAAATCCACTGAAAATGCAACCGGTGGAGATTAAAATAAAAGTGCAATACACAGGGATGCACCACACATTTAGATGACGTACAAACAAGTTATTCCTGTATAAGCTTCCCATTCATACTAGAGCAGCATCTTTGTCCCTCCAGATTTTGCTGGATGACAACTGTCATAATTCCTGCCTGGGACTGATGGGAGGCTGAAATCCAGTTAACACCAGGAGGGCACCACACTGCTCACCTCTGCCCTAGATGTTAAAAGTCCCAGCTAGAATCCCCAAACTATGTTTGTTGACCCAACACGTCAGAACTAATATTTCTGTAACAACTCACCAGCGATTATCCATGCCAAGCCATAGAAAACAAGAAGTAATGTAAGCCGTGCTCCCAATTTTTCAATTTTATGAAACAGATATTACCTCAAATGACAGGGTTCCTCTCACAGCGACGACAACGGCCTCTTTTTTGTGATCCAGTGCAATGTAGAACGGGATCTCATAAATCTAAAAAACACAAGGGTGGGCATGGGAGCATGAGATCTTCCACACTGGGTCATGCCAGTGGTCCGCTTAGCTCAGCCACTGCACCATCCAAATGCTTCCAGAAGGCTTGTCAAGCAGGGAGAGATCAGTCTCTTTGTGAGGATCTCTCTGACTGATAGATGATGAGGACTGCCTGCGGGATGAGGAGCCAACAAGGTGGGAATTGCATGGAAACCAGTCACACCAGTCTGACCCCCTGCTTGCTCAATGCAGGATGCAGCTACAGCATCCTTGAGAGATGGTTTCCATGCAATTCCTGCTTCATTGGCTCCTCCTGGTAACTGCTGATGGATCCAGCCTCTACAGAGTTATGTATCCTTTTTAAAAAGTCTGTTATGGCAGTGGCCGTTGAACTGTCATGTGGTAGCGGGTCCCACAGGCCAAGCATATTCTTTTATGCAGTGCTTTTTTTCTTTAAAAATGTTTAGGGGTACTCTCATTTTTACTCAAGAAAACCACCATTTTATAGTTCAAATACAGTCATACCTTGGAAGTCAAACAGAATCTGTTCCGGAAGTCCATTCGACTTCCAAAACGTTCAAAAACCAAAGTGCAGCTTCCGATTGGCTGCTGGAAGCTCCTGCGGCCAATCGGAAGCCCCGTCAGACATTCAGCTTCCAAAAATAGTTTGCAAACCGGAACACTCACTTCCGGGTTTGCGGCGTTCAGGAGCCAAAATGTTCGAGAACTAAGCTGTTCGAAAACCAAGGTATGACTGTACCATAAATGGACGAAGGTACAAAGATTCACAAAATGTTTAGGGGTATGCGTACTCCTGTGTACCCCAAGAAAAAAGCACTGTTTTTATGTACAGTGGTACCTCTTAAGAAATTACTAAGAACCAACTTGGTTTGTTTTTGTTCCAACGGCTTACTTTATTGTGGAAGCTGATGTGAATGAAATCTCTGTACTGAAGTCCTGTGATTTTTAAGATCGCTCCAAAATTCATGTTAAGACGATCGCTGCCGATTATGTCGGTCTCTGTTGGGCTGCTTCTACAACTTCATAAATTGAAGACAGAAGAAGAAGAAATGAGACATGCAAAATTCAAATCGGTTACACTTCCCAAGTAAAAGAAGCCTCTCACAAGCACACAGTGTATGAAGATTGCTAGCATGTCATTTTTGTTTATTTAATGAATTTATATCCCACTATTTCCTCCAAGGAGCTCAAGGTGGCATGCATACATCTCCTCCTCATTTATTCCCACCCTCACAACAACCCTGCGAAGCAGGTTGGGCTGAGAGACAGTGACTGGCCCAAGGTCACCCAGTGCGCATCATGGCTGAGTGAGGTTTCGAACTCTGGTCTGAGTCCAGCACTCTAACCACTACACCACACTGGCTCTCCTTGCGTTGCGAGTCATAAAGGTAAATGGGGAGCAAGTGCTACTGAACTCAGTGGGACTTGCTATCAAGTAAAACCCGCATAGGTTGCATTACAAATTCTTAAATTGCATAACAGAAGCATAGGAAATCAGTATCATTTCCCCCTGACTCAGTTGTAAGAGGGAGACTGTCCTCACCTATCAATCAATCTCTGGGTTCTCATCCCTAATGCAGAATGAGGAGCCTACATCCCTCCAGATGTTGGTGGACTTTGACTCCCATCATATAAGGCTACTGGACAAGCTGGCTGGGGTTTATGGGATTTTGAATCGAATGAGGGTGCCACACTGGCAAGCCCAGGTTGGAGCAACCCACAAGGACCTGGGAGAGCAGGGTTCAAATCCCCCACTGAGACACAAAGCCAGCTTTCCTCACTCTCTCTGACCGACTGACCTCACAGGGATGGTGCAAGGATAACAGAGGGCAGGGAGGATAAAAGGAAAGGCAGAAAAACTCTGCAACCAGGGGCAACGTGTCTCTGAATACCAGTTTCTGGGAATCACAAGTGCAAAGAGTGCTGTTGCACGCACGTCCGAATTGTGGCCAATGTGGGGACAAAATGCTGGGATAGCTCGGTTGGTTAGAGCGTGGTGCTGATAACGCCAAGGTTGCAGGTTCGATCCCCGTAAGGGACAGCTGCATGTTCCTGCACTGCAGGGGGTTGGACTAGATGACCCTCAGGGTCCCTTCCAATTTTATGATTCTATCTATGACTAGATGGGATTTTCATCTGATCTACCGGGGATTTTCTTAAGTCTACTCCTGTGACTCAGTCCCCCACCCAGGCAAGCAAGGGGAATTGTCAGAGTTTAAGCACACATTCCCAGACAGGTAAAAACATTGGAGTTGCCAAGGAGAGCCAGTGAGGGTTGCGGCCTGGGGAAAGACGTAAGGGCCACACAGAGAGGCCTGAGGGCCGCATTTGGCCCCTGAGCATCAGGTTCCCTCGCCCTACATTATGAAGATTAATTTAAAATGGCCCAATTATACAACTCAGTTTACACCACCCATTCTCTGTTTCCAAGCTTTTTGAACCTATATAAAAAGCTAACAATTCTCTGAAAAACAACAATCATATTTTGACATGTTAACCAGTTAACCCCCAGAGTACAGCTTTCTCAAATGCTACACTGCAAACAGCAACTTTCTTATACGATGAGCCACCACATTTCTCGCGTTTCACATGACACATTAAAGAATTAAATTTGCCAACCTGTTTTAGACAGTGAATCAACCTACCAGTCTCCTTTAAGCTTACAGAGGCCTGTAAAAGGGTTTGCCATTATGTAGTAGGCCCAACCGTAAGTAGCCACGGCAAACTTCATGTAGTGAGCGGCATTTTCTAATTCTGCATCCAAATCGTCGGCCTGGGGAAGGAACAGAGAGTGACGGTGGCTATGGTGATGAACATGGGTATGGTTATATCAACTGTGGAAAATTTGAAGAGGTGCCCCACCAGACAGGGCCATCAGAGGTGAGTTTCCCTCCCACAGAAGATCCGAGCATATATGCAGCATCTGAACCTGGACAACGAGTTCAAAACATCCAGCTGTCTTACCACAGGAGTTAATGGGGACTGAGTAATAATTTCTTCAGGCTCCTTCGGACAATTTTCCACTTTATCTTGCTCTTGGTGGAGAAGAGTCAGCCCTGCTGCAACGTCACTTGGCACCAAGTCGGTGTCCTGCAGAGAGAAAGTGACAGATACGTTCAGAAGAAAACAAAAACATTTACAGGCAGCGACTGTATTTGGCACATGCAATATGAGCAGAATCATGCATGCGCACATCGCACTGACCACAGAAGTGACCCAAAAACCTCAAGAAAAGGGGCGGAATGGGGTGTTTGCAGGTTTTTCCAATGGCGTTTCAAATATATCTGATTTCACTTAAACATGCAGTGCCTTGGAACGAAACCCCCTAAGGAATTAGGAGTCGCCTGTACAGAGAACCTCAGTATCACATGCAAAAGGTACTGAGGAGCAAAAGAAAGACATGTGATTGGTCCCTTTTCAACATGCTTGATATCGCACACAGCAAATTATTTTTAAAAGCACATATATGAGAGACACATCACCATTACGAGCAAAGAGCAATCTCTTTACCCTCTTCCCCAGATATTATTAGGGCTGCTCGTGTGGCTTGGCCTATTATCAGAGATGACCCCTATGTCCATCACCCCTAAGCCCACCTTGGGCCTCTTTCTCTGAAAAAAAAAAATGGGGGAAAGCAAGCATTTCCTTCTTACCGAGAAGTAGGTGCGGAAAAGCTCGGCGATGGTTGTAAAAGCGACTCGGTGGTCGTCATCTTGCACGATGCAACAGCACATCAATCGGATTCTTTTCTCCCAGACGCGAGTCGCAGACTTCTTAACATTGTAAAACAGCTGGCCTGACTGGCTGCTCTCCAGGTCGCGATTGGCGCAATCGGGAAGGTACACAGTCTTCCTTCCGCCAAGCGGGTCAAAGACGATGACGATGGCCGCCACGGTAAAAACGATGATAATCCAGCTGCCGGGCAGAAGGGAAGAATTGCATGAACTCTGGCTGGCGAGGGCTGTTCATGACACGCCAGCTCCGTTCACACCTTCTAGGAACCTGCGCCAAGAAATTCCAAGTTCCAACAAACAGGGGAAAAACCCCACCACAATGTTTGCACTGGGAGAGGTAAGTGGTGGATAGAAGCATCAGCAGCAGATGCGTTTCGGGAAATGAGCCCCGGGGAACTCCTGCCTGCAACCGTTTTGCCCAAACCAGTGGCAATGGAAGAGGCCCCAAGATAAGCCACATCCAAGAACTGTATAGAATTGAACAGAAATATCCAATTACCGTATTTGTCCGTGTATAAGACTAGGTTCCCCTCTAAAAAATAATGTCAAAAATTACGGGGCGTCTTATACATGGATACATCTCCCCCCAAATTTTCTTAAATCTGAGTCTTCAAAAATAGGGAGCGTCTTATACATGGGGGCGTCTTATAGACGGAAAAATACAGTACACCAGCTTTTCCCATTCTGGGGTTCTCCAGATGTTGTTGAACCATATGGGCCACCTTTCCCCAATGAACCAACCCAGACCCTGTGATTGTAATATGAGGCTCTTTCCTGTGTGCCTCATCCACAGGAGTGTGGCAACACAACAACAGTCCCCCCCCCCCCCCGCCCAATGGTGGCTCTTCTGCTTGTGGTGTGCTCTCTTCAGGGAGGCCTGCCAGGCACCATCTCTATTTTTAGGCGTCAAGCAAAAACTTTCTTCTCCCCCAGGCTTTTAACCCTTAAGTACTTTCAAGTACAGTGGTACCAAGAAATAGTGTCTTGGTTTGAGAACTTTACCTCAGTCTAAGAACGGAATCTGAATGGTGGAAGGGCACCCTAATTAGGGAAAGCGCGCCTTGGTTTAAGAATGGTTTCGGTTTAAGAACAGACTTCCGGAACGGATTAAGTTCGTAAACCGAGGTACCACTGTACTTGCGGCCTCTTTTAGTGGGGCAGGATCTGTAAGACCGGTCTGTTATTTGTAGAGATACATTTTTTTTAGGTATTCGTAGCTATCGTTTGTTGTAATTGGTTTTTGTGTTAATAATAATAATAATAATATTAATTATACACACACACGCATACCCCGTCCATCTGGCTGGGTTTCCCCAGCCACTCTGGGCGGCTCCCAACAGAATATTAAAAACATGATAAAACATCAAACATTTAAAAACTTCCCTAAACAGGGCTGCCTTCAGATGTCAGATAGTTGTTTATTTCTTTGACATCTGATGGAAGGACGTTCCACAGGGCGGGCACCACTACCGAGAAGGCCCTCTGCCTGGTTCCCTGCAACCTTATACTGTATACGTTGTCTTGGGTCACTTTAGTGAGGAAAGCATCTAATAAATATAAACGACAATATAACTCTCATTATCCCTGACCATTGGCCATGCTGGCTGGGGTGCATGAGAGTTGGGAGCCCAACAATATGTGGAAGCCGCCAGATAGGGCAAGGATGCTTAGGTATGCTAACACCCAACCCAGACGCTCCTAGGCGGAGGCAGCTGAACATCCTTACCTGGCAATGACTGTTCCAAATATGGCACTTATCATAGCCCCTTCGCAATTCACTCTGCGGTCCGACACCCATATTGCTCCAACAACAGCCCAGACCAGCTCTGGCAAGAAGAGGGCCAAGCGCAGATACAGCAGTTTAGGAAGAGATTTTCTTGGCCCAGGGTTGGAAATGGTTCCTGGAAGGTACAGTTGAAGTAAGAAGCATAAAATGGTTTCTCTGGTTTCAAAAGGGGCTTTGCAAGCATAATCGTGGCCTAAATGTTCATATTGCCCATACCTCTGAAAAAGACTAACTTTGCAGATAATGACTACGTCACAAGCAATAAAGCAATGTGTTAATATGGATAAAGGGAAGATATTCACATATGGGCATGCCAAACAGATAGCATAAGCTAGCCCTAATAAACACTTCACAGCACTATAGTGGAACACTCCTAAATATGTCTACTCAGACATAGCCTCCACAGAATTCAATGGCAGCTTGCTCCCAGGTTAAGTGGACATGGGGCTGCAGCAGCCTTTGAACATTCATCTAAGAGAGAGAGAGGAGAGTGTACATGAAACGAAACTAAGGATCTCGATCTCTCTCCAGTTAGAAGGTATTGTTTATAGTATTCACAATAATAAAGTGCAGGATCTGATTTCTTTCCGCAGGGCCTGTAAGACAGAGTTGTTCCGCCTGGCCTTTGGCTTGGAATCAATTTGATTCCTTCCCCCTCTTTCTTTTTTCCTTTCTCCTCCTGTGATGAGGCTGCATTTTAATGTTGTATTTTAATCCTGTTTTTAAAGTTGTATTTCAATCAGCTTGTTTTTATTATTGGTTGTTAGCCGCCCTGAGCCTGGTCTTGGCTGGGGAGGGCGGGGTATAAATAAAGTTTATGATGATGATGATGATGTGGTGAACTATGTCTGTACAAATTCCAAGAAAGCAAGCCCATTCAGTTTGTATCACCAAAGACACAAAGGCTGTGCCCGCACGTAATGCCAAACCAAGGTTTAGTGTTAACAAAGATGAGCTGCAGCTGCTCTCGCCTCACCCAGGCAGAACCTAGGTGTCCACTGCCCTAGTTAACAAGCTAAACACAATGTTATTCTAGATTTAGGGCTTCATCTGTAGATGAGGGAATAAATCCTGCAATGCAAGATGCAAAGATGCGTCCAATTCCAGAAAGTGATGCAGGAACATAAGAAGCCATGGACCAAGCCAGTGGACCATTTAGTCCGGCATCCCGTTTTCACAGCGGCCAACCAGATCATGGAATCATAGAACTGTAGAGTTGGAAGGGACCCCTAAGGCTCATCTAGTCCAACCCCCTGCAAGGCAGGAATCTCAGCTAATCCATCCATGACAGATGGCCATCCGAAGTCTGCTTGAAAACCCCCCAAAGAAAGAGAGGCTGCCACCTCCCGAGGGAGATGCCTCTGGGAAACCCACGCGCAGGACCGAAGCACAACAGCACTTGTGATTCCCAGCAACCTCCAAAAATTGTGGTGGAACAACATCATTGTGGCGATAGGCCGTTGACCGGCTGATAACAACATACAGTACTGAACCTGACCCTTTGGGATGGAAAACACATATAACAGAGTCGCTATGCAATAATTACCGGTAATTAATTTAATAAAGACCTTTACCGCCTGTCGATGATAAAATTATTCCTGATGAAAATGATTACAATACAGAACACACACTCCTACAGATTTTATATTGACTGTGTCCAAAGGGACTGTTCTGACCTCTCCCCATGAACCCTCAACCCTCTAGAGCAGATTCTGAGGATACGGTGGTACCTCGGGTTACATACGCTTCAGGTTACAGACTCCGCTAACCCAGAAATGGTGCTTCAGGTTAAGAACTTTGCTTCAGGATGAGAACAGAAATCATGCTCCGGCAGTGCGGCAGCAGCAGGAGGCCCCATTAGCTAAAGTGGTGCTTCAGGTTAAGAACACTTTCAGGTTAAGAACGGACCTCCGGAATGAATTAAATACTTAACCCAAGGTACCACTGTATATGGAGGGCTGCAGGGGAGAAGTGAGGAGGGCAAAATTCGGCTGCACAAATGGATACAACACACACAAACATATGGGATACACATACACCCACCCACTCACCTCTAATGGGACATACACACATGTATACGTAATATGTTTTGAACAGCACACTTTTAATACATAGTAAAACTTATGACCTTTTATTAACAAAACAAAACAAATTGACACAAACTTCAAAGGATATTATTTATTATATTTATATCCCACCCTTCAGCCTGAAAGCTCTTTGGGCAGCATGCAAACAATTCATTAAAATGTAATACGGCAATATCCCTTAAAACCAACGTGCATTGTAAAACAGCAATCCAGGAGCAGGGGGGGAAATGCCATTCTTAACTGGGCTATTTCCAAAGGCCCGAAGCACAAAATAAGTCTTAACCTGACATCTAAATGCAGGTAACAGGGCGAGCGCTGCCATGTCTCCCATGGGAGGAAGGGAAAATGCACCATCCCCGAACTGCTTTAAAAATGAAATATATTTCCTCTGGCTGAGTTTTAATAATCGGAGGGAAAGAATTATTACTAACCAATCTCCAAACATCGCTGCCATTATTTCAACTCTACACTGAGAATTATCATTTGCTGGATGCTGCACGATGCATTCACAACAAAATAGTTGCCTGCTGTGAGCTCACCACCTAAGAGACATACAGACGTACCTTGGAAGTTGAATGGAATCTGTTCTGGAAGTCCATTCAACTTCCAAAATGTTTGGAAACCAAGGCAGCCAATTGGAAGTCAGACGTTTGGCTTCCGAAAATCGTTCGAAAACCGGAACACTCACTTCTGGGTTTCAATTGTTCGGGAGCTGATTTGTTCGGGAGCCAAGGAATTCAGGATAACAACAACAACAACAAGAACAACAACAAGAACAACAACTTGGCCTCCCCAGCCACCTTTGCTGTATTAATGCTGGATGCCAAGCCTCTTTATTGGCAGTCTAAGAGCAGTTTGGACGGGCATCACTTTGCTTTTCATACAGGCTAAACAATTGTAATGCAATGCAGAATGCCACTCACCTTGCATGCTGACATACAAAATAGAACACAAAGCACATATTATGGCTGCCAGGAGAATGAGGAGGACCAGCAGGTAACTGTGCAGCAACGCTCCACCGGCGCAGTTAAACTGCCCTTTGTGGATGGAGTACAAAACCAGAATTCCAATCCACCTGCGAGAACAAAAAGAAGAAGGCACAAGACGTCAACTAGGAAGGAAGCCTGGGTCAAGATGCAGATCCTCAGTGAAATCCTGTATTAATGCACTTAGAAGAAAAATACAGGGTGGGGAACCTCAGACCTGGGGGCAAATGTGGCCCTCCAGGCCTTTCCATCTGGCCCTTGGGACTTTCCCCTAGGACACACTCCTCCCCGGCCATTCCTCTCACTGGCACTACTCTGCACCCACATCAGGGGCTTCTCCTTGTTGGAAAGTGTCCTTGAACTTTGATAATGCCCCCTGCCAGCCGGCTAGCAGATGGAAAAGTACATGTGTGTGTTTACGCACAAAAACCTCTGGCTTCCGCATGCCTGGAATGTAGCCTATTGCATAAAGAAGCCTGTTCCTTGAGATACCTGATTTGGCGACGGTGACACACGCCTTGGTTACACCCCATTTGGATTACTGAAACATGCTCTGTGTGGGGCTGCATTCGAAAAGTGCTCATAAACTTCAACTGGCTCACAGAGCTGCAGCCAAATGGTTGACCAGGGGCTGGTTATGGCTTGCTACAACAGCTCCACGGGTTAGCAGTCTGTTTCCAGGCACAGTTCAAAGTGATGGTTATCACCTACAAATCCCTATGCGGTTTAGGTCCAGGCTATCTGAAAGACCATCTTCCCTCATATGAACCTGCCTGGGCTTTAAGATCTTCAGGCAATGGCCGTCTCTCAATCCCTCCACCCTCACAGGTGCGGTTGGTAGGGATGTAGGAGAGGGCCTTCCCGGTGGCTGCTCCCAAACTTTGGAAATCTCTTCCTAGAGAAATTAGACTGTCTCCCGCCTTGTTGTCCTTCCACTGGCAGGTTCATAGTAGAGTTGGAAGGGACCACGAGGGTCACCTGGTCCAACCGCAGGAATCTTTTGTCCAGTGTGGGACTCAAACTCATAGCCCTGAGGGTAAGAGTCTCATGATCTTGGTGAATACTTTCTTTTGGGAACTGACTATACAGAAAGGGTGGTCTGTTTTTATTGTAATGACCTGTGTATTGTAATGACATTTTAATTCCATTGAAGTCTAATTGTTTTCAATGACTGAGTCCTCCCCCCCCCCCCATATTTTTTGCTGTTTCTATTTTAGCTGTAAGCCACCCTGAGTCCCTTTCAGGCAGAAAAGTAGCATGTAAACATATTAATAATTGCTCAACCCACTTTTGCTTCAGGGTCCACCGACCACTTGCAAGTGGCCCCCAAAAGGCTTCCCATGATGGAATGTGGCCCCTGGACTGAAAAACGTTCTCCGCCCGTTGGACTGCAACCTCATTTCATCCAAGAGTTGCATTTTCACTAAACTAATTTGCAAGGGTACAGAGAAAAAGAAATTTACTACAATTAGACTAATCTGATAGGCTGTTGCATCTCCCAGTACAACATAGCGGGGGGGGGGGGAATAAAGCATTAGACGGTAGTGTCTATTGTTCAAAACATCCGTAGCAATTTAAATCAATTAAGTAACCTCATTCAGGGATAGCAAAGCCGAAACCTTCTGCTGTGCTGCAACAAGTAATTAACGTTACACAACCACTTAACTTTGCTTGAGTGACAGCATTTTTGTACACCTGAGATTGTCACACAAATAAGATCTGCCTTGCACAGCCTTATTTCCATGGGATAAACTGAACACAAAAGCAAGCACTGTGCATTTGGTAAGGTAGTCATCTTTCTACCTATCTTTTTAAAATATTCTTTTCCAGTGACAAGCATTCTCGAGGAAAGCTTCCCTCTCGTTAAACCCTAGACATCTTATAAAATCACTCATGAATTTAATTTTCCAAATGCCCTTTGCTTCACATTAGCAACCTCTGAAGGAAACTGAAAACTGCGCTAGTTGGGCATGCTGTAAAATCAGAACGGTGCATTCAACCCCCAAAAATGCATTTGTTCCACAGTGCAAGCCTTAACCATTCCTGCTCAGATGGAAATCCAACTGAATTCAATGGAGCTTACTTCCAGATAAGAAGAATTAGGATTGAGGCTCGATTCTTGAGAGTTTGTTAGCTAAAATGTAAGCAGCTTTTGCTCTCAAGCTTGAAGTTGACGGGAAAAGTTGATCATCGACCGTACCTTCAGCCAAGCTGTCAGTGGGGTGGCAATGCTCACCTGACCTCCCTATTGCCCCCATTGCTGCTAGTTACTGAGAGGTAGAAGGGGAGCAGGAAGGTGGTGCTCACCCAAACTTCACCCCACCCAGGCACCCCCATTTCCCAGTAACCAGCTGCACCACAGGCGATGGATGATCAGGTGAGGGTGCCCTCACTTCACCGATTGCTGCTGTGTGACTTGCCTCGGAAGACTTATGGAAATGAGCTCAGAAGTGCCTGGATATAGGTCCATCTGCATCCCACTGCTGATCAACCTGCTTTCAACTGCGAGTGACGGCTACAGGGAAATTCACAGCTTTGCTCTCAACATGGCTACAGCCCTCAGAATGCTCAGGATGCGCTAGAGCTGCCTGCCACTAAATGCAGTCGTGGTCAGACAGGGATCTGAGGAACAGCACATAGCTAACTTACGGAATTCGCTGCCACAAAGAAGAGACCGTGGCTGCTAATTTACATGGCTTCAAATGGAGATTGGACCAATTCATGATGGGGGAAAACTATCAACTGATTATTCTTTCTTCCGTTTTTATCAATGGCTTTCCGTCTATGAGGTGCTTCCTATAGAATACCTGGAAGAAATAATACTTTTTCTTTCATCTCAAGAAGCCAGCAGAAAATTTTTCCTGATCTGCACTGAAGCCAGGAAAAAATCAGCAGCACTTTCAGTAATATAGAAGGAAACATTATTTAAGTAAAACAATACTGAATCTCCAGGGATCTTCCTGTAAGAGCTCTTAGTAGAGGGAGAATCAATTTCTCACTACACTCACCATATAAATCACAGTGCAGGAGAGCAGTGGCGTAGTGTGGGGGGTGCAGGGGGGGGCGGCCGCACCGGGCGCAACATCTGGGGGTTAGGGTTAGGGTGCGCAAATCCACGGGTTAGGGGGCACAAATCCACGGGTTAGGGGGCGCAAATTACTTGCCTTGCCCCGGGTGCTGACAACCCACGCTACGCCACTGCAGGAGAGCATGTTCAACAGATTTTGTTGCTCCAGCTCCACACAAACTCGGTCGTTCACTTCCTGGGGTTTTTGCTGAATTGTCTTTCTAACAGTGCCAAAGGCAGCAAATTACAATGAGGAAAGTTAAATGCTCTCCTATACTTTGAGACAGTTAATGCGCAAAGTACAAAGCTGCCATGATTCTACACAGTTTAATGAGTTATTAAGAAGTGGAGAACAATTATTTGTTAGTTGCAGTTATCAGATGCTGTTGATCTAAGTCTAATGATCTTTGAATAACAACTTTGGCTTTATTTAGCCCATAAATGCCCAAAATGTCAGGAGAGAAGCCCAGCTTATAAACGTTCTTCTTATTAACCTCTCTCATCCAAAGATGAACAAAAGAGCCCAAGAACAAAAAGGAGAGATAGCCAGCAGGAGCTGCTGAAAAAGTGTAAATTTCAGGGCATCATGAAAACATATAAGCTAAATGAATTCAGAACAGGGTGTTGCCTCTTCAACATTTTGAAGACACACTCAGATCACAGCTATCACAGTCAGAAAGGAGAGTGTAGAAGGGAAGGCATCCTTGCTTCCACTTGAGCAGATCACAGATCTTATTCACAGATTGTTATATGCTCAAACAGTCTTTCCCTGGTGAGCAACCTGGCTGCTGAATTCTACACCAGCTGAAGTTTCTGAACCATCATCAAAGGCAGCGCCACGTAAAATGCACTGCAGTAATCTAACCTAGATAAGGGACATGGGTGGCGCTGTGGTCTAAACCACTGAGCCTCTTGGGCTTGCCAGTCAGAAGGTCGGTAGTTTGAATCCCTGTGACGGGGTGAGCTCCCGTTGCTCGGTCCCAGCTCCTGCCAACCTAGCAGTTCGAAAGCACGTCAAAGTGCAAGTAGATAAATAGGTACCGCTCCGGCGGGAAAGTATACGCCGTTTCTGTGCACTGCTCTGGTTCACCAGAAGCAGCTTAGTCATGCTGGCCACATGACCCTGAAGGACCAGGTGCGCAGCCTGGGAGTCATTTTGGACTCACAGCTGTCCATGGAGGCGCAGGTTAACTCTGTGTCCAGGGCAGCTGTCTACCAGCTCCACCTGGTACGCAGGCTAAGACCCTACCTGGCCGCGAACTGTCTCGCCAGAGTGGTGCATGCTCTAGTTATCTCCCGCTTGGACTACTGCAACGTGCTCTACGTGGGGCTACCTTTGAAGGTGACCCGGAAACTGCAATTAATCCAGAATGCGGCAGCTAGACTGGTGACTGGGAGTGACCGCCGGGACCACATAACAGCGGTCCTGAGAGATCTGCATTGGCTCCCAGTACGTTTCCGAGCACAATTCAAAGTGTTGGTGCTGACCTTTAAAGCCCTAAATAGCCTCGGTCCTGTATACCTGAAGGAGCATCTCCACCCCCATCGTTCAGCCCGGACACTGAGTTCCAACGCCGAGGGCCTTTTGGCAGTTCCCTCATTGCGAGAAGTGAGGCTACAGGGAACCAGGCAGAGGGCCTTCTCGGTAGTGGCACCCGCCCTGTGGAACGCCCTCCCATCAGATGTCAAAGAGATAAACAACTACCTGACATTCAGAAGACATCTGAAGGCAGCCCTGTTTAGGGAAGTTTTTAATATGTAAAGCTGTACTGTTTTTAACACTTGATTGGGAGCCGCCCAGAGTGGCTGGGGAAACTCAGCCAGATGGGCGGGGTATAAATAATAAATTATTATTATTATTATTATTATTATTATTATTATTATTATTACCTGGAAAAACTGTCTGCAGACAAACGCCGGCTCCCTCGGCCTGTAAAGCGAGATGAGCACCGCAACCCCAGAGTCATCTGCGACTGGACTTAACTGTCAGGGGTCCTTTACCTTTACCTTTTAATCTAACCTAGAGGTTACCAGAGCACAGATGACAGAAGGTAGCCTATCCCTGTCCAGATAGGGGCACAGCTGGGGCATCAGCCAGACACTCTGCACCACTGGTGCCACCTGAGCCTCAAGAGACAGCAATGGATCCGAAAGCTGTGAACATGCTCCTTCAGAGGAAGTGTAACCCCATCACCAGCAGGCCACCTCCCATCCACCCACCCACTAACAGTGCCTCAATCTTATCTGGACTGAATTTCAGTTTATTTATCCACTCCATTACTGAGGCGAGACACTGGTCTAGTACATCCGTTGTCACACTTGCAGAAGTAAAGGAGAAGCAGAGCTGTATCCAAAACTCTGGATGACTCCACTCAGCAGTTTCATGTAGATGTGAAACAGCTTGAGGGACAAGACTGAACCACAAGGAACCCTGCATTGAACGCTCCCTGGAACTGAACAGCACTCCCCAAGCATCATATTCTGGAAACAACCATCCAAGTAGGATCGGAACCACCACCAAGCAGTGCTATTCACCCCCAACTCAGATAGCCACTCCAGAAGGATACCATGGTTGATGGTATTGAAGGTCACTGAGAGGTCAAGGAGAATTAACAGGGTCAGATTTCTCCTGTCTTTCTCTCAACTAAGCTCATCATCATACAGGGCAACTCAAGCAGTTTCTGCGCCAAAACCGGGCCTAAATCCCAACTGAAATGCATCTAGAAAAATCAGTTTCCTCCAAGAGTGCCTGGATCCGATCTGTGACAACTATATTAAGACCTTAGAACAGACATACCCAAACTCGGCCCTCCAGATGTTTTGGGACTACAACTCCCATCATCCCTGGCTAACAGGACCAGTGGTCAGGGATGATGGGAATTGTAGTCCCAAAATATCTGAAGGGCCAAGTTTGGGGATGCCTGCCTTAGGACATTTATATGCTGCTGCACTCCTTACTGCAGATTTCAATGCATGCAAAGGAGCAATGATTTAAGTTTATAAGTCCATTACCACCCGATATGGGAATCAGATACTTGCATTCATTGGGACGGTTTCCAAAGGTACACAATGTTAATTATGTAGGACTCTGTTTAGTTTCATTTACAAGGCAGGGGGATTTGAGAATACTAAATGGTACAGCTGATAGAGATCAGCATGGGGAACATACACATTTTTCAAAATATGGTGGAAACACAGTTGATTATGCAGCATTTTCACAATTAGCATATAGGTATGGGGCCCTTGTTGAGGCCAGCTCCAAAATTTACTGCTAACTGTGACACTGGCATGCTTAGTTGGCAGTAATGATAGTTTAGAATCTTCCTCTAATAAAGATCTAGGTGAGAACTAGTTTTGTTAGGATGCCAAAAAGGTGGTGGTGGTGGTTGTTATTAATTTCTACTCCACCCATGTGGTTGGGTTTCCCCAGCCATTGGGTGGCTTCCAACAAAAGGTTAAAAATACATTAAGACATCAGTCATTAAAAACTTCCCTAAACTGAGCTGCCTTCAGGTGTCTTCTAAATGTCATATAGTTGTTTATCTCTTTGACATCTGATGGGAGGGCATTCCACAGGGTGGATGCAACTACCGAGAAGGCCCTCTGCCTGGTTCCCTGTAACCTTACTTCTCGCAGTGATGGAACTGCCAGAAGGCCCTTGGCGCTGGACCTCAGTGTCCAGTCAGAACGATGAGGGTGGAGACGCTCCTTCAGGTATACTGGGCCAAGGCCGTTTAGGACTTTAAAGGTCAGCACCAACACTTTGAATTGTGCTCGGAAACATACTGGGAGCCAATTTAGGTCTTTCAGCACAGGTGTTATGTGGTCTTGGTGGCCACTCCCAGTCACCAGTCTAGCTGCCACATTCTGGATTAGTTGTAGTTTCTGGGTCACCTTCAAAGGTAGCCCCACGTAGAGCGCATTGCAGTAGTCCAAGCGGGAGATACCCAGAGAATGCACCACTCTGGCGAGACAGTCCGCAGGCAGGTGGGGTCTCAGCCTGCGTACCAGATGGAGCTGGTAGACAGCTGCCCTGGACACAGAATTGACCTGCGCCTCCATGGACAGCTGTGAGTCCAAAATGACTCCCAGGCTGTGCACCTGGTCCTTCAGAGGCACAGTTGCCCCTCTCAGGACCAGGAAGTCCTCCATACCCACCCACCCCCTGTTCCCCCAAAACAGTACAGTGGTACCTTTGTTTACAACCATAATCCGGTTGTAAACCAAAACAGGTTGTAACCCAAGGTGCACTTTCACCAATGGGGCCTCCCAAAAAAAAGGGTTGTAATCCAAAAAAATTGGTTGTTACTACATCAGCAGTGGGTTGTAATCCAAAAAAAAGGGACACGCACTTCCGGGTTTGACGTGGTTGTAATCCAAAACAGTTGCAAACCAAGGTACCACTTTACTTCTGTCTTGTCAGGATTCAACCTAAATCTGTTAGCCACCATCCATCCTCCAACTGCCTCCCTAGATTCCTATCTACCTTACTGAATTATAGTATTCAGCCCACTGGTTGGGAGTTAACCACAGTTAGAACAGGAGTGAAACCTCTTTACAGACACACCCTTATTTACAGTCCTTGACTCAAACGGCAGCTCCTTACTGCTTTGCCCCAGAACTTGCTTTAAAATCCAGACAGGTACGCACAGAAAGGTTTCCTCTTACTTTTAAACCATTACATCAGTGCAACACAAGAAAGACCAGAATTCCCAGGGGAATAAGTACAACGTCTACATGAGCTCAATTACTAAAACCCCTTTTTTAAAATTTAAGTAGTGCTTATTTTCCCCAAGTAGTGCCTAGTTCATTACTGACAACATTAATATGTTAAGCAGCAAATCTTACCAGATCAACCTGATGAAAAGTTCAAAGGCTCCTGGGAAGACAAAGTCGTCACTTCCAATGGCCCAGCGCCTTCCAAACATCACCATCCCAGGCATTGTGGATGCACTGGTGTGGATCCTCAGCTTCTGAAGGAGAACATACAAACACTATAGAATCTTGTGAGTATACCTTTCCTGCCCAAATATAAACATCTGTCTTTGTTCCAGATACACTGAAACCAATTAGAGTCCACTTTATCAGGTTTTGAACCAACTCTCCTCCTTTCCCCCAATCAATGGTACTGGTCAATTTTTAGATCTAATGGCATATGGCAGTGGTGTTGTGGCACCCTGGGGTGCCTTGAATGATAGTCAGGGGTGCCGCAAGCAACACTGGCCTCTGTCCCTCTTTCCTTCCCTCTCTCCTCTGATGCCCTCTTGCGTCTCTGCCTCCCAAAGCACAGCTGATCCTTGCACCAGCTCTGGCTACAAGCTCCCCAGGCGAATGGTGCCTCTGGGGCTGGTCAGGGGTGCTTCCCAGGCCACTGTGGGGCAGTGAGGCACCTCTCTTTGGGGGGGCAGCTCAGAGACAGGGGCAGCAGCTGCAGCTGCCCAGAGGACTCCCAGGTAGAGAGGAGAGGAGGCGGAGGGAACACTCCACAAGGGAGGGTGTTTGAAAAAGAGTGAGAGGCTGCCAACTCTGCAGGCGAGGAGTGACATAACTGGGCTCCTCAGCCCCACAGGGGTGCCACAGAAAGGTCAAGGAAACCATGGACTCAAAAAGGTTGAAAACCTGTGGTATATGGCATCCTGTGCCTGTTCTTTTTTCCTATCCAATCTGCCCCTGTAAAATCACCCAGGCTACTTTCACAGTCTAAAAGCCTTCCTTCCCTTTCATACATTTTGCACTGTCAGGATCACCTTCCCAGGATCACAACATATTGAATTACCTCTCACTTGTTCTCCTCATCACCATCAACCAAAATCTCCATCCAGTCTACTGCGTTAACATTACCACACTTTATTGAAAAAGCACCAGAGAAGCCCCACAGCTTAATAATAATAATAAATAACAATAATAATTTATTATTTATATCCCGCCCATCTGGCTGGGTTTCCCCAGCCACTCTGGGCGGCTTCCAACAAAATATTAAAATACAATAGTTCGTCAAACATTAAAAGTTTCCCTAAAGGGGAGACTTTCTCCAAAACATGAATACACCCCGTTTAAGAGTTTTATGACACCTTAAACACCAAGGCCTTATTGTGGCATATGCTTTTCTGGACCAAAGCAGCCTTTCGTCCATAAAAGGTTATAGTAACTCTGTTAACCTTTAAAGCGCCACAAGACTCTTAGTCAGTTACAGCAAACTCGTCGAAGAGCCTCATAGCATTAGCTTTCAGGGACCAGAGTCCACGTTAAGCCTGTTAATCTTTCAAGTCCCACAAGCCTCTTTGTGGCATTTACTGCAACCGACTTACAGAATCAATCTTGTATACACTTGCCTGGCAGCAAGCCCCAGGAAGTGCAATGGGGCGTCCTTTCCTCTCGCAGACTCAGGCTCGTAGCACAAACTTTCACCGGCAAGAGCAACCTTTCATAAGCCCACAAGTGCTTCTTCTACCACAATTACACCACTCTTTCTCATGCTGCCACAACACACTCTTTTTTTTTAATGTGCAGGTGTGTGTTTCAAATGTTATTATATGTTAAGTGTTGTGGTACTGCTTACAGATGCCCTCTGCCTTTCCCCAACCCGTCTGCCACACAAACACCCCTCTGGGGAAATTAAGAAACCACATTTTCACCATGCAAAGAAGGGCCCCTGCTTAATAATACAGTAATAATAATAATTTATTATTTATACCCTGCCCATCTGGCTGGGTATATTAAAATACAATAGAATATTAAAATACAATAGTCTATTAAACATTAAAAGCTTCCCTAAACGGGGCTTTACTCATGTGATGTGCAGAGATGCCCCTAACCTATTCCCACCTAGAGAGCCTCTTAACCCATTTCCACTTAAACAGCCCCCTACCTAACCTATTCCTGCCTAAAAATTCCCCAAACCCATTCCCGCCTAGAAACCCCCCTCACCCATTCCCACCTAGAGAGCCTGTTAACCCATTCCTGCCTAAAAGCCCCCATACCTATTCATGCCTGGAAAGCCCCCTAACCTACTTTCGCCTAAAGAGCCCCTTAACCCATTCCTGCCTAAAAAGCCCCCTAATCTATTCCTGCCTGGAAAGCCCCCTAACCTGCTTTCGCCTAAAGAGCCCCTTAACCCATTCCTGCCTAAAAAGCCCCCTAATCTATTCCTGCCTGGAAAGCCCCCTAACCTATTTTCGCCTATTTTCCCCTTAACCCATTACCACCTAAACAGCCCCCTAACCTATTCCTGCCTAGAAAGCCCCCCTACCTATTCCAGTTACATCCGGGGACTGCACCCCCCTCCCGCCAAAAAGCCCCCTTTCAAGTCTCCTCACCCAAGAAGCTGCCCTCGCCACAGCGCCCCCTACTGCGGCTCCAGAATTGCCCGCCTCTTACCTGCTCCCCACCGGCTCTCTCTACGCCTCTCGCTCAAAAGCAGGTCACTTACTGACAACACGGCGTCATGACGCACTGACGTCCGCGCCGCGATTCCGACTCCTGCCTCTCACCACCACTGGCCACTTTCATCTACGCACGCGCCCTCCTCGGGCACGTGGGGGTGTGTATTTGCTGCCACTCTTGTCGCGGGCGTCGGAAGGCGAGCGTGCGCAGAGAAGAGGAGGCGGAGCTGCCGGGGCTTCATGCCAAAGAGGTACACATTAAGCGGAGAGGGTTCCACGAGAGCACACCGGTTCTGATTAGACACCTCCATGCGCTGGATAAATATTTGCCCAGGAATTTGAGCCGACTTTTGAGGACAGCTTTCTTTAACCTGATGTTTTTTTCGACGACTCTTGAACAGATGCCCCCCCAAACATCTGGAGGGCGCAAGGTTGGAAAAGGATGTTTAAAAAGAGGCAGGTTAGAGAAAGATGTCAAATTGTTTTTGTATGCCACAACTGCAGCAATAATTTTGTTAGCAAAGAATCGGAAAACACAAGAAGTACCAACAGTTGGAAGATTGGCAGATGAAGATGATGGATTTTTCGGAGCTAGCTGACCTGACTGGCAGAGTCCCCGACCAGAAGGAGGAGGAGTACCAGGAAGAATGGATGAAATTTAAAGACTACTTAGCTAAATATGTTAAGATAACTTAATTGGAAAAGCATGCAAATACCAGATAAGCTTAGGATTTAAATATGTAAGGATAGGATTTAAGATGTTTAAAGCTAAATTAGAAAGAATGAAAGATGTTAAGTGATTAAGTTAAATTTTTTTGAACTGTTAAAATGATATACAATGAAATTCAACCAGGGGGATTTGAGGAAGTCACTTAACAATGCTATTAAGATTGGTTCAATTACAATTAGGATGTATGTATGTTTGTTTGTCTTTAAAATTTTTGGAAAATTAATTTAAAAAATTGAAAAAAAGAGGCAGGTTAGGGTTAGACTGAGGCTCCCTTAGGATGCGTTGCTTCGCAAAAAAATGCAATTGCACCCCACCCCAAAAATGTAGCAAAAAAGTTTGCGAGAGGATGGCTTTTCTCTGGGACGTCTGGCTTTCCGCCTCCCCGACCCCTCTCATACTGCAGTCCTAGTCACGCTTTCCTGGGAGTAAGTCTCATTGAAATCAGTAAGATTCACTTTGGAGTAGGCATGACTAAATTTTCGACTGCAAAGCGTTGTCGTGAAAAAGAACCGATTGCCTGCTTACAGTCTTTGAATGAGTTCTTTTGCATTTCTGCTGTTTGTGCCCCGCCCATGGAGAAGGACTTGCCAGCTGCAAATGGGAACCAGACGTTTTACCAGGGAACCGTGGAGAGCGCAACTCTTTGTCTGTACAAAGTACCAGGGGACGTCGCTGCAAGGAGAAGCGCCTGGCAAGGAATGGGGAGAAGACCCGTTGGGTCGTTTTGCAGCGGCTCCTGGCGGAAACTTCGATCCAGTACTGCCTCTCAGATATTGCTTTGAGAACTCCACGAGGACTAGCGCCTTGGTTAATCCGCGTAGAGAACAAGATTGCACACTTGACCACTTTATAACTCAAGCCCCATGTATGTTAACTCAAGTCAGTTCAATGGGACTTGGACTCAACTGTCAACAAGGTGAAAATGTAATACACCTTTAGGTGACAGGCAAAGAGGTTCCTTTTCAACCAGGCCTTTGCCTGACTTGATCTACATCCTATACCCTTTTGAAAAACGCTGGCTCTTTGGGGTTGTTTTTTTAATTGGGTTGTTGGTTTTGATTTTATGTATTTGATATTTTATGTGAACCATCCTGAGACCTTCAGGTATAGGGCGGTATATAAAATACATAGACAGACCTTCCTGTTAATGGATAGGAGTTATTTCGAAATAATCACACTGGGTGGCGACCTAGCATGATTGCATTACAGGAAGCAGAGTTGTTTTGCTGTGGGAAAGTCAGGGTGTCGAATGTGGGTGTTTACCTCCCCTCCCCCCATATTTCAGTCACTAACTTGGTTATGTCCAAATAGCCTCAAAATTCAGCCCTCTAACAAGTGTTTTGCTATTGGCATGCTTGACACCTGTTTAACCATGTCCTGTAAATGCAGAAAGGAGTGTACTTAAATACAAATAAGTTTTGTTCAGCAGCCAGCCCTCAAGGCAGAGTGTGCTTGTGAAAATACAGTACATAACGGAACCCACAACATATACGCATACAATCTGTCACTTTCAATAAAGCAGGCTTTTGAGACACTTTGTGCTGTCATAAGTTACTCAGTGTATCTGCAAGGCTGCAATTTCATTTTGCTGCTGCTTCACTCTATCCAGCACTCCAGTCTTTTGACAGAAGTTTCTACCCAAACCATACATTTAATAAATGCAACACAACAGTGTAGTGAGAAAATATATTTGTAACAGAAACTAGACATATACATGAGTAGGGTTTGAGTCTTGGGGACTGCATTTTTCCAGATTAGTTTCCAGGTATGATTGAAGCTTTCACGTTTCTGGATGATCGTCTTTGCAACATTTGCCCCCATTCTTTAACCACTTCCAATAATTGCCTTCCTCATTTTGGAGAAGTATTGGGGAAAGAATTAATGAGCAAAGTTGGGGAGGGAAGAGAGAAATAAGTCTCAACAGTTTGTTCAGACTTTTCCAGCATCTGAGTAGGAAACCCCATTTGGCTAACTATGCCCAAATCCAAATGTCTCATTTATTAGGGAATTCTGTGCTTTAAAAACTGGTGATTACAGGTAATCATGTACGTATTTAAATAGGCTGGTAATTAACAATGTAGATGAAATGGCTTGTATGATATATTTCTCAGGAATTATTTTTTCAGTCTTCAAAGTGCCAGTTAAATATGTTATGTTCACACCTTTGTTACACTAATTACTCTTTTGTGGCTTTTACTAATGCAGTGAAATACTCATAACTGTCAAGATGTGAGGGAATTTGTGTCTTTAGAAGCCATGCCTAATCTGCAGATAAAGCTCTTTTGTTTTTATAAGTCAGCACAATCAAATTATTTTTACATTGCTACAACCAATCTTAAAGAAAAGTTGTAGAGACTTAGTTCCAGAACACCACCACAATGTATACCACTTCATAAAATGTTTATTTAGGATGGTAACACAGGATAAGTCATGCAACAGCTCAGTAAAAAAGGGAATCATGTAAAGTTGATGAAGTATAGTACTTGGTGCTGCTGATTCAGGAATAAGTTTATAAAAAATCACACTCATTGTCCAAAACTGGTACATCTAGAACTGCTTGAAAGCTGAACATGGACATTACTTGTAAAAGTGTTTGTATTAAAAAAAGTTGTAGACAGTTAAAAATTGCCACCTAAAGATTACTTCAATTGGACAACTATCACAGATTCATCCTTACAGCTGCAACACTAAGGCTGCTGTGAATGAAAGTAGAACTTTATGCACTCAAAAAATGAGGAACCATTTTATCCTGAATGAAAAAATGAAATAAAAATTGTCTGCTGCTAAACCACAAAAGCAAAGAAATCTATATTAAAAAACCTGCATTGGCACCAAATACTCTCAAGCTGATGTATTCAGAAGGTTAAGAGAGGTATCAGACAATATGCACTGGCAGACACTATAGGAGAAAGATTCTTACTTTAAAATGGAGTAATTATAACTAAGGACATTCATGAAATGGTGACATCCTACCGTGAGAATTTTGTCATTTGTAGTTTGATTTCAGTTGACACACTATGTTCAACTTTTTAGGGGGTAAATAAATACAGTGGGATGAAATTTGAAATCAAGAGAGAAGAACGGTTACCATCCATCAGTCAGCACACACCTGTGTGCACCGAAACAAGTCAGTAATTCAAAAAGAATCATTTGAAAATAAGAAGTGTTTGCACTTATTTCTGGTCATAAACAACCCCACAAAACCTCACTTTTGGAACTATTCCAATTGAAACTACACACTGAATTAAATTCACACAGTATTAAGTTTCTTTATGTAAAAAATCTTTATACATAGTAATAAAAAAAGATAAAGGCAAGATGCATCAAACAGAAGTCAGCTGGTTGTTCTCTGGTCCTATACAGCCCACCAATGATTCTTGCAAGAGACGTGGGAGACTGTCTGTTTCAAGCATCTTCACCTTTCGCTTGTGGTAAGGATTGTTCTGTCTAAGCATCCAGGATGGCAGATGCTGGCGATTAGTTTTGGCACTTACGCTGGCAAACTGAGCTTCTTTCCCTTGAGTACTAAAAAAAAGACAAAACAAGGCATTGTTAAATGCATGCATCCAATTATCAACCACCAAAAAACTAATGTTATTCTGTCATGCATCACCAAGATACACTGGTTTGCACCCAAGTAAGTCATATTCAGAGAAGCCCCACTGAAGTAAAGAGGTCTATTCAAAGTATGATGCACTTGGATACAAATTCAGAGGGTTTTATGGAATAATATGAACAAAGCATATACAGTGGTACCTCGGTTTATGAACTTAATCCGTTCCAGAAGTCCGTTCTTAAACCAAAACCATTCTTAAACCAAGACGCGCTTTCCCTAACAAGGCCTCCCGCCGCCGGTGCCCTTCCACCGTTCGGATTCCGTTCTCAGACCAAGGTAAAGTTGTCAAACGAAGACACTCTTTCCAGTTTTGCAGAGTTTGTAAACCAAATTGTTCTTAAACCGGACTGTTCTTAAACCGAGGTACCACTGTACCATCTTCTTTGATGTATTCCACCTTGCATTTTTATGCAGTTTATAAATATTTAACGAAATAAACAAAAAAGGAAGCTTGCTACCCCCAGGAGACAAAAAGGTAAAGGGGGAGATATGGTGAGAAACAGTGACTTTTAATATTAGTAGAATTTGTGAAAATTAATCTCTAGCCTTTTATTATTTTATAGGCATTTGTAGCCTGCATTTCACCATGCAATCCCAAAGCTGGTTATATACAGCTCAATACAATTAAACCATGTCACAATGTGCAACCCAAAGACCTATGCAAAAAGGTGACAAGGCGAAACAGACCTCGGAGGGCATGTCTGGGGCCACCACTGAAAAGGCTTTCTCATGCACTGCTGCCTAACAAACTACATATGGCAGCAGATCCACAAAGAGGACCTTCCCTGCAAATCTCAACACTGCGGCAGGCCTATATGGGAAGAGGTGTACCTCTGATATTTTATAATGTTTAAACTCTGATATTCAATACAGTACAGTAGAACCCCGTGTTATGTACTGTCCTCCTTGCAAATGCTTTGGGTTACGAGCTCCGCTAACCCAGAAGTAGATGCTCACAGTTGCAAACTTTGCCCTGGTATGCAAGCGGAAGTCGCGTAGCAGTGGGAGGCGCCATTAGTGAAAGCACGCCTCATATTACAAGCGGTTTCAGCTTAAGAATGGACCTCTGGAATGAATTAAGTTCGTAACTGGAGGTACCACTGTAGAAGAATTCCAAAGCAAACTTAAAATACATTTGCTTTGCTTATATTGGGCTGGTAATGCAGACTGCTGAGCCAGGGGCAAGATAAGGAAGAGGTGACAATACTGGATGAACTGCGCCACATTCATACAGGACTGAGCTTTGAAGGCCCACTGGGTTCACTTACTCTCCCCTTGTGTGTAACAATTCCACCCTTTCTGGTTTGCAGCAAAGCTCAGCTTGCCACTCAGCCACTGTGTTTGCACGTCACTTGTGCCTAACTATGGCTTTTGCTTGCCCTGCAAACCAGGACCAAAACCCACATTTCAATCCATTCTCATGTTGTTTCGCAGATAATGCTTTGTTATAAATATACTCAGATCTTGGCTGCATTTGACTCTAGTGTTACGCAACAGTGGGAAACCCCAGAGCACACCCACAACCTCCAAAGTACTGAAGAGCTGTGCTTATTTGGAAGAGTGACAGAGCTACAATATTATACACAGCATTAATATACAGTGGTATCTCGGGTTAAGTACTTAATTCGTTCCGGAGGTCCGTTCTTAACCTGAAACTGTTCTTAACCTGAAGCACCACTTTAGCTAATGGGGCCTCCCGCTGGAGCACAATTTCTGTTCTCATCCTGAAGCAAAGTTCTTAACCCAAGGTACTATTTCTGGGTTAGCGGAGTCTGTAACCTGAAGCGTATGCAATCTGAAGCATATGTAACCTGAGGTACCACTGTACTGCAGAAAGCATGTGCAAGGGATCTATAATACATAAAATCTTTAGGCCTACAGAACAGGAAGGCCCACTCCTTACCTTTTGTAACATACAAATAGAAGAAGTCACAGTACAGAATAGTCTGGACCACACCAGCAACGACAGCTATAAGGTCAAAGAATCCCTCAAAGTAGTAGCGCCAAATCCAGTTGATAAGGTACAAGGCACGGTACAAGCCCAAGAAGAAAAGATAGTGTGTAGTGATGGTTTCTGCCTCCCCAGTTTTACTGATCATAAAAAGTTGGGGGAGAATAGCAACAGACTCCAAGTAGATTGAGAAGGTCCACAAGATCTGAAAGAGCAAGACAAAAATGTAAAAGTGATACCATCACTTGGCAGCTTCCGCGTCTAGTATGGGTCAATCCATATCAAGTGATCCCATTTTTTTACCACCCAATTGCCATCCAATTATCTTAATATTCTGTACACTTGTTGAATGATCAAAACTAAGTTTAAATCTAAAATTTTAATTTTTTATCTCATCCCATTTGTGAGTTATGAGGGGTTGAAATTTCAATAAATTGACAATTTTGCCCTACACAAAAACCTTAAAAGCTCAACCCAGAATTGAGATAAAAAGGTAAAGGTACCCCTGCCCGTACGGGCCAGTCTTGCCAGACTCTAGGGTTGTGCGCCCATCTCACTCAAGAGGCCGGGGGCCAGCGCTATCCACAGACACTTCCGGGTCACGTGGCCAGCGTGACATCGCTGCTCTGGCAAGCCAGAGCCGCACACGGAAACGCCGTTTACCTTCCCGCTTGTAAGCGGTCCCTATTTATCTACTTGCACTCGGAGGTGCTTTCGAACTGCTAGGTTGGCAGGCGCTGGGACCGAACGACGGGAGCGCACCCCGCCGCGGGGATTCGAACCGCCAACCTTTCGATTGGCAAGCCCTAGGCGCTGAGGCTTTTACCCACAGCGCCACCCGCGTCCCTAGAATTGAGATACCTCAAACCTAAAAACAATGGACTTACTTTAAATTTTAAAAATTTAAGAATTTTGAGAGAGATGATGGGAATAACTTTGGTAATAACGAGTTCTCACCTGCAAACCCCACACATGTAATTTTTAAACATATTTGGGAAAAGACTGAATCATATTGTCCTGGAGAGTAGCTTCTTAGCAAAATAATGGATATTCATAGGTAAACAAGAAGAATCTAAAACCTCTATAAACTGATGGCAGGTGCAGGAAAGTCTGGTATGTAATATGATAGCGCAGTGACTCATATACAGGGGGGAAATTAGTAGTGGCTTGAAATAGTAAAAACCAAAGCAATACCTCTATGGAATTTTGTCCATGTTTTAAGTGTACTATCCTGAAATAGTATGTAGGGATACTTTTATTAGAAGTATATTATTTCACCTTGCAGCTAAAATAAATGCTCAAAACATCCTACAATTTGATGGACATACTTAAAAGCAATCAACTATGAAATAATGCTTTGCAATTATCTTTATACTGTGTTTTTTTGTTTAGCAACAGTATGCCCATTTGGTGTGTTTGTTTTCTTCTTTTGAAAACAAATGAATAAAAAGAATATGGGGCTGAGGCTTTCCTCTACAGGAAAGCAGAATAAAAATGTAGTAGGATATAAGGTGGGCAGTACTGATATATGAAAGTTTTCCTGTGCAAATATAAGATGTATACATGTTGCCTGTATTTTCCATTTTCCCTACTTTTTAACACACCCTTTACATAATTGTAGTTCTCCTTAAATTATCCAGATGGCACCAAAGACTTCTCAACTTCTATTTAAGGAACTTAAATTACATGAAGTGAAGGTCATAAGAGCCAGACCAATTTTTCACTGTTTTTGTTTAGTGCACTGAACACGCCACAAATATTTGAGTAACTAATTACGTTTACATAGTTAGGATTATGGTCACTGCGTTGTTCCTCAGATATAAAGTAAGTCCACCAACACACAATGGTATGAACTGGGATTACTGGATGTACTTCTAACTCCAATCCCTGTATTGCTTTGGTTTAAGATGGCAGAAGTGATGGTGGAGCCACCTTCTCCTGCACTCGGGCTTAACACCCATTTGTGCCTGAAGATCAAACTGGGGTTGAATTTTAGCATGTACCTATACATCTGCTCTCCACTACGGTTGGCTGAAATCAATCAGGCTTTCCTGAGTTGGAAGGAACCATGACGGTCATTCTAGTCCACCCCCTGCAATGAAAGAGTCTTTTTGCCCAACATGGGACTCGAACCTTCAGTTCTGAAATTAAGAGTTTTGAGCTCCACCGACTGAACTACCCCAGATTCTTCATGTACCTGCCCACTGAGCTGTCTGCGGCGTACTAAACCTAATTCTACTAGCACAGAGGCACCAATGAGCTTTCACGTGAATAATTTTGGAGCCCATGGACTCATTAAACAAAAATCCTTGCCTAAATACAGAAAAGCAATTTGCACCGAATCACACACAGATTTTGCTAATGACATTTTACAAGCAATGTTTTACAAGAAGTTGATTTCAAAATTCCTAAAGAATTTTGTTTTTAACCCTGGTTGGGATTTTTCAGCACTACATGGGAGCAGCCCACCAAAGCAAAATCTAAGCCAGCCAAACAACTAGCGCCAGCTCTTTTAAGCCACTGGACCATGCACAAATACTATATCAAACAAACTGTGCAGCTTTGAGTGAAACATCAAGCTTACGATGCAGCATAAAGAACAAAGTGTTCTGCTTTATTTCACAGTTACCCAAGTTCTCTTTACATTGTTTCAGAAGCCAATGCTTTATTCATATAAACTAACCTCCAGGGGAGAGAAGTCATGATTGACAAGAAAAGACAGCCCACCAACTGGAACCACAAGGAACTCCACTCTGAATGTATCATGGTTTCCATCATAGGTAGCCTTAAATTTCATGTAGATCAGGTAGACTGTGGCATACGAGCAGGCAACGTAGATAAGCTGAAAGGAAAAGACCCAGATGAGTTATCAGGCTTTTAGTCTGTTTCCTCCATAAAAAGCATTTTATACATACAACAAGGAACAATGTTGACCATTGAAGCATGGTCCCCCTTCCTGCTCCCATTTGCTCAGTTACATTCATCAACATATTGCACCGTCTACAACAGGAAAGCTATTATTCATTTTCTGGGGACCGGCTCTTTTTTAACATAGAAAATGGTTACCTGGAACATAAGGAAGTACAGTTCCCACCCCCTCCCATACCTACCAACTGATTGATTTGGGTTCCTTCAGAAGTTTAAGGAAAGTGGGATCTTAATGGCTTGAAAGCAACATAAATCTTGTCAATTCTAATGCTGCAGCTTCAACTATAGATGCTTAAGTTGTAAAATCTCATTGATTCTGTCCCCCTACTTACTGCAGCTGGAGCATTTGTGTGAGAAAAGGTGCAACTACAGTAAACCTGCAACATGTGCTCGCTTTACTGCAGTGGCTTTTCCCATACAATCTTTCTGCAATTTTCTATAGGTTCCAAAATCGGTCATTGATAAAGAAACAATAATAATACAGGGCATTCCAAACTGTGTGTCGTGATATGTTGGTGTGTTGGCTGCAGTATGTAGGTATGTTGTGCGAACGATCCCTGTGTTCCTCCTGGGGCTGGAAAGGGGTTCGTTTACTAACTAAAACTGAATTACTATGTCATGAAATGATGCACGTCTAAAAAGTGTGTCACCAACATGGAAAGTTAAAACGTTATGGCCATTGCCTGAGGAAATCAATCATTTATTAAATCTGCATATGACTAAAAGTGACAGTTCTGAAGCAAGAACCACTTCTTAGAAACATTTTACCCTAAAATAGTGATTGCCACGTGGAGTTTATAAATGCCTGTTACTTTAAAATTTAAAGCTGTGGTTTGTGGGCCACCAGTGATTCATTCAGATTGATCTGTGATATATCTGTGGAGTTGTTGTGGATGTATGGTGGCACATCTATTGTATTAAATATTCATATTGATTTTTATTGCAACTTTTATTTCTTATATCACATTTTATTGTATTGCAGTTTGTAACCTTTCTACTTACTGGGAGCAACAGGAAGCAGTGCCTATTCCAGGCATAGGCAAACTCGGCCCTCCAGATTTTTTGGGACTACAACTCCCATCATCCCTGACCACTGGTCCTGTTAGCTAAGGATCATGGGAGTTACAGTCCCAAAACATCTGGAGGGCCGAGTTTGCCTATGCCTGGATTCCATCTCCTGCTTCCTGCTCCTGAGCTGTTTTTGTGCTAGCTGGCCATTAGAAGAACTACCATTTAAGAATTGGTGCTTGAGTTTGCCCTTTTCCTCTTTACTCCCTGTCCCTTTCCCCTTGTTCTTTAGATTGTAAGCTGACAGGGCAGGAAATGCCTTGTTTTAATTGATTGTATGTCAAGCACTCCGAGAGTCTTTTCGGCTAAAGCCTGGGGTACAAATACTCTAAATAAATGGATTAAAAATAAATTTAAAACCATACAACATCTGCACAGCACATTACAATAGCTACAGCAGCCCCACCCCCAAAAAGCATTGTGGTCTGCCAAGTCAGACCCTTGGGATTTTCAAGTGGTCCATGGGAGGGGAAATTTTAGGAACCGTTGGTATAAAGCATGGGTAGGCAAACTAAGGCCCGGGGGCCAGATCCGGCCTAATCGCCTTCTAAATCTGGCCTGCGGACGGTCTGGGAATCAGTGTGTTTTTATATGAGTAGAATGTGTGCTTTTATTTAAAATGCATCTCTGAGTTATTTGTGGGGCATAGGAATTCGTTCATTCCCCCCCCCCAATAAATATAGTCCGGCCCCCCACAAGATCTGAGGAACAGTGGACCGGCCCCCTGCTGAAAAAGTTTGCTGAGCCCTGGTATAAAGTGTCCACTCTCAGGAGTTTCATTACACCACTGTAGTGAATATTTTAACTGATGCGCTGCTCTCTTTATGACTACTGAGGAGAAGAGCAACCAATCTGAAATAATGGCCTGGCAACCAGGGCCAGGTAGCAGCAGATGTCATGGTCTCTCAGGGACAGGCACCACTTCAGCTAGGCAGCCTGCAGCTCCTGGTTCTTCCAGGTGACATGGATAGATTAGATTGGAAGTGGGTTCAGATCACTATCTGAATTATACACATATTCTGCTTTAGTATATTTGAAGAGTACCGTATTTTTCGCCCTATAGGGCGCACCGGCCCATAGGGCGCACTTATTTTTTTTGGGGGGGGGAATAAAGAAAAAAAATTATTTCCCCCCCCCCCCGAGCCCCAAAGAGCAAAGAAGCCATGACAGCAAGCGGGATGGATTCCCGCCGGGCTCCGCAAGCTTGCGGATATCTTCCTGAAGCCTGGAGAGCCAGAGGGGTCGGTGTGCACAGACGCCTCTCGCTCTCCAGGCTTCAGCGAAAGCCTGCATTCGCCCCATAGGACGCACACACATTTCCCCTTCATTTTTGGAGGGGGGAAAGTGTGTCCTATAGGGCAAAAAATACGGTACTTCATTGGTAGTGGGTTTGTTAACACAAGAGGCATCCAACATAGTTAATGAGCCTACAGTTAAAGGGGCAGCTCCCAGCTTCTGTTTTCAGAGCTTCATCCAGACGAGGTTACCTTGAGGAAACTGGGCTTCATTACGTTCATGATAAAAATACTGTACACAGACTTAATTATCAAGTGGAGAAGGCCGAGGCTAAGAAAAATTAAATGACTTGCTGAAGGTCACACAAATTGTGTCAGATGTGGAATCCAGGTCACTGCCTAACTAACTAGGCCACAGCAACCCCAGGCGAAATGTTCAAGGTTCTCCGCTCACCATCTGTAAGCATATTCTCAGGGAACTAATACTTAGAATACTTCAACAAGCGGAACCTAGTTTCCATGCACTGCAGCACACAGAAAGGACAGCATGAGTCACCATCCCAGAGGTGGTATTCAAGTAGCCAATGAATCACAGAAAAATCCCTAGAAAGCAGTGGCCAGGATGCCAACAACAATAACATCTGGAAAGTGCAAAAGCCAGGGCTAGCCTGGAGAAAACTCACCAATAATAACTGGTTATGATTATTAAGATAAAAAAGAAACATGGTTTGGATAGAGTTACACTTGGGGGAAAAGACATAAATTCAAAGCAGTCCCACTGGCAGAGAAAATTAAGAGATGCTGGTTAATTTTACAGGTGAGGGGTCTGATCAGGCAATGGGGTTCTGTAGTCAATTTGACGTTTTGTGGGCCTGATGGGAGTGGGAGTCCACAACATTTAGAGGGCCACAAGATCCCACCCTTAGGCTAAACCAATTTCTTCATTGGATTTGCTAGCTGCCTTTCATTGAAATGATTGTAGGATGGCACACAATATCTTCATACAAAAACACAATGAATTAAAGCTACAAACAAGGAAGCAAACTGAACCTCCTGGGGTTGCCAAGGTTGTTCCTTGCCAATTCTCTTGTGCCTCCTTTTGGCATTTACACATACACTTGCATAAGCAAGCAAAGCACACACAGATATCTGGGTGTCACTCCCCCCGTCCCTGGGTCCACAGATGAGAAAAGGGCAGGCTATATAAAAGATGGCACTGCCAATTCCATAGCCTCCCAAGATTTCAAGCTGCATCCCCATCATAAGTAGGGTAGACATTGGATCTTCTTTACCTTCTCTTGACATTATGGTGGTTCTACTCTGCCAAAGAATCACAAGAGGATAATTATTTGGGGTTGGATCCAGACTTAGTCAGGCTTGGAGTAGACCCACAGCAATCAATGGAGCTTATGTTAGTCATGACAAGCTTGCCCCATTGATGGGTCTACTCTAAACAATTCTAAGTTTGGAGCCAACCTTTCATCAGTAAAATGGCAGGTTCATATTTTTGTCTTTACAGACTACACAACTGGCTAATAGCAATAGTTCTGAACGAACATTCGAAATAGTCTGGTTGTGACTAAGCACAGCTCCATAAACATTTCAGTATCATTTACTTCCAAGTAATTGAACTTGAAGGATTTGTGGATTCTTTGCACATTATGAATAGAAAAAAAGCTGGGCAAACAGTTTTCTGGTAGACCAAATTAAAACGAGAATCAGATAGAGGATCAGCCCTTATTCTAGGGCTCACAGGCATGAAGAAAGCTGTGTGAACAAGATGCAATTATGACCATTGTGTTTCCCTGACTAGACAGGGAATTTTTGACAGTTCTAAGGAAAACGAATTAAGTACAGATAAGCACTCCTCATTAGTAGCAACAAGCATTCAATGGCAGTTTGAGACAAGCTTCTAATCACTTTTTTATTCTCTCATGCTCTCATATGGGGTGATCCCAAAACCAAGGGACAAATCAGATCTACACATCTGTTTAACACCAGTGATTCTGCAGCACCAAGTGCTCCCATACCCCTCACTGGACCTGCTTTTTTATCTTTTTGTATTACACGTGTAACTCTTTACACCAAGTCATTTTACTCAGCTCACAATTCATATAAATATTTCATAACACAACCAGCATACATTGGGATCCAATAAAAATTCAGCTGCTTGAGAGAGCATATATATCAGCACAAGTAGGCCAAACTCATCCTCAAGCCCAACCAATACTCATCCCCTTCATGTATTTGTAGTCAGAATTGCAGAAGCAAACATTCACATTAATATCAAAATGGAAGTCCACCAGAAACCCAGCCTTGAAAGTGGGTTTGGCTCAAGGTTGGCTTTCTCCACCACGCTCTCCCAGCAAAGCGCCCAAGTCAGGATTGCTGCATGCCTGCTTGTGGAGCAGCTGGTGTATTGAACTTATGGAGGTAGACTAAAAGAGCTGTAAAAGGGTCATGTGCATCCAATTAAGGCAGGTCCGTTTGAGCACGTTGTCATTCATTCAAGGCATCCCTGCTACAACACAGATTTTACCATCTTAAGAATTTCAGTTTCCATTTTAAAAGTATAACCTGGGGGAGGGGGCATAAGGAGTGCTTCAAGGAGACACAAGGCAGAGTTCTACTGCTGTTCCAAACACTGTTCCCACTCCCCTCTAACTCGACTGTCATCCCCATCATCTTATGTCTTCTTTCATTTCTTGACAAGAAAGTGAAGAAACCTAAAGCCAGTTTTGCAAAGCAAATAGATACTAATTAGCAAGACACTCTGTCTGAGGACCCTATACATTTCATGAACCTTTTCTTTTTCTACACCAAAGGCACTGGGATGATCACATATATACACACCTAGTTGTTCTGCTCCAAAACTAAGAAACCCCTCAAGCAAGGAAGGTGAAGAGTCAGACAGGGGTGGCACATCCCATTTCACCGCTTAAGGCAAAATGTGAAATGCCACTCTGCCCTGCCGCTGCCACCTTGCAGCTTGCACTGCCTGCCTCACCACCTCCACGCCAATATTGGGTGAGATCTTGCACGCTCTGCAAGATCTCAAACCATTTTGATCTTGCCCAAAACCAGCACCAGTGCTGGTTGTGGTGGGGCAGGTGAGGCACCTGTAGGGGCACCGCCTTGGGGGCTCCCACTGCCTGAGGCAGCAGCCTCACCCCACCTAAGGACTGCATCAGCCCTAGAGTCGGGCATACTCCAGGGACACAAAATAGTCCCTGGCTTTGTTGCTGGTCAGATACGTCATAGGAATTTTAAAGAACATAGTCATAGCGATAATAAAACTGGGGGAACCTGATCAAGCTGTGGGAGGACAAACTAAGTTGTGGCCATCAGGCAATGCAGCAAACTGCCTCAAGAGCTGACTTCAACCCTTTCAGGCAAAACAGTTTATTCATGTGTAAAACAGAGAAAGCTGTCATCTAGGAGTGAAACTCGTATGACTCAAGACACTGCAGATGACTGGCAATACAAAGGTAATTTATTGTGGCATTTGCAAACCTGCTTCTTCCCTACGGCTGCAACACAGTGGTTGTTGTTTTTTTAATCAACAGACCCACGTTAACTTTAACATGAACAGGGAGAAGCACATTTGAATTTTCTTTCAGCCTTTACTCGAAATTACCATGGAGGTGAATTCATTAAGAGGTATGTGGGGAAAATTCAGTAGCCCCTCTTGCATATTGAATGTATCATACCTTCATAGAAGTGTTATAAAAAGAAATGAATGAAGTGAAGAGATCCAGGTAACGAGTGGTGAACACCAGTGCAAAGAGAAGCTGGCTTTTCCCAGATATACCTAAAGGAATAAAAAGAAGTCGTGTGAGAAAGGGTATTTAAAAACCCAAGCCGTGTGAATTATCTTAGTTCAAACACCAAGATTCACTGCACACCCACCGCTGCATTGCAACAGAACCTTATGGTAATCTGAGCTCCAGATGCAAAACCCAGAAGTTTCATATATTGCCATCTATTGCTAGCAATTTTCTGCTACTTACCTCTTTTGCTACTATTCAGCTTTTTATTCATAACCAACAATGTACCAGGCACCATACTGAACAGGTCAAATCATAAACCCTCTGCATAAGAGCAAAAGGAAGATTTATCAGAAAAGAAGCTAGGTTCACTGAATACTAGTCACTGGAGAGTTGGGTCTGTATCAGCCTCTATGTTCATAAGACTCAATTCCACTCCCAAACTAATGGAAGATGCCATATCATCACTTGGACCCCCACCTTTCACTCAAACCCTTCTGTTATTAAATAAGTATACAGTCAATTACCACCCCAGCCCAGTTCCTAGGGTCTTCCTTCTACCCAACTCCCATCATGGTCACAATGAGGCTATCTAACCCTGGCAGGATCCACTACCAGATCTGATCCCAAACTGTGAGAAATTCCCACTGAAACATCCTCCATGCCCTTTACCTGAAGAACCATCTGCATTGAGAGCCCTCAGGCAGGACACAGTGGGTTATAACACAACACTAGACATCAATCTAGAGCACATTTACATGCTTCCCATCTCCCACTGTTTACAACTGAAACTCTGAGGGGCAAGTCATTTTAAAAAACTCACTACAGTAAGTTCAGAGACCACATTTTTATAAAGATTGTCTCACTTCATGTAAAATAGGTGTTGATTACAATACATGCCTCATTACATTGTCATAATGTGGCATCACGTGCCTATTTATTAGCTCTGCTCCATTCAGCTCAATGTGAACAAAGCAAGCAACAGAGGTTGCATTTTTCAGCAACATAAAACAAAAGCATGGATGCACTCTATGACTCAGCCTATTTTGTCATGCTATTTTGTCAAGACAACTGTTTAGATACCACCTTTCTGCCAATGCATTCAAAAAACGGTATACAATCCAATATACTTGTTACAAATGGAAAAGGGAATGAAAACCAGGTATAGAGTGTCATGTAATTGTTGTAATGACCAGACTCAATGGCCACCAAGGGAGAAAGTTCTGAGGTGGAAGGAGTCACACAGCAACTGGTGCTGGCTGAGCTAACTGACCCTGCAGTCTCTTGTTTTTCCCTCTGATGAGAAAGGGTGCTGATGGAAGCATGAGAATTAGATGTCCAATACTAAGGAAGAAGTGTTCAACAACCAAAAACTTACCACAGGTCCCAAATTTTAAGTTACAGTGGTACCTCTGGTTGCAAACGGTATCTGTTCCAGAGGTCCAGCTGCATCCCGAGGAATTTGCAACCAGAGGACCACTTCTGCGCATGCGACGAAACCCAGAAAAATACTTCCGGGTTTGCCGCGTTCACATCCCGAGGATTACGTATCCAGAGAGATACGTAAGCGGAGGTACACTCTTAGAGCCCTCTTGTTGCTTATAAGTACTCTTAGTGCCAGATACATTCCTTTTATTTCAGTAGCCCCATGACAATTCATATTTGTATCATTTTAATTCATTACAATATCAGATGTATTTTATTCAAAAGGGAAGTAGATGGTAATAATATTCCCTGTTATAATTGTTTTTCTTAACCACTTTCCTGTGAAATGTCAGAATGTCATCTACTCTCCCTCTCTCATCTTGATGCAATTGTTTTCTGTCGATCAACATTGTTTATTCAAAAAGAAATTGTGTTAAAGAATAAGCAAATATCTTTGTTTTGAACATTAGCTTTTAAAGCCTTAAATTTGGAAGGCTGCGTATCTCTGCTGGTTGCCAGCATTCTCTAGAAGTAACACACTTAGACTCAATGTAACTATTTCACATTACACTAACAATGCTGGTGCTAAACAATTTTTTCTTGTCAGTCTTAGGAAGTGATAACAACTAAGCCCCTAGAAGAATAAGCTATTCTGGTTATGAATTTTTTTGCATTAATTGATTTGCAAAGGATCCCTACCCAAACATGACCTCACTACATATACTCTGCTGGCTTCCACCAACCTTCCCCCTTTGCAAGGACACCTTGAAGCAGGGGTAGTCAACATGGTGCCCTTCAGATGTTGCTGGATTTCCAACTCCCATCATTTCTGACCATTGTCTATGCTGCCTGAGGCTGATGGGAGCTGTGGTCCAAACAACTTCTGGATGACACCACACTGGTTATCCCTGCTCTGGGGCAAAATAGTAGTCAGAAAAGGTACAACCAATTGTCCCAATGATGCTTTGCTCAAAGGCACAAGATGCTGTCTCCCAACTACCCAGATCTCACTTGCTCCTCATGGGCTTGCTAGTGTTGAATACACTATGAATACATAGTGTTATAGGCATTCAAAATAAATATACAATAAGCTGTATGCAGGCTAGGATAGTACATGGAACAAAGTTTAACAATGAATGGGTCATACTCTAATAGCTATTTAATTTAATAGCTATTAACGTGCTATTAAAACAGGTGCCTTTGCATATATAACTGCTCAATCCTTATCAAAAAGTGAAGTTTCAGTTCATTGAGGTTTACTCCCAAGCACACATGTATACATGATTGCAGCCAGTTTACAATATTTATATAAGTTTATATAAGCTTACTAAGGACTAAGCCGCCCTGTAGTCAACTAGCCTTACTTTTACGTAAGCATGCCATAGCATCAAGCTGTAGGAATAATAAGACTGCTTGGTTACAAAACAGAAATACATATAAAGTTAATGAATTCTAACTCTAAACAGTTCTGCATAGGAGGGGACTCATGCTTTATTCAAACTCTGGCTACTTCTCTATACAATAACTCCAGTCTGCAGCTTTAAAAAGAGCTCTATTAAATTCCCAGGAATTAGTCAACTGTGAATGATGCATTTTGCCACCAGATAGCATTTCCTCTGCCTTACAAAGTTCACAGTTCAAAATCTACTTGGCTTGATCATAAAGACTACAAACAAAATTACCAACACAGAATCAGTCTAGAATAGTATTTAGACATAAGAACACAGTTCAAAGTCAAACCATCAATGCAGGATAAACAAGGACTGTGTGTCTAAGTGAAATGTACTGAATAGCTTCAGCAGCTTAAAAAACTTGTGACTGAGCTTGCTTTCCTTTCCTCCCTTCCTTTTCCCTCACCTGTCATGTTGTGTCTTTTTAGACTGTGAGCCTAAGGGCGTGCCATCTTAAAGCAACTTACAAAAATCTATTCCGAGACTAAAATCAGGGTGTAAATGCTGTAAACAAACAGGCACACAGAAGCATCAGAGTGAGTAAATTCTCATTTCTAGGTTAAAATAACAAAAATCTATCTTCAAAATAAGAGATTAAAACAGCCCTTTTGGGAACAAGTTTTGCAACATAACCAGGGATTTCTTCAGTTGAATAAGTTTCTATTGAGGAAATGACATGGGGGTGCAGCAAGAATACAACTGATCTCTCTCTTCCAGGCAGCTCTGTTCACCACACCTTCTGTTAGCTGCCACGTCAGACTAGGCCAGGAATCCCAATTGAGCGCCTATTCTCCCTAGCCTTGATTCAGTCATTTGCTTCCAATTTTCAAATGCAGCTGGCAATGCAAGTAAAAGAGCTTGCCAAGCTCTCAGATCAAGTCGGATCACAGGTTAACCCCTTCAGTTGCAAATAAATAAAGGGTCTAGCATGAAAGTCTATAAACAGAGGTTCCAGGATTCAGAAGAACAACCTTGGAACTTGCAAATTATGCATAAAAACCTGCTGTTTCTGCAAAGCACTCAGAGAAAGCACAATTTAGGCTATGTCATATTTCTTTGATTTCAGAACTACTGCAAAAAGACAATGCATCTTGATTAGGATGGTAAAACTCATTTTTTCCTGCAAGTCCAGAATCTGAAAGGGAAGTTCTAGCCTCAGGAAAGCGAACTACCATCCCCTTTGCTTTAAGTCCATTCATTCTATTTGTGCACAACTGCCTCAAAATAAATACAATGTCTGAATGGTAGGACGGAGAGAGAGAAAGTCATACTTCCTGCAGCTCCCTTCACACTGTACCATGATTTTGCTTGGGCTTGAATGCTGCACCAGGAATTTTCTTTCACCTACTACATCATTGTGTGCTAAGAAGGCACTTAATCTGTTCATTCATCTCATTTATATTACTGTGCTCTTCTTGAAGCAAGAAAGAGATGACAAAGTTATTTGCCCTGAATATTCATCATTATGGAGGAGTCAGCAAATCAGGTTGCCTAGATTTTGACTCATTGCAAGTCTCTACTGACTTAGCTTCAATTTCACTAGCACTATGAAATCTCTCTACCTACAACACTATTAAAAGAAAACAAAAACCCCAAACCATTTCTGCACTTAAGTTCACTCCAATGGGATCTTCATCAACAAATATATCCCAAACAGAATACATATAATGAACATAAAGCCCTGTTTTCAGGATACCCTTTCAAAGATATTCATAGAGTTGTCCTACCCTCCCCTTTTTGAAAGACAGTGACCGTAACCTCTATTCTTTAGACTTCACATCTTCCTGTGCAGTATAGGCTTACCAACTCTTTATTTGATGCAACTGCAGGAGTGGCCCCCAATCAATATATTTTATCACATTTTACATTCTTCCTCCAAGGAACTCAGGAGCAAAACACATGATCTCCCACATCCTTACCCTAGCAACAACCCTGTGAAGGCAGTTACGGTTCAGAGAGGTCTAAGGTCACCTGACAACCTCCACCAGGAATTTGAACCTGGGTGTACCTGGCCCTAGTTCAACACTCTAGCACTGAACTACACTGACCCCACTTTGCAGTACCCCACAAGTTTTCTCTAGCAGAACTCCACTTACTGCAATATCCCATAACCTTTAAAAGAAGTCACTTCTCAGATCTCCCCCTTTAGAGGTAGGAGGCATGGCAGGAATACCGTCCCCAAATCAGCATCACACACACCCCAAGCATTCTATGAGCTTCCACAATTACTCCAAACACAAGAGTAAGTGGGGGAACCCACCACTCGCCCCAAATGAGTACCCCCAAATTCCTAACCTGCTCCAGCCTCCCATAAGCTCCTCACTTACAAGAAATCTCCACCCCATCATCACCCACCCACCTCCACACCTCCAAAATTGCCCCTCATCTGACGTTCTTGCCCAAGTCGACAGACAGGAGACAGCATTTTTTTTGGGGGGGGGGTAGGGTTGGAAATCGCTCCACCTCAACATCCCATAATCAACCAAGCTTGCTCCGCCAACACACACAGAGGAGAATACGGGGGCACCACCCATAAAGTAGGCACTCCCTCCTCAGTCAGGGTCCACCACAACTGAAGGAGGCGAACTACCCCCATAAAACAAGAGGACATGGGGAGCACCCCATCCAAATCCCCCCCTCTACTGAAGACAAGAATAAAAAGGGGGTGGCAAGAGGGACGCACCCTCCCCACTCCCCACACCAAAGTCTCTGAAAGGAAACACCATAGGGAGGAGAGAATCACACACCCCCAAAAAAAAATCTGCACCCCAAATTTCCCCGCTCGTTTCGCAGTGTGACGAGGGAGCAGGACCACCAGTCCCCCCCACTCCCCCTCCCAGGCGAGGGGCCGAGGCGGGTCCTCCCCCCCCCAATGGCCGGTGGGTCGACGTCCCTCGCGCCGCCTCAGCCTCGCCAACCGCCCGCCGAGCCCGACGCACCGGCGCACGAGCGGGTCTTCCAGATCTTGAGGAGGAGGATGATGATGGCCGCCAGGTGGGAGAGGTCCCCGGTGAGGCGGAAGACGTTCATGGCGCCGGCGGCCGCGCTGGAGGAAGAGGAGGAGGAGGAGGTGAAGCGGGGAGAGGAGCCGGCGACCGGACCGAAGATGGCGAGAGCGCAGCGGACACCGAGCGACGTGGCCCGGGGACGTGGCCAGAGACAGCCAGCGCGGGCGCGGTGCACGCCGGGAGAAGTGGGGGGGGGTGAGGGAAGGAAAGCGGAGAAGGCGGGGGGAAGAGAGGAAGAGCCACGCCCCCTTCTTTCCCTCACAGTCGATGGGCGGGGCTTGTTAGGGATCCTTTCCTACGCACGCGCACATTCTCCCTCTACCCCTCCCGCATCCACGCGAAGGGCGCACGACGGGTTTTTTTCTTCTTCTTCTGCGCACGCGCGCACATCTCCCACGCCGCGACACAAAATTCGCCCTCTGCCGTTCCGTCCTTAGAAGGTGGAGCTGCGCTTGCGCTGTATGGAGGAGCAAGAATTCTGGAAGGCTTGTAGCCGGGACGCGAGTGCGCCTGCGCCGTTTCGCCCGTTGTCCACAATAGCGGGTTTTAAAAAGTCGGTTCCAGACGTGTTGCCGCGTTTGATATCGGTTGCTAAACCCACAAATGATTTTGATCGACTGGCATTGCTCTGGCCCTGGCGTTCTATTGCGTTATGAGTGCTCGGGCATTGTTTTAGGCTGAAGTCGAAATTTCGTTGGGTGTGCTTTTTATATAAAAAAAGTGTGCAAATATGTTTTTAAAAGTATTTTTTTTAAGCTGCTTTTCTGGGCAACAGCATCCGAAGCGGCTCAGGCCTGCTGTTATTTTTACTATAATTGTTGTACTATAACAGTTACATTGTAACTGTTAACAAGATGAATGCATAAGAAAATCGACTTTAGAGTAGCAAAGTTTTTCTGCAGTTTGAAAAACAAAACAAAAAATAATTGCACAGGGTCAAGTTATTATGGTGCACATATTAGCTCAACTATAAAGTATTCATTCAATGATATATATGTGTCACTTTTCACACAAAGCACAGTATAAATTATGTAAGTAGATCATTAGTGTAATTTATCATTAGACCATACACAACTTATCACAAGGTGGTAACTTATATTAACTAGAATCATAGAACTGTACAGTTGGAAGGAACCCCAAGGGTCATCTAGTCCAAACCCTTTGGAATGCAGGAATCTCAACTAAAGCATCCATGGCTGATGACCATCCAACCTCTGCTTAAAAACCTCCAAAGAAGGAGAGGCCACCACCTTCTGGGGAAGTCCATTCCCCTGTCAAACAGCTCTTACCGTCAGAAAGTTCTTCCTGATGTTTAGTTGAAATCTCTTTTCTTGTAACTTTAATCTATTGGTTCAGGTCCCACCCTCCAGAGCAGGAGAAAACAAGCTTGCTCCATCTTCCATGTGACAGCCCCATAGCTATTTGAAGATGGATTATCATATCTCCTCTTTTCCAGGATAAACGTACCCAACTCCCTCAACTGTTCCTCATAAGGCTTGGTTTCCAGACCCTTGATCATACTGGTTGCTGTCCTTTCCACATTTCAATTCCTTCAAACTGATAATCTACTACTAGTGCATTTGCCCCAAATTTCTGCCTTGACATCATTAGATGTTTAGAAAGTTGAGATAATTTTGATCTGTTTTAGTATTAATAAGTTTTGCTTGTTTTAAAGTAGGGTTGTTAATTTTTATTTCTCTTATTGTGAGCAGGCAGCAACTGTTTTAGGAGTGTGCGCGCGCATAATGCTGACCCCAGAAGTGGCTGGAACAGGGGGTAGGGACGGGGCAAGGAGAGAACAGAGTGGAGCAAACTTAACATGCACTCCACTGATGCGCACAGGGGTCAGGAATGCGCCCCCTATGCTAAACTGTTGTTTAAATAAATAAATTGGGCATGTCTGGCCCAATCTCTTCATACTTCCAGGTAACTGATTAAGACACAGGTTTTTCAGCAAGAGGAGGCCTGATTAGACAATAAAATTTACTTTGTCTGCTGCCATTAGTAATTGCTATGCAGCATGGGAGTAGCCAGGATTTATTGGGGGGGGGGGCAGAACCAAGGTATCTGTGATGCAGTTGATTAGTTAAGTACTGTATTTTTATTTATTTACTTGATTTAGGGGGGGGGGCAGCTGTTCCCCCTGCACCTCCCAGGCTATGCCCATGCTATGTAGTGCTTTTGTTATGAGTTGCTGTGTTTTTATTTAAGGCCCCATCTGCACAGTGCAGTTAAAACGGTATCATACTACATTAAACAGTCATGGCTTTCCCCAAGGAATCCTGAGAACTGTAGTTTATAACAGGTGCTGCATGTTGTTAAAGGTACCCCTGCCCGTACGGGCCAGTCGTGTCCGACTCTAGGGTTGTGCGCCCATCTCACTTAAGAGGCCGGGGGCCAGCACTGTCCGGAGACACTTCCGGGTCACGTGGCCAGCGTGACGAAGCTGTTCTGGCGAGCCAGCACCAGCGCAGCACACGGAAACGCCGTTTACCTTCCCGCTATAAAGCGGTACCTATTTATCTACTTGCACTTAAGGGTGCTTTCGAACTGCTAGGTGGGCAGGAGCTGGGACCGAAAGACGGGAGCACACCCCGCCGCGGGGATTCGAACCGCCGACCATGCGATCGGCAAGCCCTAGGCACTGAGGTTTTACCCACAGCGCCACCCGCGTCCCATGCTGCATGTTGTTAGGAGGCTCCTATCCCTGTTCATAGACCTATGGTCTCCAGAATTTCCTGGGAAGAGGAATTTACTGTGCAGTCTATCAGTAGTAATGGGACAAACTCATTTGTTAAGTGTCCATGCTCCAGGGAGGGCTCTCAGCAGCTGGAGTCTCAGTGCAAGGAGGGAAAAGCCTTTTACAAAACACCCAAGAGAGCAGGGTTCAAGGTGCAATGAAGCCTCAACAGGGGAAGGTAGGGTTGCCATTTGTCCTCTTTTTCCAGGACACATCCTCTTTTTCAGGTGCAAAATTTCTTTCCGGGTGGATTTTTAAAAAAATTGCCAAAATGTCACTGGCTATACTTTCTCAATGAGACATAGACATAACTGGTGGTTAAAGACTTGCTTTCCTCCTCCTGCCCCGCCCCCAGCAATATATCACAACTTCTATTGCCTTCAGATAGTAGGGGTATTTAAAATGAGAGTCGTCATAGCGTCCTCTTCTTTGCTCTTCAAAATATGGCAACCCGAAATTGGTTATCACGTGGGGGGGACGGTTTATATTCTCATGTTCTTTTGGAAAAACCAGGACAAGAGAGCATTAGCCTTTTCCTCCGGATGTTCCCAATGAATGGTATTCACAGAGAGGTATACAGACAGATGGATGCCAACAACAACACAATCTCTGAACCTGGAGGAAGCATGTCACCATCCATGATTATTAACCATTCTCCGCTCCCTCCTCATTCTGTCTCTCTGCAACATGCGCTGCAGCTCCTAGCAACAAGCCTTGAGTGGTGGTGGATGGTAAATGACAGGAATGCAAGGAGATTAGCAACGGGCGGGGAAAAAGCAGCACCTGTCCAATTTTTATTTTCCGATTCCAGCAGTGTCTCCACAACAGATGTGGAACATAAATCTATATAATGTTTTTTTAAAAAAACAACAAACAAACACCAAGGAATCCATAGTTTTAAACTAGGCATTCTAGTTTAGTGGAAGGAGCAAATGCAAAGGGCATAAAGCTGGGATCGCCAACCAGGGCCGTCTTTACCCGGGGGTGCAAGGGATGCGGGGCACCCGGGTGCCGAATTCTGGGGGGGCGCCAAATGTATACCCACTGAATACCAGTCCCTCTCGATCGGCGGCAGTGAAAAGCAATGGAGCGAAAGTCCCTGCCTCCCTCCTCTGTCGCTCTGTTACTCCGTAACGTGAAATATTACCGAGTCAGGAAACAAAAGCAGGTTTTTCCGCTGTGTTGTCGTTACAGGTGAGCGATTCCCCCCCCCCCAAAAAAAGCTCAAGAACTTTGAGTTCACCCCCCTAAAAAAAGGTCAACAACATTGGCTGTCCCCCTCCCCAAAAAAGCTCAATAAAAGTTAATTAAATTAAATTTGAGGGCGCTGGGCGGATCTTTGCACCCTGGCGGCACATTTGCTAAAGACAGTTCTGTTGCCAACCCAGTGCCCACAAGCACCATGGTGCCTGCAGGGCTTTCACCGGAGGTGTCTTATCCCCTCTAGAAAGTAAATAATAAGGCAAAATGTGCAAGAACCTTGTAAGCAATTTCTGTGAAGTGAGAGTGGGTATGATGTGGTCACCTTGTGTATTCCCCCCCCCCACCGGGTTTGAGGATTGCACCCCGCTGCTATTAGACAGCAAGGCCGGCTCACCCATGAGGCAAGGTGAGACAACTGCCTCAGACAACAGGATCCACAGGGGCAGCAGATCCTGATGCAGATCTTTATTCCCCCTTTACTCCTGGTGTCAATCTCCACTCCCCCACTCCTTCCCTGGCAGGGAGTGGGGTGTCATTTTGTAGTTCGCCTCAGGTATCAAAATGTCTTGGGCCGGCCTATTCAACAGTAATGTGTGTGTGCGTGTGTGATCAATATTGTGTGACCTCCACAATAAGGACCAGCAGGACATAGCTGATTTCCCTTGGCAGGCATAAGGTTGTTTGGGATGGATGTCTGTCTTGTGTTATGCCACACTCCCTACGACAGCCATTTTGTGTTATGTCCTTCTCCCATAGCAGCTATTCTGAGACTGGTGCCTGCCATAGCTGTCAACCTTCCCTTTTTTTGCGGGAAATTCCCTTACGCTAGTGCCGTTTCCCACTGCTATCCCGGATTGTTAGATATCCCATAGACTTGCACCCCAGGACAGGCTGCTGATCCCTTATTTTCGAGGCTGCTGATCCCTCACTTTCAAATCTGAAAGTTGACAGCTATGGTGCCTGCAGTGCTCTCTCAAAATTTGAAATGAGCAAAGGCAGAATCACCCTCGGTTTAATCAACTCTTTATGAATCCTCAATCTTGAGTTCAAAAGAACAGCATCCAGGATCAAAGGAAACATGTTCCAAAGTAAATAAAGGGGCTTGTATCAGCAAATGAATTAAAACAACATCACCCTGTACCATTTAATCTTCTGGAACAGAAGCAACAAATGTATTATCTACCATACCAGAAAAGCTGGAAGGTTTTCCAGCAATTTTAATTCTTTTAATTCTTTTTTTCAGCTCAGTCAGTACAGCATGAGACTCTTAACCTCAGGGTCATGGGTTTGAGCTCCAAATTGGGCAAAGAAATCCTACACTGCAGGGGGTTAGACTAGATGACCCTCGGGGTCCCTTCCAACTCTACATTCTATGATAAACTAATCCAAATAAACTTGTAAGGTTGTTATAAGTAATCACCCCCCACCAACTTATATTTGCAGAACACAATTCAATACAAAATTATGGAAAAAGGTAATTCCAAAGGATTTTTTTTTTTAATTTTAGAATAGCACACAAATAATTAAAAACACTTTGTAGACCACACAAGGTTTCATCCCTGACAACCAAATTGCAGTTGAAACATTTACTTTGTAAGCATGGTAATTCATTTTGGTTCCACAAGAGCTTTTGCCATAACAAAACAAATGGAATTTTCACAGCATTTCTAACGTTAGGTTTCAACTGCTCATCCAAAAAAGAGAGAGTGAACAAAGATTTTTTTTATAAAAAAAAACAATCTTGCAACGTGTTAATTGATCACTTAGCATAATGAACATACTGTAATCCATATTTCAATGAGGCATTTTGGCTTCTTGGAGAAAGTATTGTGCCACCTGCTTGCTTCCTTTTGAAGTATCATATAGATTGGATATATGTTATCAAATGCTGATCATATTTAAGCATAATCTCCATTTTTTGCAATTAAAGTAATTGACACAGAGATTAAAAGATTATATCTAACCACAGGTCACCTTTAAAAAAGTGTGCCCTGACTCTTAATAAAGAAGGGGGGAACAATTAAAACACAGAAAAACTACATGGTTGTCTTTTCTGGACTACGGTGCTGGACTATAGGCTGTAAAAGGTAAAGGACCGCTGGACAGTTAAGCCCAGTCAAAGGCAACTATGGGGTCATGTGGCCAGCTGACTAAACCGCTTCTGGCACAACGGGACACTGTGACGGAAACTAGAGTTCACGGAAATGCTGTTTATCTTCCCGCCACAGCGGTACCTATTTATCTACTTGCGCTGGCGTGCTTTCAAACTGCTACGTTGGCAGGAGCTGGGACAGAGCAACAGGTGCTCACCCTGTTGTGCAGATTTGAACCGCTGACCTTCTGATCGGGTGGCGCTATGGTCTAAACCACTGAGTCTCTTGGGCTTGCCGATCAGAAGGTCAGAACTTGGAGTCATCTAGTGAACCTGAATGGTGGGAGACGCAGAACCAACAAGAGGAAGCCTTTCTTTACACTATGGAGTTCTCCACTACTCGCTGTAGCAATACCCACCAATTAGATTGGCTTTAAAAGAGGATTGGCAAATTTGTGGAGGATAAGGCTGCCTGTGGCTACTAGTCATCATGATGGCCACGGGGTTCCAGGGCCAGAGGCATTATGTTTCTGAATGCCAGTCACTGGGCAACAGCAGCAAGATTGTCTGTTGTCCTTAGATCCTGTTTGTGAGATTCCCAGGAGCATCTGTTTGGCTACTGTGGGGAACAGGATCGGCCCCAGCTATTTTGTTGCCTCAGGCACGGAATAAGATGCTGCCCCCACCAACCCAAATTCCACGTACAGAAGCTGAATCTTACTTCCACACTGGTAATGGGATAGCATCCTACAGGTAGGGATGGGGCCAGAATTTCAATTAAGTTCACATTTAAAGGCAAACCCACCAAATTTGCAGGAACTGAAACCTAGCCGTCCTTCAAAATTCACAGTTCTCCAAATTTTGCAATGCAGTTCCCCAGCCAAATAATGCATACAAACTAGCATACACACACTAGCATAAAGTGTGCATAAAAGGCATATAATAGTGAAAAATGACATACCAAAATGCATGATATTAGGGGAAATCGCTTTGCAAATATTTTCACCTTGGGGAAAATTGCATATAAAAATGTGTCTTCGTAGGAGAAAATCGCACTGAAACGCTGGCCATTTTTCCATCGGACTTTAAAACAAAATCATAAACAGCTGTGGAAATGTGGAGAATGGGATTTAAGATTGGAACCATGAGAAATCAAGACAACTGAAATTGACAGATCCATCCATCCTTACCTCCAGTGCCCCTGGCAGCCGTATGCTACTTTAGGGAGTGGATGAAGAGGCCATGTTAGCTGATTATTGATAGTTATAAGAATTTTCTATAATGACATCAGATATTGATTTTAGTGTAGTGCCTAAAATTTTTTAATCTTAATCTTAAACTTTTCTTATGAATGGCTAATATCTGTCCTTGTGAGTTGAGAACTGTGTTATACTACTTGTGGCTTGTACGAGTCCGCTGTTTTATTTGATTTGATTTGTTTTGATTTGTTTTGTTGTGTTGTGTTTCATGATGGGCGTAAAGCCGAATAAACATTTTGATTGATTGATTGATGAAGAGGCCTGTGGTGTGCACAGCTCTGGTCTCCAACAGAAGGGCCCTCAAGAGAAATGGATGCTGGGTTCTGCCTACTTTTGCCCTGTACTGCCCACCACTGGCATGTGGCCCTCAGAAGGTTACCCTGAAGTGAGAGCGGCCCCCAAGCTGAAAGGACCACTTTCCTTCCAGCAATTGTGGTCCGTCACAGCCCCTTGGAGGTTGGGGGACACACCTAAGTCCCTTGCGACTGGCCATTTGCATTGGCCTCAGCCGGCCGTGAGGGGCAACGGGATAACCCAATTCAAACTGGCCTGTGGTGGCCAGGGTTTGGGGCAGGGCTTCAGCGGTGGACCAGGAGAACAAATGCCTCATTCTGGTCTGCCACTGAGTATTTAAGCCAGCTGTGCCAGCAGCACAGTTGGGGAAGCTGAACAACCCACCTACCCGCCCTGTTAATTGGCAGTGCCCTAAAGGAATGTGGGCAGTGCGTATGAAGAACCTTACTGTGGAGATAATTGGTCGCCATATTCATGGCCAGGGAGGGTTTGCCTTCAGACATATTGGACCAGTGAGGGGTTGTTGTTTTTTTGCCTTTGTTGTTTGTCCCAATCTTTTGCAGAAAAGGCATTGGGTTGAATCCTCTGTTTCCGGTGGGTGAAATACTACCTCACCTCCTTGAGCAGGTGTGGTATCTCAGAGTCACCTACTAAAGGGCTCTGGGTGGGAGAATCTGTCTGGAAGTTCCTGCAGGGTTGGGGGTCGACGGATGAGCCATAGAACTTCCCATATGGCAGACCAGGAGGTCACATTGGTTGATCTGTGTCTTGAGGTGACCCTTAACTTAGGCATAGCCCTGTTCAATGTCAGCCATCCATCAGGCAGCTGACTAAGGACACATACCCAACGTCAAAGCCTACAGACGTCTGTAATCAATAAAGTTGTGGAGATTTTCAGTTCCACAACATTGTTGTGTCAGTTTATTCTTATGTTTCACCGACCCTTCCTGGCTCCTGGGAGCTCACTGCACATGGGCTCACGAAAGATTCCCCACTTCTGTTCCACATAATACACCATAGAGTTTTCGTAAATTAAGACTATTCACACCTGGGTGATGGAGCCAGCAGTCTGGATAGTGAACATCTTGTTTCCAGCAGCCAATATCTGTACATTTGAATCATCATTCAACAGCACATGACACTAAATGGGTGTTCTGTCTCCCATTGGCTCACGTCCCAACACCTAGCAACTGAAGGATTTCAACATGAGTGTGTTCTCCTGGTGATTCATTCTAAAAGCTATGGCTATTATTCTACAAACATTACATCTGGTTTTGTAGTGCCTCAATGGCAATCAATGGCCATTGCTACTTCTTATGGCCATGGTTATGGGAAGATGGAAAACATCACTTGAATGGATTCCTAAGACTCACAGCTACCATACTTCTTAAAAAGCTGCAATGTTTTTATTTTCTCCGCATCAGTAGGCTGTCCAAAAGACCGTTTCTGTATCCACCCAGGTGAGCTGTAGCCTTCTGAAAATTGCATCAAGGTTGAGTGATATTGGGAGGGAAGAAATAATATACAGAAAAATTAGTGCCTGACATAGCATTCTTACAGCACAATCCTTTAGATGGCTGTTCAAACCTAATCCCCATTGAGTTCAATGGAACTTGCTCCTAGGGAGCCTTAGATTTAAATCATATATACACTTCTCTGGGAGCAAGTTCCATTGAACTTAATAGGACTTAATTCTGAGTAAACATGCATAGAGTTGCACTGCACATTTCTAAGCAGTCAAAGTGGCAATTAGGGGCATCTTTTTACTATTTTATATATCTTATTTTTTCAGTTGTGTGTGGGGAGGAAACACCCTTACAATAACAGTTTACCAAATACATAAGAATACAACAGCAAAAACCAGCCACAAAAGTATTTCCTGATTTAAAAACAAACATTTTCAAACTATGTTTGAAAGCACAAATGTAGCTTTCTTAATAAGCTGCTATCATGGTATCACGCGCCCTTAGTGTACAAGGTTTTGTTTTTAGAAAGAAAGAAAGAAAGAAAGAAAGAGCATGCTTACCATAATCTCTTAACAGTGATAACTTGATTCAGGAAACAGGATGCAGGATGAATGCAGTAAACACCCAAAGACTTAAACTGCAGGAAATTGGAGCACCTGCAAAGAGAATATTGTATTGTGAATTAACAGCATCTCTAACTTGCACATATACCTTAGTGAATTCAGCTATCTGAGAAAACATGGGGGAAGGATTCAGAGAGGTCATCCTCTTGACTGAAATTGGCCTATTGGTAATGCATGCTGCTAGCTATCAGTCATCTCTTTGCTCCAAGGGACTCTCCCAGCAGTAAGCACTTTGCTCCAGTTGACTTGCTTCCTGTTCAATGCAAACCATAGTTTGCTTTTATATCGGAACAAAATAAACAATGGTTAGTGATTACCTTCCAAATCAGAAATGGAAACTGCGTTCAGGCCACATTGAAAATTGTTTTGCAAATGCAACCAGAGTTTCCTGGTTTGGGTGGCATAACAAACTATAATTTACGCGATACAGGAAGTAAATGAATTGCAGTGCTGCTGAGAGTATGGAGTACGAAGAAAAATATTATGGAGTATAGGCAAAGCATTAGAGCATTACATCCACACCTCTTACTAGAGTTTGGGGGACATGTATAATGTAATAGGAATTCGGGGGGGGCGTAGTATTTTAGACTACTGAGCTTTGTGATGTCACAAGCAATATGTGCCTTATCTACATTACATAGGTAGAAAGGACAAACTAGCTGCAGTGTGTGGTTAAAAGAGCAGGAAATGACTAGGATCCTTTGAGAAGATACAGCAGACATAAAAGGAACATTGCCAGATCATTTGGGCAATGGGAACTTCTTCAGTGCCTCCATGAAGGAGAGATAATGAAGTTCCACTGTCAGCTGACAGCTGTTTTTGCTCCACCAAAACCCAGAGGGAGAATACTGGTAGCAGCATCTGTGCTCTCTTGAGAGATTATCCCTGAAGAATCAACAAGCCAGTGAGTACAAGGAAATTTGATTTACTCTGTTTGTACCAAGCTAGGGGAATAGTGGTCACCTGTCGCAACGCATGATGTCACAGGCAGGGATGATGTTGCCAAAGCTGTCATTGAAAAATAAAGAAATCTTGGGATGAACCACTGAGGTCCTACAGATCCCATAACTGGGAAGCTGTTTTATACTGAGTTAACATAGGAACATAGTGTTGTGAAGTTGGGGGGCCCTAGACCTCAGAAATTAATAAATGGTAGGATTTTGATTTTTTTGGAGTATTAAAGGGCAAATTGCTGGCCAGTGGAAAAATACAGGCTAAGCTTCCTTTCCAAGCCAGGATAGAAGTGTTAAATTGACAAAAGGTGTTGGTGGCCCATCTAAGAGAAATCTTGGGTCTGAGCAGACAGAGGTTCAGAGGTTGCCAAGAGAGGTGTGAACATGTCTTTTGCAAGGTGTGCTGGGAAGAAGGAGGGAGAGAGCAAAGACAGAGATTCATCTTGGGCATGCTGGCTAAAGACAGGCTGGGAGAGATGCCTTTGACTCCAGTATTGCACTGTTGTTGGGAACATGAGATGACCATGCTGTAAGAGCTGGACTCCCTCCGTCCAAACCCAGGTGTAAATATCTGAATAAATCATAAAAGTACAACAGTCTCCACCCTGTCTTCAATTCTCCAAAGAAGCACAGGCCTTGGGTGAGCACCTGGAACAACCTGGGATTTTGCTACCACTCAGCAGAGAGTGGAGGTGGCACCCAACTTTTGTAGCAATAGGAAGCTGGCTTATACTGAGTCAGACCATTGGTCAATATAGCTCATTGGTGTCTACTCTGGCTGGCAGAGACTCTCCGGGGTTTCAGACAGGAGCTTCTCCCAACCCTGTCTGGAAATGCTAGGGATTTCTGCATGCACAGCAGATCTTCTACCACTGAACCAGGGCCCTTCCAATGAGGACCATGGTTGCATCCAGACCAGTACTGTCTTCTCTGACTGGCAGTGGATCTCCAGGGTTTCACAAAGGAGTGCCAGGGATTTAATCTGTGACCTTCTGCATGCAAAATAAGTGTTCAGCCACTGAGCTATGGCCCTTTCCCAAAACGTAGCCTGGCCAGAAGTGGGATTCAAACCTCTACCTCCAGGGGAGACTGTGACCTGTTTGCAGTGCTTTAAACTGCTCAGCCATCCTGGCTGCAGAGCTCCTCCATCCTTGATTCCTTTTGCCATGGTTGTGATGATAATTTTATTATTTGTACCCCACCCATATGAGTGGGTTGCCCCAGTCACTCTGGGCAGCTTCCAATAAAACACCAAACATTAAAAACTTCCCTATGCAGGGCTGCCTTCAGATGTCTTCTAAAAGTTTAAATCCTTGACATCTGATGGGAGGGTGGGCATTCCACAGGGTGGGCGCCACTACTGAGAAGGCCCTCTGCCTGGTTCCCTGTAACTTTCATAATCAAAAGAAACATCACTTATTAAACTGCAATCTGTTTCATACCATTATGTTTTACACTTTTGGGGGAGGGGGCAATGTTTTAAAATAGAAGAAGAAGAAATTGGTATGCTAAGTTACGTAGGGCTAAGAAACCATGGTCTCCACCAAAGGAATTATCATCCAGCAATTGTTCTTACTGGAATTTTGCTTTCTGGTGGTAAGCTACAGCTGCCATTGTGTTAATTAAAGGGTGTTGCTACCATATGGGTCCTACATAATGAGATGCATGCAACAAGGAAAGGATAGCACTCTGGTGCTGTATAGAGCAGGCTGCATGATACTACAGAAAGGAAAGCATCCTTTTGTGTTTATGTGGAGCTTTGTGTTTTTTCCAGATACCTTGAGCAGAACTCTGTGCTATGAATGTCAGAGAATTCAGACAAAAACAGAAAAGAAAACAGAAATTCCTGCAGTTTGCCTATTCTTCTGTGGTCTGGTACTGGTTGGAAACAGAATGCGAGACTAGATGGGCCTTTGCCCTGCTCCTTCTCATCGTGTCTAAGAAAGCAGATGTTACCGGACCAAGGATGTAACTTAATGTTATAGGGCTTTTTGTGGGGCATCAGTCTGGGTGACACCTGTAGGTCCCTTCTGGGCCTGTGATTCTGCATCCAGTGAGTTGGAAGCCATAGCCTTAGCTGTCCCGTTAAGTACTGCCATTTACATGTCCAAAGAGGTTGTCCTGTTGCCATAACGATGAATGGGTGGGCCTTCTCCCACCTCACCTGGCTGGATGACATGTCATTCTAGGATGAAGAACAATAGAGCGAGCAGGAATTTTTGTGTGTGAGTTTTGGCTACTGCTGGAAGCTGGAGACACAGAAGTTTGTCTTGCTCTGTGATGGACCTTAAGCTATGGCTTGATGATCTTGCTGGGAACCTAAAGGAGAAGCGACGCCTGCTGGAGTGCTAATGCTGTGAGCCCCTCCATCCTATGCTCAGGTTGCATATTTGTGTAAAGAAACCCATATGTCCTAAAGACAACACCGTCTCCACTGACCTTCATTCCAAGGAAACCAAACATAGTGCTGGAACCCCTCTCAGTGACTGGGATACATGCAACAATATGAATATGGCCTGAAAGTTATTATTATTTTTAACTCACTGTTCTGAACTGATGTGTATGTCGGTCTGACTGTGCTCTCATGGAGCGGAAGCTCCTGGGTGCTTGTTCTGGCTCCATCCATCGCCAGCCGAAGACTCTGAAGCTGCAATCCATTGAGGTGCTGACGCTGCAACTCTGTCACCACGGCGGCATTTTCAGGACCAAGGTTTGCTATTTGATCTGGGGACAGCTCCTGGACAAAGCAAAACCAGATTTTCATGTTGTTTATTTTTGGTGTTTCTATCTCAACCTTGCTCTCCAAGGAGGTAGTGTGCATGGTTCTCCCCCTCCTCATTTAACCCCCCACAACAACCCTGTGAGGGAGGTTAGTCTGAGAGGCAGTGACTGGCCTGAGGTCACACAGCGAGCTTCATGGCTGAGTGGGGATTTGAACCCTGGTCTGCCAGGTCCTAGTCTAGCACTCTGACCACTACGCCACATCAGCACTCGTGAAGGATTTCCCTGTACAGGAGTATCAGGTGATTGAAAAGTGAGCAGCACACAGGGCATTGCAGGGTAAATGCATTCAGTATACAGGAGCCAGTGTGGGGTAGCAGTTCATGTGCTGAACTAGATGAAGTGGAGAGGGGGTGAAGCTGGTATACTACCTTGAACAACTTGGAGGAAGAGTTGCAACCAGTATTAGCCCTACTCAGAGTAGACCCATTGAAATAAATGGACATGACTAACATTGGGGGAATTTAGGTTGTTTCATTTAGTTAATTTGTTAGTGGTTCTGTGTATGTTTGTTTGCTGAGTGAGGGAAATATAACAGTGTAATGCAGTTATATCAACATACTTTATTGAACAGATAACATCTTCTGCTTATGTATTTAATTATTCCTGAAAATCCTTCCTATCTATCTATCTATCTATCTATCTATCTATCTATCATATCTATCTCTATCTATCTATCTATCTATCTATCATCTATCTATCTATCTATCTATCTATCTATCTATCTATCTATCTATCGTGTGTATGATCACAAGAATCCAGGAGTATCTGTATTTTCATCTATACAACATATAAGGTTGTGTATCTTGCTGGTGTGTGATGGGAAACCAGATGCAGGAGCTGGAGAAGACAATACACCTGCACCAAGCAATCTCCCATATATGACAATTTATCCTCCTAGCGGTTTCTGCTCCATCGTTTCACATCAGCAGCTTCGGAGTCAACCGTCTGTCTTCATTTGTGCTTGCAAAATGTTACACTGGAAAAACAATGATGCAATCAATGTGATCCACAAAACCGAAGAGATGTCATCGACTGCCTCGGCTGTCGGATCTTTTCTTCAGGTGCAAAATAATCTGTCAAGTGAGGCCATATTATTAAGCCTTCTTTGAAAACCGGCTACTGTTATAATTGCACAGTAATTATCTTTCCACGTAGAACAAAGATGGCAATTTGTGCGACTGACACCTATAATAGCACCTCTGAGTTCTCCTTGATTTTGTAGAACGTTCTTCATCTTTAAAAAAAAACCTCTTTCCCCTTTTAGAGTTTACAAAAATAAAGAGGATGAGAGAGCCCAGATATTGACTTTCATCAAGAGGAAAGGAGCTTTTTTTGGACTTTCAAACAACAACCCTTGCAGTAGAGGTTGCATCACAAAGCTATTTCCCTTTGGTTAAAAAATCAACAAGCAACATGGTGGAGAGGGGGTGACGCTAAAGTTTAGTGAAATAGCTCTGCTACATATATGGAACCCCAATGACAGGATTAATGGACTATCAGTGGTCTGATGAGCCTTGGCTAGAGACCAATATGGTGGCAACAGCTTTGCTGTGACCCACCTGGGATGGCCTTGCGACTTGCCTGTGGATCCTGCTTAACCACTTTCTGACCTGTGTATAAGTCCAGGAATTGCAAATTACATTGGGTTCGCTTTTAAAACGCAGAGTAAATGAAAATCTCCTCAATGTCTACTTCATGTTATGTGCATAACACATTGCTATCATTCACTGGACTTAAAAAATCCAGCATGCACAAGCTATATGCTGCAAACCACAGGGGAACTATTTTATGTCCTTAGCTTCATCACGGAGTAAATGCAATTATATAGAGAGATATCAGCTTTGCTGGAACATGACCATTGTTACTTACTATTGACGATTTGTTTACGCTGCCCTTTTACTGTCAGGTAGGTTGGGCTAAGAGGTAATAATTGGCCCGAGGTCGCACAGTAAGCTTCGTGGCAAAATGGGGATTTGGACCCTAGTCTCCTGAAACTCTAACCAGGTGTATGGAACCTTTCCCCCCCCCCCCCGGTGTTGTTGGACTACAACTCCCATCAGCCCCAGCAAGCATGGCCAATACCCAGGGGTGATGGGAGTTGTAGTGCAGCAGGCCAAAGCTTCCCCACCCCTGCCACTACACCCTACTTTAATATTTCTAGAGACTTAAGAAGAAGCCCTTCAAAGTGTTCTCCGAATGAAGATACGCATTCACGTCACCGTTTATAACAAAGCAGACGTAATGGGGGAAAGAATCAAAACATCCACAACACTTACTTTGAAGATTTCACAAGGGATATATTTTATTGCTGTTGGGTGGAAATAGGGCATCAATTCTTTATCAAGAGCTTTTAATTCTTCCCCATTTAAGCCAGCTAGAGAGAGAGGAAAAGATTGAGAGAGTGAGAAAAAGAGATCAGAATGCAGCTTACTTAGTTCACACTACGGTGGATTAGGCTGAATTTGGGGCAAACGTACATTTCAGAGCCTCTGTATGCTTTAGCTGATCAATATTTGATTCTAAAATGTTTTCAGACACCTCTGGGAAATCAGGCCTTTAAGAAAACAAGGCGCTTCTCTGCAGTTAAATGAAAAGTTCGATGTGCAGCCCTTGTAAAAGTGCACCTTATTAATCCAATTTTCTTTTTCCTTTTGTTTCTGTTTTAAGGGCAAAAGTTGCCATTTCTGCTTGTGTTCTTTCCCATCTCCCAAAACATCCATATAAGGAACGTATAAAACACATATTATAAGCCAACGTCGCACAATCCGCCATAACATAGTTGCCAATGTTAGCCATGCTCAGAGTAGGCCCATTGAAGTTAATGAACATGAGCGAGTCATGCCCATTCATTTCAGTGGGTCTATTCAGAAAGAATGGCACAACCCATAGGGTTGTATCCAACAGCAGTCACACCCAGAGCAGACACACTTAAATTAATATATGTGACTAAGTTAGGTTCATTCATTTCGGTAGGTCTACTCAGAATAATAGAATTTGTAGAGTTTGAAGGGGCAACGGGGGTCATCTAGTCCAACCCCCTGCAATGCAGGAATATTTTGCCCAGCGTTGGGCTCAAACCCATGACCTTGAGATTGAGAGTCTCATGCTCTACCGACTGAGCTATCCCAGCTTGAGTAAACTCCCATACTCACCCTGACACATGTCCCATTGAACACAATGGAACATATTTCAAGCAGACATGCATAGGATTGCACTTTTAAACTCTTTTATTCCAATGGGTTTAATTGCTCCAAACGTGGTTACATTATAGGCCACCACAACATCCCACCAATATTGGATCTAAGGTTAATGGTGACCAGATACAGGCGAGCAGTTGTTATGCTCCAGGAACCTCAATTCATCTTTTCCCTATTTCCCCTAACGTTTTCTGATTCAGAGATATAGGGTACAAGGTGGACCACATCTCTTAGAACATCCTTGATACGGATGCGAGCCTCCTTACCTGCAATGTTGCCAATCTCCTGCAGGATAGATCTGTCCCACCCTGTAGCAATTCCAAACACAGACTCTGCCTTCTTCTTAAACTCTTTCAAAACGTTTGTGCTGCATGGCAGAGAGGCAATTCTTGAAACAACAGCACTGCAGAAAGGGCAAAAGGGGGACTGTAATTTTACACAGTTGGAAAAGCCTGAATATTAAAGTAGACTTAGTGGCGCTTCACGCATGAGATTCTTCCTAGACAGCTGCAAGGAATCATAATAATATCACGTTCGTTTGCACGATGAGTATCTATCTTGCTGCTTCCCACGGCTTCCATATATACATGTGCAATTATCACCTGAAAATTTTGACACTCGTGGGGCGGCGGAAGAAGCCATGTGTGAAGCTGCTCTGTGCATGAGCTGGATATCAAATGGAAAAAGATGAGATAGCAAATAATATTTAATATGTTGCTCAAGGCAATCATTTGCACTTTCTTTCTTTCTTTTTGAGTGGGCTAGCATCTGGCACTAGTTCATGATTCATAGCTTAACATAAGAAAAGCCCTGCTTAGAGTTCTCAGGTCAGGAGCATCGCAGACCCTGAGGTTGCAGGGCCCAAACCTGGGACTTTGGGGTGGTCCCTGGTGATGATGTCATGGAGGCATTCCTCGGTGACGTCATAGGGCAACCCCATGAGATGGAGGTTAATTGAGAGAAGGGAGCAGTGGAAGGCAGACACCCCAAAGCGTACCTATGCTATCATTTGCAGCCAGCCCCTGCTGGGCTGAAGCTTCAAAGGGAATCTTGCCCACCTGTAGATTCGAGCTCCCCATCCATCACTTGGAGGGGACCAGCCAAACCTGGAGACTTCAGGCAAGACTGGAGGTCTGGGAACCCTAGCCCTGTTGGGCCAGGCCAATGGCCCATCTAGTCCTGCATCCCTGCTCTCACGGTGGTCAGTCAGATGCCTCAATGGGAAGCTCATAAGCAAGACTTGAGTGCCACAGTCCTCTCCCTCGCTTGTGATTTGCAGAAACTGGCAATGCAAGGCAGACTGCCTGCCACAACAGAGGTAGAACAATACACATCATGGCTATTAGCCTTGTCCTCCATGGATTTGTCAAATCCTCTTTTAAAGTTATCCAAGTTGGTGGCCATCACTGCTTGTTGTTGGAGCGAATTCCATAATTCAGTTCTCTGTTGCGTGAAGAGGTCCTCTCCTGAACTTCAGGGTGCACACAACATACCGGTACGTATTTCCAGTAGTCCCAAGACCTTTTAATGTTTAACTGCCAGGGTTTCTTGATGATATTTATTTATACATACATACATACATACATACATACATACATACATACATACCCCAGCCACTCTGGGCAGCTCCCTAAAAGTCAGAGAGTTGTTTATTTCCTTGACATCCGATGGGAGGGCCTTCCACAGGAAGGGTGCCACTACTGAGAAGGCCCTCTGCTTGGTTCCCTGTAACCTCATTTCTCGCAGTGAGGGAACCACCAGAAGGCCCTAGGAGCTGCTAGATTTTGAGCTAATATGCTTTTACTACTATTGCTAATACTATTAGTATTTCACACATTGGTTTTAACTGGATTCTGTTTTAGTACTCTTTATTGTAAGCCTGGGGATTTATTTATATATTTATTTACAGTGGTACCTCGGGTTACATATGCTTCAGGTTACATACGCTTCGGGTTACAGACTCCGCTAACCCAGAAATAGTGCTTCAGGTTAAGAACTTTGCTTCAGGGTGAGAACAGAAATTGTGCTCCGGTGGCGCGGCAGCAGCAGGAGGCCCCATTAGCTAAAGTGGTGCTTCAGGTTAAGTACAGTTTCAGGTTAAGTACTGACCTCTGGAATGAATTTAGTACTTAACCCGATGTACCACTGTATTTGGTAAGGAACATTTCTCCCCCCCCCAAAAAAAGACTTTTACTGTTATTATTATTATTTATTTATTCAGTTTATTAGTTGCTTGGTACATGAAGAGTCTCTAAGCAACTTTTTTAAAAAATTAGCTCAACATGCAAAATAAAATCAGAGATCACAATAAAAGCCGTACAACATTAACTTTTTTCTAATTTATCTTTCGTAAGTGCATTGTTAATGGAAGAAATGTGGTGCTGTACCTGAACTCAACTGCATTTATAGATTCGATCTCTGTGGAGTTCAGAGCACAAAGATTATGGCCTAGTCCAGCCAAATCAAAGCTTTTCAGGGTGTCCATTCCTTGACCTGAGTCTTCCAGAAAGCCCTGTAAAATCGACCTGGCCTGAAAAACAAACACAACGAAGATCTAAGTCAGTTAAAAGCAGTTAAATTAGAAGGTCGCAACAAGACTCTGCACCCCAGGAAGTTATGATGCAACTGATTATCTTGGAATCAAGATGTTTGCACACAAAATAATGATAAAAGTGGCTTTTGTACTGAAAGTGAAAAAGAACTTCTTTTAACTGACAATGCATGTTCTAGTCAAATATTGTCCATGAATCAAATTATAGGATGTCATCGTGGCAAACAAGTTTACTTAAAGGATCTTTTTAAGCTAGTCCCAGAGGTCTGGGACCACTTTACTTGAAGGATTGCCTTACCAAATATATAGTTTCTTGACCCCTTTGATCTGTGGAGCTGGCACTTTTACAAGTGCCACATAATGGTCATTCCCAACTTGCAAGGAATCAATCCTTCGATGCAGCAGAATCTACACACTGGAACTTCTTGCCCATTTATATGCATAAGGCGCCTTCATTGTATCATTTTCGGTGCCCATTTAAATGCCTACCTAGGCATGAAATTTTAACATGCATTCTATTATGTTGTTTTATTATGTGCTACTCTTTCTAAAATGGCTGGTTTTATTTAAATTTTGATAGTTTTCAAATGTAAACTTGTTTTTCAATTTCAAATAAACATTTTACATACTTAAGATATCAATGACTTTCCCTTCTTCTCTTTCCATGGCTCACTTTACATATCTTATATCCCTGCATATTTTACAAAAACTATACCAATCAGTTTTCCATTATTACATCCATCAAAACATATTCACACTGCTGAATTTATCTTAACGCTGCCAGCGTTTTCAGCTGTACACAACTATTTTCCATATATTCAATAAACATTTTGCAATCCTCTCTAAACGTATGTTCTTCTCGTTCTCTTATTCTATATGTGAAGCCTGCAAGTTGTGCATATTCTGTCAACTTAAGTTGCCATTCTTCTTTGGTTGGGACCTCGCTCGTTTTCCCTTTGGGGGCTAACAAAACACGGGCCGCAGTTGTTTCACACATAAATAACCTTTTCTGACACTTGGGGGAATTCCCAATTTTTGCTTTTGTACACTGTTCTTTATAAACTGCTTGGGGAGTTTATGTCATTTTAAGTGGTATATTGGTTGTTGTTTAGTCGTTTAGTCGTGTCCGACTCTTCGTGACCCCATGGACCAGAGCACGCCAGGCACTCCTGTCTTCCACTGCCTCCCGCAGTTTGGTATATACACTTTCTTAAATCAAAGCAATAAAATGAAACAAGTGATCTAGAAGCTGGAACATTTGGGATGCGGTGGGGGATTTTGCAATGTTGCCCTTCCCAGCCCTTTTTGCCACATGGAGCTGCTGTAGAGCGGGAAGAGCCACTAGCCACTAGATGTTAGCACATTCCTAGCTAGTGGCTAGGAATGTGCTAACATCTCTAGCTCAGCAAAGGAGAAGCCAACCCCCCCCCCCCACGTTCCCAATCTGCTGCCAGTTTTTCTACATGGCAACCAGGGCCAGATTTAGGTTTGATGAGGTCCTAAGCTACTGTACTGAAGGTAATGGGGCCCTTTATATGTCCAGCTGTCCTTTGTAAAAAAACAAATCGTCGCTGTTTTTTGTGTTGAATATTTGCCCTATGGTAATTTATGGACCTAATAGGTATCTAAAGCCATTTGCACATATTGCCATGCAACCAGCCCATGCAGAAAGTAGGCACCCTATATACATAAATGAGCAAACCAGTGATATTTTAGGGAACAGGCTAGCAGGCGGGGCCCATTACTTACATCATAGGAGCCTACACAACACAAAACACTGTTGCTGTAGGTAGGTTTTATTTTATTTGTTTTTTTATCTTATATTTTGGAAATGTATATCCAGGGGTTTTTTTCCCTTTAATTTTCTGGGGTCCCCCAAGAGAGTGGGGCCCTAAGCTATAGCTCATGGATAGGCAAACTAAGGCCCAGAGGCCGGATCCGGCCCAATCGCCTTCTAAATCCGGCCTGCAAGATGGTCTGGGAATCAGCGTGTTTTTACAAGAGTAGAATGTGTGCTTTCATTTAAAATGCATCTCTGGGTTATTTGTGGGGCATAGGAATTCGTTCATATTTTTTCCCCCTTCAAAATATAGTCCAGCCCCCCACAAGGTCTGAGGGACAGTGGACCGGCCCCCTGCTGAAAAAGTTTGCTGACCCCTGCTATAGCTTGTTTAGCTTACACGTAAATCCAGCACTGATGGCAACCACCCTACAGTGGATTCACCAATTGGACGCACTCACCTGCGTGGGGCTCCATTCTGTTTGCTGGCTGAGTGCCACAACGGTATCAATAGAATCCAAATCCAGCATTCCAATTTCAGTCTCATTTAGCACTGCAGCAATGTGCCCAAGGGAAACTATGTGGTAGCTCTTCCAGCTTGTCAGGGGGCCCCAAGACTTTAAAACAACAACAACAATATATTGGGGTTAGCCAGGAATTCTCCAAGGACGGAAGGTGCGACACCTCACTTTTTTTGAAAGATAACTTTAAAAAAACAAATTATCATTTAAAATCAATAATGCGGCATAAAGTAAACAAAGATCACAGCCACACATAAGGGGTAAAACAAGTAAAGTGAGTTTTTATTAAAAAATAATAAATAAATAAATAAATAAAAACAATGGTTACTCCTATCTGCTGGGTTGACATATGGAACATTAATGGAATTTATTCTAAGAATATAACAAGAAATCTACATCTTTTGAAATATCTGATGAAAACTGGTAAGAATTTAACATGTCAATTATGCACACATGCCCCTTTTATTTGATATTTGGGGAGGTGTGCGTGTATAATTGTTTTTGTATTATATATATTTTTAAAACTGTAATAATAATATTAAAAACACAAAACAAGTTCTCCTCCTGCAAAAATTATTTCAGAGCTATGGCTGTCTTTTGGTTTGAGCTTAACAATGTAGTTTTGCTAAAAATACCTGCTGCCTGAAGGATTATGCATGGTTTAGTACATTACAGAAGTAAGCACGTATCTTCCAGCTGAGCACAGCTGGCGCATGCTAATCTTGATGGTAATTTCTATGGGCTGGAGAGATCTCCCTCTAAGGAATTTTTTTCCCCAAAAAAACTCAGCAAGCAGCTTTTGACTCATGACAGCAAATCATCGGATCAATCTTGCTGTTAAGATTGAAGTGGCTTTGGCTTGTTCTATGGTTGCAGCGTTCCTCCCCGCATGTAAATGGTGGCAGCCACTGGCTTTTTTCTTTTCTTTCATTGGGGTGGGAGCAGAAACTGTCAGATTGTAAGCACTGTGCAGCCCTGGGAATCTGTGGTTTCCTCGGAGGAGGAAGATTAGGACACCCCATCTAGGACCTTCACACTGCCAGTTAGAGATGGGTGAATATGTCAGTGTTGGTTTCTCTCAGTTTCTCATCTTTCCAACCTTAAATCCAGCTCTCCACGTTTCCATTTTAATTTGTGATTTTTTAAAATCCTCATAAAAAGTCACCAGCATTTTATTGCAAATTTCTCCTATACACGCAACTCCAAATTCACATGGGAGTGTAATCTGTTCTGAGACAAATCACAAATATTTTAAAAACTGTTGGAGATGCCGGGGATTGAACTTGTGACCTTCTGCATGCAAGGCAGATGTTCTACCACTGAGCTACAGCCCTTCCCCATCTAGGACTCAGCTACATTATTCATGTTAGTAACTGTGTTATAAACATGCAACACCAGATGGTGCTGTAGAGCACAAAACTTTGTCTATGAGATTTTACATAGAGTTTTTCTTTTTCTTTTGTTATAATGATTTAATTTATGACTTATTTATAGTGTGCTTTTCCCCCTGGGTGTAGATCCAGCCCTAGTTTGGCCTTAAGTTGACATTCAATCTATTGCCATAGATCTAGGATACCAGAGTGTGTTAGGGAATGGCAGAAATGAATAAACAGTGTTGTTGTTGTTGTTTAGTCATTTAGTCGTGTCCGACTCTTCGTGACCCCATGGACCAGAGCATGCCAGGCACTTCTGTCTTCCACTGCCTCCCGCAGTTTGGTCAAACTCATGCTGGTAGTTTCAAAGACACTATCCAACCATCTCGTCCTCTGTTGTCCCCTTCTTCTTGTGCCCTCCATCTTTCCCAACATCAGGGTCTTTTCCAGGGAGTCTTCTCTTCTCATGAGGTGGCCAAAGTATTGGAGCCTCAGCTTCACGATCTGTCCTTCCAGTGAGCACTCAGGGCTGATTTCCTTCAGAATGGATAGGTTTGATCTTCTTGCAGTCCATGGGACTCTCAAGAGTCTCCTCCAGCACCATAATTCAAAAGCATCAATTCTTCGGCGGAATAAACGGTAGTATTCAGATAATATTTGGGATATGAAGGGACAATACAAGCAGCAGAACTGGGACAGACAAGAAATTCCAGGGCAGGCTAGCTAACTTCAGAGCAATTAAGGATCAATGGGGAGCCATTAAGGGCAATAGCTATCATTCCCCACCTGTTCCGAGGAGTGGACAGAGACAGGAGGTTTGGGAGGCTGCCAAAGTGATGGGGGGTGTGATGTAACAGGAAAAATTGTTCTTTTTGAAATTTAAAGGTGTTCTGGGAACAAGAAGGAGGAAGGCAGAACCATCTTGGCACTGGCTGGAGGAGGCTGTACCGAGAGACTGGGAGTGATGGCTGGCTGCTGCTATGGACCCCATGAATCTTGCAGGGGAGTGAGAGAGTGTGGGAGAGATTCATGGGGTCTGTCAGGATGGGATTCTGTCAGGAGGGTTTGTTCTGACTGGTGGTAGAGCTGAGGAGAGCAGAGGACTCTCAATATATGCTCTAAGGTTCTGAATCGCAAAATACTGTTAAAAATAGACAAGACACAGTCCCACACGATGTTCACAGGAAAAAGGATCCTCTGACAGGAAAGGGCAGTAGTGATTCCGAGGCCAAGGAGGTTTTGGGGGTCTGTAAGGGAAACAGCCCAGTTAAAAACTTAAGTTCCTGAAGTGTGTGTGGAGAAGTCTGATCTATGGAAGATGTGTAAAAGAAAGTAACCTTAAGCCTGAACCCCATACAGCCTTTAACTTGAGACAGTATACGTTTTAATAAAAAGCAACAGCACTGCTTGTTCCATTTCTGTGGAAGAAGAAGAACCAAAACTCCTTGCTTACATCTGTTATAATAAAGTTTGTTTGCAACCTGTTTTCCCAAAAGTAAAACCCACTGTCACTCGTGATTCATTCTCCCCTGGGGATTTCACCTAAGAGAAAGGGAAACAGAGGCCTGGCGCAGCGGTGTTAGGGAGAGAGAGGGCCGATGTGCCATTGCACCCTCCCTCTATTCAAAGCTTTAGGCGTAAATATGTGCCCAATAAATCATATTTCCTAAAGACGCTAGATTCTGGTGTGCCTCGATTTTCCAATTGAAACACAACCCTGGGTTAGTGCCAGGAACCCCCATGGAATCTTGCTGCTGCTCAGCAGAGATTGGGGATATTTTATGTAACAGTCTTTTATGATACATCTGCAGCTCAAAGCGGGAATCACTCGACCCCACTAACCACCCTCAAGCTCAAGTAGATGCAGATCTAAGGAAGTTTGGTAAAAAAACAAGGCTTCATAGCTACCTCCTTAGCTTTCTCTTTCAGCGCAGCAAGCTGAGAGGTATCGAAACGGACCACAGAGCCAAGGAATTCCACAGTCTTGGCGAAAGTGCCCGGATCCATGCAGGCCAGCTCTTGGGCTGACCAGAACATGTTGGCTCCTGATAATTTCATAATCTCCTCTGAGGAAGGTGCCATGACGTCTGCGCAATCTGGTACTGAAGAAGATATATTCGCAGAGAGGTTAATCACCGACCAAAACTCATTGACTGTAATGCTAAGCGGTAATTAGATCGTAATGCTAATCTTTTGCAAGATTACTGCCACGTTGGGCGGGGTGGGGCAGCAACAACTTCCATTATAAGGCAGGTTACTACCACAGGGCAGATGTTTCATTTGACACTTCTATTTCTCTGGGGGGAGAGAGGGGCTCATCACCTTAAACCTCCTGTTACAGGGCTCCTGTTATGTGTGAGAGTTTTCGCCTTGGATATCCCAAGCGCATTTGGATTTCAGCTATTGCCTACATTGAATAAGTTAGGCTGAGATGGCTTAGGCCAGGAATGGGAGACCTCTGGTCTAGGGGGAAAGTTGGCCCTCCAGGCTTCCCTACCTGTCCCTTGGGACTCTCCCCAGGCCACACCATTAAGCATAATTGTACAGTACACTGAAATGGAAAATAACTTTGTATGTGTATTGCACAAGGTGTAACATTGTAAAAGTCCATTGAAGCCAGGCATGCCAAGTAGGAGGGGAGCTAGGGGGCCAGCCCCCCTGAAAAATTTCAATAAGGGGCTGGGCTCCCTCAAAGTTCTGCGGTGGTTGTGCACAAGTGACACTGCATCATGTGCAAGGGACATCAGCATGCCATGGGGTATGTGAGCGCACTGCAGGGTGTGCTGACGACATGCATACATGCTTGGAGTGTGTGCACGCATGGCATGTTGATGCCGCTCAACTCCGGCCCCCTCAACTACAGGGGCAAGGCAGCACGAGTGATTGAAGCTAAGCAAGGGCAGCAGAGACCCTTACAACTGATAATTAACTAAGAATGTACCTATCTTTGCTCCTCTGTCTGAGGTGTTCAACTCACACAAAATGGAGATTTGCAACTGAATATCTTTCTCATGTGATCTAAAGTCAGTCTTTGTTCTCCCTGTGAAAGCAACTGAGGAGGATGGTGTGCTAATGACTCCCTCTCCAGGAACACAGCCTCAGGCTGGAATGCAGGCTGTGTGCAGAGGGACAGAGCTTTGGTTTTTCAGTTCTGGATGAAGTAATTTCATATTTCTAAGATGCTGTACCTGTGCTTGGACGAGCACATGATATGATGCAACTATTTGGATGTAACGTCATTTTGAGTGTTTTGGAACAAGTTCCGTTAGTTAAGCTTTTGAACCATATTTTTTTAGACTAGCACTAGCATTTACTGGGATGCATCAGCCAACATCTTTTTTTAAAAAAAAATAATAATCAGTTAACGTCTGTCTGAGCCCTTAGAAAAGTGTGGCTTTGCAATTTTAACTAAAAAAGAAAGCAACTTTGCATTGGGCTATCTCCTGTAATAAAGTAGAACATCACAGATGCTGATGAGGAGCCGAGTTTTCCCCCACTAAGCAAATTACAGCGAGGATGTACCAAAGAGATTTGTACTTGGAACAGAAGCGAAAGGAAGGATTTGCTTCAATCAAACAGAACTACAGAAGCCAGCAAAACATTCTAACAAGATTATGTCTGCTGGGCCAATGGAGGGAGGGTCAATAATAAACAAACAGTAAATCTGATGTCGTACTAGCAAAAATCCATTCATCATCTGTCAAACTGGAATAGCTTCACATTTTTAGAAGCAAAAGGGGGTTTACTCCACATCCTCTCTCTTTGATGTAAACAATACGCATGAAGAGGCAAGGATGGACAAATTTGTCAGTGTTGGTTTCTCACTGACCTGTCTGCTGTCTCACCCCTCTCAGTAAGCAACAGCGCCCCACCTGCTGGGAGGCCAATACTGCAGCTTCACTCCACCTGGTGAGCCACTTCTCCTTGCTTGCTGTTTTTCTTTATGAAATCTAGTACAGTGGTACCTTGGTTCTCAAACACCTTGGTACTCAAACAACTTGGAACCCAAACACTGCAAACCCAGAAGTGTGTGTTCCAGTTTGTGAACTTTTTTCGGAAGCCGAACATGCTCCATTTTGAGTGTTATGCTTCTGTTCTGAGTGCCACACTTCTGTTTTGAATGTTACGCTGAGGTCTGTCTGTTTTCGCTATTTATTTTGCGTTTTTGTTTTTGTGGCTCTTTTTTTGTTTTTGTGACTATGTGGCACCCAGTTCAGCTACTGCTTGATTGTGTGACTGCAGTACATTGTTTATTGCTTTCATTTTATGGATCAATTGTCTTGTTAGATAGTAAAATCCATGTTCAATTGCTGTTTTAGGGGTTGTTGTTTTTTGCATTATTTTCTATGGGAAACTGTGCCTTGGTTTTTGAACGCTTTGGTTTTTGAACGGACTTCTGGAATGGATTAAGTTTGAGAACAAAGGTACCACTGTATAAATATTCATTTGAGACAATAGACAAAAGAAGCCAAACTCAGCAGCATTTTTTCCTGCTATACAAAGCCAGCAGTGCATTCTACCTACCAGAAGTCAAATCAGGTGTTGTCCCTGGGATGCTGGAGTTGTGGATAGATTCAAATTGAGCCAAGAGCAGCTCCTCAGTTGGCAGAACTGGCCCAGTCGTCTTTGATGCTATTTCCGAGATGATATCAGGAAACTTTAAGGAGAGGGAAGGACAAACTAAAGATGGTTGTTATTATCATGCAAGGTGCACTGGCCGAAACGACATATTCTGCCAACTATGAAAGGTGAAGGAGCCCCGTCTTCTTTTGCATTAGGCCACCCTAGATAGCAATACACTGCAACATTTTGTTGCAGGTCCAGCTTGTCATGATTAATAGCCATGAATTTGTCTGGCCCCCTTTTAAAACCATCTAAGTCAGCCGCCATCACTACATCCAAATTCAGTGAATTCCACAAATAAATGATGTGCTATGGGAAGCAGCAATTCTTTACTGTCAATCCCAAATCTATTGCCCACTCATTTTATTGGGTGATCCCCCACAAGTTCTAATGTAGAGTGTGTGTGTGTGTGTGTGTGTGTGTGTGTGTGTGTGTGAGAGAGAGAGAGAGAGAGAGAGAGAGAGAGAGAGAGAACTACCGTACATACCTCTATCCGCTCTCTCTGCACTATGTGTCATTTTATTACAATAAAAAGGCAAGTATTTTTTATTTTCAAGGCAAATGTTGCATCTTGCAAAGACTCTATATATACTATTAACTGAACTCACCTGAGTGTGGGTCCTTCAGAAGCCAAAATGGCACAATTGAAACACAAGTGTGTGGCAAAGTATTGTCAAAGGAAGTAGCCGCCTTGGGTGAAACCCCAAGGTTTTCTGAAGTACGGGGGGTGGGACTCAAACAGCCCAGTGAGGACAGAACTTGCTCAGTGGCTATAGAACACTGCCTGTTGGGGAAGGGGATGAAAAGTAGAGGGGAGGGGGAATGGAATGGCATATCCTGGAAAAGGTCATCTCTGGCTAGCTGGAATTGAGAATAGAAGCACTCCACACATACCCCAGCAAGAATTCTGACAGTACCTTTTCCACGAGGATGTTTAATTCAGCTTTTGGCAAAAGGGCTACGAATGATCCAATGTCCCGCGTGGTTTCAGCTGTCCAGTTTCTTGGGGAACTTGGAAATACATTTTGGAATATGATGTGAACAAAGAAATCTCAGAGCGTGCCACAATGCCGAAATAAATGACGTAGCGAATGTACCAATAAAATCCATATGCTGGAACACAGCCAATAGCTATGCAAAAATGCCCTTTTGTTGCTTTCTTTACATAAGATCTTTTGAAATTATTACTTAGACTTGTGGTCAATGGACACCACTTCCCCGCATGCCTCTACTGTAAATTGTGAGATTCTCCTGTGTCCTGACTGAAGAAAATGATCAACTTTAAGGTGAAAGTCCTTTGTCAATAATGGTTATATACTGTGTGTTGTTAAATGAATACAACAGAATTAAAATTTTTTAAGTGTCAGACTGATTTATACGCTGCTACACGAAGATTCAGAGCAAAACCCTCCCAGATTATTCTCTTACCCGTGCAATTCAATAAGTCTGTGCTTGATTTCTGTCTTCTGATCATCGCTGAGATGATGGCATAGTCCGAACTGGTGAAGGGCTGTTGCCATCGCTTCCCGTGAGATTCCCTCACAAATAAACTCCGGTGGTAGATGGCAAATGAGATTTCCAAGCAAGTCAATGTCATATTCATCAATGGCTGAGCCGTTCTGAAATAAAGAAGCCAGTGCTGGGGTGTGTGTGTGCGATTGTGTTCAAGCTACAAGATGGAATGAGTTCTGAAGAACCACTAAAAACATAGAGAAAACAACCATTAAAAACAGTTAAGAAAACCTAAGGGTTTATTTCCTCTGGGTATTATGCTGAGTTCCTTTTCCCCAGCTTCCTTCCTGGTTTTCTTTGTTGTTTGGCTTGCTGCTGCTTCAATGAGCTAGTTTGGGTTGTTTTGTATACAGTGGTACCTCGGGTTAAGTACTTAATTTGTTCCGGAGGTCTGTACTGCCGCCGGAGCCCAATTTCTGTTCTCCTCCTGAAGCAAAGTTCTTAACCTGAAGCACTATTTCTGGGTTAGCGGAGTCTGTAACCTGAAGCGTATGTAACCTGAAGTATATGTAACCTGAGGTACCACTATATTATGTTTTTTAAATTGTTATTTTATATGGGGTTGCCCATAAAAGACTTGGGAGAGCCTGTGCGGACCCCAAAGTGGGACATACACATCTTAACGAAACAAAATAGTGTCATATTCTTACCAGGCAGTCTTGCACTTTTTGCAGAATTGCTTCTTTCTTCTGCCTATTTGAAACAAGACGGTCAAGTTCAAGCTTCCCCAGGCTGGTCACAAAAGGGGCACAGAGAGGTCCTGAAATGGATTCCAGATACTCAGCACTAGAGGAAAGGTTTAAAATATCGGTTTTGGGGAAGAAGAAACTAGGATCTTTAGAGCACTACATACTAAAATTCATTTAGCAGTGTATCCCACTTTCCCCTTGAAGGGCACTGTATGACATACATTGGGTTCTTATAGCTCAGAGATGAAGAACGTCTGGTTCTGCCAGATTTTGTTGGACTGCATCTCCCATCGATCCTAGCCATTGGTGATGCTGACTGGGCGTGATGGGAGATGGAGTCCAGCAACACATGGAGGACAACAGATTCCCCCTACCCTGGTGTGTACGCAGATATATAGGATTGTGGCTTCACAGCAGAGAGCAGAAATCTTTACTTCTGTTCTCTGTCTATCTAGGAGCCCTTGTGTTTCTTTAATGTGTGGGACAGATCTGAGTGACAAGCAAAGCTTACACTCTCTTATAGATGTGGAGCAGCCATTTATTCTTTATCCCAGAATCCTATGAGTGTAACCTGAAATCTATAGCATCTGAGAGGTATTTGTTCAGTCTGCCATTGCCATCTTGGAATTATTTATCATTCATTCATTTATTGCATTTCATAGAATCATAGAACTGTAGAGTTTGAAGGTCCCCCAAAGGTCATCTAGTCCAACCCCCCTGCAAGGCAGGAATGTCAGCTAAAGCATCCATGGCAGATGACCATCCACCTCTGCTTAAAAACCCCCAAGGAAGGAGAGGCCACCACCTCTCGTGGGAGTCTGTTCCACTGCCAAAGAGCTCTTACTGTCAGAAAGTTTTTTCCGAATGTGTAGTCAGAATCTCCTTTCTTGTAACTTGAAGCAGTTGCCTCGAGTACTACCCTCAAGAGCAGGAGAAAACAAGCACACTTCCTCTTCCATATGACAGCCCTTAAGATATTTGAAGATGGCTATCATATCTTCTCTCAGTCTCCTCTTTTCCAGGCTAAACATACCCAGCTCCTTCAAGTGTTCCTCGTAAGGCTTAGTTTCCAGACCCTTGATCATCTTGCTTGCCCTCCTGTACACACCTTCCGGCTTGTCAACATCCTTCTTAAATTGTGGCAACCAGAACTGGACACACTGGACTCCAGGTGTGGTCTGACCAAGGCAGAATAGAGTGGTACTCTCACTTCCCTTGATCTGGACACTATACTTCTGTTGATGCAGCCTAGAATAGTGTTAGCTTTTTTTTTTGCCGCTGCATCACACCGTTGACTCATGTTAAGCTTGTGATCCATTTATATCCCAACTTTCCCCCCTAGAATCTCAAGGTGGCATACATGGCTCTCCCGCACCTGATTTAATCCCCCACAACAATCCTGTGTTTTTGCTTTTTAATGGACCAACAAGGGTACCTTTGCTTCTTATTAAAATATGTGTGTGAGAGAGAGAACTTACGGAAGCACTGATAAGAGATAGGGAGGCACAGATGCATTGGAGAGTATCCAAAATTTCCAAGCCAGACAATTGATCTGCAAAAAAGACATCCTTAAATCATTTTTAGCTATATGTGATTGTCAAGGAGCAATGGAAAAAGCAGCAGCAGCAGCTATAATTCTCGATAGGTTAGTTGCTCATAACTTCTAGACAATATCCAGACATACCTATCCATACCACACCTTCATGCAACGTAACATAACAGCACTTAATGACATCCACATAACATAGCAGCACATAACACAACATCCACAAATGTGTAGATGTGCTGCTATGAAGATGTGGGTCATAAGACCAGACCCCCATAATATAACATGACACCACATCCACATAACATACCAGCCAAAGTCACACATCCATATACAAACTGTGGCTAATGACCGGTTTGCAATTTCTCAATGACTCACTTGCAAATTAAGTCCAACTTGGAAGCACAATTAGACTAGTGTGCAAAACCCAAATTTGGCTATCCACCGGATTTTTGCATTCCTTCTATTGTTGAAACATGATTCTTGTCCATTTAAACACACTAAATTGCATACTTCTTTCAAAATCGATTTGAATTGCATATTCATATATATTTTGAAAGAAGGCAAACATATAAATGTTATTTTGAGGGCATTAAAAAAATAAATAAATCTCAGAGTAATGCAGAAACGTAACAGAATTATGGTAAAAGCTTTAGAAGGTGGTGTTAGCCTGAAATAGACCCACCCACCCTGGCGCTAGCTTCTGTTGAACAAAGAATTATCATTACAGTGCTTTCACATTTTACCTGATATGGCGACAGCAGGTGAAGATTCTTTTCAAAAACTTTGAATGTGTTTAAAAAAGAGACTGTGCTCATACTCTCAAGCTGACTGCACGTTACTCCTTTCACCAATTGGCTGATGCTGATTTAAAGAAAGCATAGATAGTTGAGTAATTATATGACCCAACGTGACTTGGCACCTTTCACAGTGCAATCCTATGTATGTCTATTCATATGTAAGTTCCATAGCATTCAGGAAGTGTGCTGAGAGGTGCACCCAGACCAGCTCTATTTTGCAGGTGGGAATGAAGTGCATAGTGTAAATTTAGGTTGGGTAATTAAAATACATTAAAGTGCTCTATTGCCCAAATCAATAAATCCACTTTTTAAAAATTGGTTTTTGTGGTTTGGAAATTAACAGTTAAATGCACTTGAATGGTGTGGGAAGAACAAAGGGAACATTGCTTCTTGCGTGTTGTTATGTCCATGGTGTTGCTCTGCCCATAGAAATTTCAAAAAAGCAAGAAAATAATACTTCCTATTAGGGCACCATAAGGATGAAAAGGTAAGGGTCAGTGTGAAATTTGCACTCATACCTTAAGAGGTCAGGAGGAGGGGTTTTCTTTGACAACAATTCATACAGAAACAAGGCCTGAAATTAAATTATAAATTGAAATGAAAGTACTGAAATCAAATTAGCTGCACACACACATGGGATCTACAACAAAATGGCGCACGGCCTCCCCAGTCCCTAAAGGAATGCCCCTTTTCATCACTTCAGTCTCCTCTCCCAACTTCAGTTTTCTTCCCTTGCTACACTTAGCTGACATTGTGAGATTCAGTACCTCCCAGAAGCTTGGAGGTTTTTGCCAGGCTGCTTTGGGATTTTTCTGCATACCTGGTCTGCACTTAGGAATACCCAGTGCCGGATTTACGTATAAGCTAAACAAGGTATAGCTTAGGGCCCCCCAAAAATTTAAAGGGAAAAAACCTGGATGTACATTTCCAAAAAATAAGATAAAAAACAAATAAAATAAAACCTACATGCAGCAACAGAGTTTTGTGTTGTGTAGGCTCCTATGATGTAAGTAATGGACCCTGCCTGCTAGCCTGCTCCCTAAAATATCACTGGTTTGCTCATTTCTATATATAGAGTACCTACATTCTGCATGGACTGGTTGCATGACAACATGTACAAATGGCTTTAGATAGCTATTAGGCCCATAGATTACTATATAGCAGGCATAGGCAAACTACAATTCCCATCATCCCTAGCTAACAGGAGCAGTGGTCAGGGATGGTGGGAATTGTAGTCCCAAACATCTGGAGGGCCGGAGTTTGCCCATGCCTGCCATATAGCATATATTCAACACAAAAAAACAGCGACAATTTGTTGTTGACAAAGGACAGCGGGACATATAAAGGGCTACCTTCAGTAGCTTAGAGCCTCATCAAACCTAAATCCAGCCCTGGGAATACCTGAGAGATATTTGTGTTGTTAGTTACCTGACTTGGCCTTAATTCTTTGTCTTTCACCAGTGAAGAGTTCAGTCCTTCCTCCATCCACAAAGTAACAAGTGACACCTCTTTAAAAAAGGCCCCTTGCATATCGGCAATCACTGATATCAGCTCCGTGGATTCGATCATCTACAGAAGAAGCACAAGAGGCAATGCTAAGAAGAGTCCTGATGAATTAGGCCAATGGCTGTTCCAGTCCACGGATTCCTGGAGCGTCCGAGGGCTGGATTTAGAAGGCGATTGGGCCGCATCCGGCCCCCGGGCCTTAGTTTGCCTACCCATAGTGTGTCGTTTTGGAAAGTGCGAACCCACATGCGAAATGTCAAGTGAACTGGATTTCTCCCCCAACTCTACTGCTCCCACACAAAGATCTGCAAATACCTTCCGGAGGATCCCTTGGTGCTGTGCTGGTGACAAATCTGATGCACGTTGCGCCAGTGCGCCTCTGACAACCTGAGAGAGCTCTTTGGGACTCATGTTGTGGAATGCCTGGGTGCTGATCCCCGTCGCCAAAGCACCCATTTGACTTATATTATGAAACGACAAAGGCTGCATGAAGAGCAAAAGAATTGAACAGCAGCTGATTAACAGAGTTTAAGACTGCATTTGGACAGTATGCATCGGTTATATGTAAAATCTCCGACACATCAAGGGCAGAAGGCTTTTGAGCCACTTGCACTTTATATTGTACTAGCAGTCTTTTACCTGGCATTGCCTGGGTACAATGCAGAGCAGTTCTGAATAGTTCATTTTAGATTCATTTTACAACAACATCCCCCAAAGTACCTTTTCATACATCAGGTATTTGCTGGATAAAATCATGATCTGGCTTTTGGCCCAGCCAGAGACTTGGTTTAAGGTTGGAATAGCATTGTGCACGGCCTCAGGTGAGAGAGACTCCAACTGGCTGATAGTTAGTCCCACGACTGCGTCCGAGAGTGACCCAAGAGTGTCGTTCAATGTCTGGTTTTGCATGGCGATGTCAAGAAGTTGGGATTTGAGCTGAAACAGTTTTTTAAAAAGTGTGTTAAAGAACTGATCAGAAGCTAAAACATGTATGCTTTCTGAGGCTAACTTTCCTTTGTTTCTCTGATCAATAGCAACATTTTCTAAACATTCTCACCAGGTGTAAACACATAAAGGCCTGCATTGCACACCACATTGAACCATAGCAGTTGTAGTTCGCTAAATAAATAAATGTTTGCTGTGTGGAAGACTGCTGGGAGTTATTGTAGTCAAACTACACAAGTGAGAATAGATCTACCCAGTTGTCCTGCTAGTAATTAATGGAGCAGCAGAGATATTGCTCCAGAGTAGTGTTGGTACATTTGGTCTGGCCATTGGTTTGTTGGTGATATGCTATGGAGAGCAAAAGATCTACATCCAGTAGAATGGAAGCAGCTGTGCCAGAACCATGTAGTAAACTGGGAACCTCAATCAGACATAATACTTTCTGACAGCCCATGTAGGTGGAATAAAATGCTTGATAAACAAGTGAGTGATTTACTTGGTGGACAGGATGCAAGATATGAAATGGACCGTTTTTGCAAACAAGTCCACCACTACCAGGAATGTACTGTGCCCACCTGGTAGGGGACAATCTGTGACAATATCCAAGGATATACTATTCTAAATCCCAGAGGGAATTGGAAAGAGATGTAACAACCTAGGCAGTTTGTTGGGTGGATTCTTGGTTTGCCGGCAACTATCACGTCTGGGCATAGTGCTCCATGTTCTTCGGAACCCTGTGCCACCAAAATTCTCAGGTGCCCAAATGGACAGACTTTTACAGAACCAAATGACCAGCAGGCTGGCTATCATGACATGACACTAAGCTCAAATTTCTGTCACTTCCAAAGTGATGCAATCATTCTAGCAAGAATAAAGTCTATACCCACCTTCTGAACATCAGCCTGGAAACCCCTCAGCTGGTTACATTTAATCATTTGATGAAGCAGTACCCGGGCCACGTTGGCATCCATCTGCTCCAGGCTATTGTAAAAACAAACCAGCAAGCCTAACCTGCATGAAAGAATGTGGAAGTGAGTTGGCAGCCTTCCCCTACTGAATGCCCATCACTACAGTGCAGCTGGGTAGCATAGTGGGTAGTGGTTAAGATACTGAGTTATAAACCAGAACGTCACCGGTTTGACTTCTGTAAAAGGGGGTTAATAATGCTGCACTCTCTTTTAGAGATGTTGTAAGGCTCATACAACAGTGGGTGATGCTGTGGTCTAAACCACTGAGCCTAGGGTTTGCCAATCTGAAGGTCGGCGGTTTGAATCCCCACGACAGGGTGAACTTCCATTGCTCGGTCCCTGCTCCTGCCAACCTAGCAGTTCGAAAGCACGTCAAAGTGCAAGTAGATAAATAGGTACCGCTCCGGTGGAAAGGTAAACGGCGTTTCCGTGCGCTGCTCTGGTTCGCCAGAAGCGGCTTAGTCATGCTGGCCACATGGCTCCCTCGGCCAGTAAAGCGAGATGAGTGCCGCAACCCCAGAGTCGGCCACAACTGGATCTAGTGGTCAGGGGTCCCTTTACCTTTACCTTTACCTTTACCCAGGTGCTTAAAAAGTTGAGGTAATTATATTAATTATATTCTTAGTATTTTAACTTTTGTATGTTTGAAAGCACTGTTGCATTTTTTCCTTTGATTTTCTTGTTGTATCCTTTTGTAAAATAAATTGAGGTTGCTGCTGTTGTCAAGCAGTGTATAGATTTTATGAAATAAAATAAAAATAATAGGACCCATCATATAACACTGTGGAGTCCAGAAGAGAACAGTTTTTCCATGACTTGATAACAATCCTTGAAACACTTAGCCTCATCTCTCTCCTCCTCACCACCATGCTCAACTTGCAAAAAATACAACCTTGAGAAATATGACTTGCCTATAGAGAGTTGAAGTGTTTCTCATATCAAATCCTGATGCATTTATTCTTTCCAAGAAAGCCAGCGAAAGATCCGGTGTGATATCATACACGGTATCAAGCTGTTTTGTGGCATTGTCATAACTGATGAACAATCTCATCTAATTAGAAGAGAGATTAAAGGTGTGTTATCAGGACTGAACTCAGCAGTATACACTAAATGTTCATATCCCATATGATACCTATCTACATCCCCTCCACTGCCCCCATTTCCCTCAATCTCTGCCCAGCAAAGAAGAGTCCTGCATTTTAGAATGCTCTTGATAAGACCTGTTGCCTTGGCTAATTGGATTTGACAACTTATGTGTTCTAAACAGAACACTGTTTTTAATAATAAAAATTAAAATAAAATATCTACTAAAATATCTACATTTATATTTTGTTTTCCTAAGGAGATCTTACTTTTGTTCAATGTTTGTTTTATTAAACAATAAAAGTGTGTGAGAGCCAGTTTTGACCTATTATAACTTCAGGAACTGTTTTTTAAAAAGTAGAGATCATTACAGTACTGTGGATTTGATTACTGCTAGAATATTGCTTTCTTTCATGAGTGATATATCTATATTTCTCTTTCTTTCTCTCTCTCTGTGTGTACTCAGAACTCAAACTGGTACTGTGATTGAAATGCAGAGCAGTACTTGGAGCCATAAGAATGACACCAACCCGGCCTTATATATTCCAAAACCAATATTCAGGTGAGTACTTCATCATTACTTACTTCATTAGGGTTAATTTTTGTGATTTCTTCCAGTGGGAGGTGAACCATATATCTTCCTAGGATCCACAGGTTGTCTGCACTGACCCACGAAGTAGAATTCTCCTGTTCTGGGACACCACAAAAGAAAAATGTTCATAGCCAAGTGAGCATCATTACTATTATAAACGAACAAATTGGCCTTGCAACAAAATGTTACAGTGAGAAGTGCTTCTATTCAGGGCTCTAGCCAGCCAGCCAGTCATGCCATTTTCAGTGCCCTCTCCTCCCAGTTTTCTGGCCAGCTATCAGTAAACATTCTGCAACTGCTGTGCATGACCTATTCAGTTTCCCTCTGATTTTTTGGAGGGAGAAAATTTATTGTACTTCTGCAAACCTTGGGGTCCCCACCCCCACAACAAGCCTGCTGATACCCGCCAGACACTCTTGTGCATGGGGATCAGGGCCGGAATTAGGTTTGATGAGGCCCTAAGCTACTGAAGGTAGTGGAGCCCTTTATATGTCCAGCTGTCCTTTGTCAACAACAAATTGCTGCTGTGTTTTGTGTTGAATATATGCTATATGGTAATTTATGGACCTAATAGGTATCTAAAGCCATTTGCACATAACAAAATATGCATTTTATCTAAGTAATTGTTGAACTGATATACAATTAAGAAGAAGTATATTAATAGTGAAATAATTATTAAGCTCTAACTTAAAATGATTGAGTGCCCATTACTTACATCATAGGAGCTTACACAACACAAAACACTGCTGCTGTATGTAGGTTTTATTTTATTTGTTTTTTATCTTATATTTTGGAAATGTACATCCAGGGTTTTTCCCTTTAAATTTTTTTTGGGGGCCCCAAGAGAGTGGGGACCTAAACTATAGCTTGTTTAGCTCATACGTAAACCCGGCACTGATGGGGATGGTATCATTTTGGCAACGTAAGGAACAACCCTTAGATAATTAGTTCACTATTAATATACAGAATACGCAACCTAAAGTCAAAACTCGGGCAGCTGCATTTTGAGCTTCCTTCAAAGGCAGTCCCACAGGATTACAGTAATCCAACTGAGCAGATCTCCTCATTTCTTTGGAAGCAGGGTGATTGATTCCAAGGGCAGATTTCAACCAGCAGTGATCTATAGCTTTTGCTCTGGAGCCCTCTGCTGGATTCATGTGCAGTTCTTCCTGCCAGAGCTCCTAGCATTGATCTAGATATGCTGTGTAGACTGCTGTATTGATCCGTCCCAGGAAACAGTGTCCAGAATCCATGTGTCCATTGGGAAACATATTTCCCAATAACAGATTATCTTCTACCTCATTGCTATCTTGTAATTCTTAGACAATTGCCTACAATAAACCATGGCGTGAAAGACACGGTTATTCCCCCCAAAAATAAACAATAGGATTTTGTCTCTGAAAGAGGAGAGGCATGCAGAGGTCAGAGTAAGGATTTTGAGCGGAGGGAGGTCCATTTGCCATCATTTGGCCACACACACCAAAGGGAAACTCACTACCAGACCCTCCAAATGTCCTTACTTCCCAGAGACAGTCCTGGATTTACAGAAGCCATCCTAGTTTCTGATTTGATCCCAGAATGTCCCGCTTTTCCTTAGGGCATCTGTATTTTCATCAGAGAAATGTTGGAGGGTATGGAGTTATGTGACCCCTGAGCCAAGGAGATAAGTAACTATACAACCTTTAGAAGACATCTGAAGGCAGCCCTATATAGGGAAGTTTAAAAAACAAAATTAACCACAGAGCCTAGGGCTTGTCGATCAGAAGGTCGGCGGTTCAAATCCCTGCGATGGGGTGAGCTCCCGTTGCTCGGTCCCTGCTCCTGCCCACCTTGCAGTTTGAAAGCACATCAAAGTGCAAGTAGATAAATAGGTATCTCCGGCGGGAAGGTAAAAGGCGTTTCCGTGCATTGCTCCGATTCACCAGAAGTGGCTTAGTCATGCTGGCCACATGACCAGGAAGCTGTCAGTGGACAAACACCAGCTGCCTTGGCCTATAGAGCGAGATGAGCGCCGCAACCCCAGAGTCGTCCATGACTGGACGTAACGGTCAGGGGTACCTTTACCTTTAATATTTTTATAAAGGCGGGAAGCTGCCCAGAGTGGCTGGGGCAACTCAGTCAGATGGGTGGGATATAAGTAGTAAAATAATAATGACAACAATAATTATGGAATAGGACGTCCCTATTTTCATTGGAGAAATGTAGAGGGTATGCACTACACCCAATGTAGCCTGGAGCAGGGTTTGTGGAGTGTAGTTGATTGCTAGGGTTGCCAGGGCTGACCTGAATTCTCCAGATTTGCCTGCTCCCCCCCCCACCTGCTTGATGGCAGAGGGAGGGCTTGAATTGCCAAGTGGGCAATAGTGCCTTTAAAAAGAATGATTAAGAAGACTGCATTCGGCTTGCAAGGAGCTGGCTGAAAATTATTGCATAGACTTATCTAGGTTCACTGACATGCTCTCAGAGACTGTGGTTGATGCTTAGCTCCAAGTGCCATGCTTAATGACATCACCAGGAACTGCCTGCTCACCATGACATCACTGGGGGCTATCCCCTGTGGCATCCCCAGAGGCTGCTCCTAGGTTTCAGGTTTGGGCTCTGTTATGTACTGAAGTTCTCACCCTGGGCCAGCAGGGGGATACTGTAGATAGTTATGCAAATGAAGGATCGAAAGTGACATTCAGTGATTGGATAGTTTTAGAAAGTTGCTACAGTAACGTTGTACTGGAGCTCTATATAAGCAGGCTGACTGAGCCCTTCTGTTCAGTTCTGTTCTGGCCTCTGAATAAACAATAGCTGTTTGAAGAATCGCTGTGTCGTCTGATATGTTCACCCACAACCTAACAGGCTCTGAAATCGGGACAAAATGGCTGCTGTATCTAAAAGAGCAGAGAGAGAGAGACAAAATGCCCTCTAGTCAATCCCCATTGATGGTGTTATGTACTAAGCTTGGATCCTAGAACAATAGGCAGGTAGGATCCTAGAATGTAACAACTGATTGGCTTGCAGGAAAAGACCAATCAGGCTCCAGGAGGGAAGCAGAATCAGCCAATCAGACGGGACTCATTGTGTAAATAATGTACATAAAAGCTTGAGGTTTGGGGGGAAATTCAGTCACTGTTTTACAAGCTGCAGTAAAGAGCATGAAATCACTGCAGGACTCCAAGTATATTTGAGATAGGGAAAAGGCACCTACATCAGTTCCAATATACCACATTCACTCATGGCGAGAAGCTCTTTTCATCCCTCCTTTGCTCAGAGAGAGAGAGTGGGAGGGTGGCCAAACTTGGCATCCAATGAAATTTGAGCATTTTTAAGCAGGGTGGGGGGTGTCAATGCAGAAGAGTCAGGGCCAATGCAATCAGAAACTCAGCAGCAGTCACCTGTGCATTATAAATTTTTGAAGGGGTATTTCCTGTGATTTTTGTAAGCACCATATGGGGAACAGGTGAGTACATTGGGGCATATGGGCGCCACATTCGTAAGCCCTTAAAGCAGTAGTTCCCAATTAGTTAAGTACTGTGGAACCCCTGTTTTTCAAGAGTCAAGCCATGGACCTCCTACTTTTGAAAATCTTTATATCTCTCTGGTAGTTTTAGTTATGTGAATGGTGCCACAGACTGCCTGGGTGGGTTACACAAAACCCCTGTGGTCCTCCGACCACCACTTGGGAACCACTGCCTTAAGGGATGTATATGGCCCCTGTTGGTTGCTGGTATTCAACCTACCACTGGTATTGTAGGATTTTTGTAGGATTTGTGTCATCCAGTCGTATAGAGCCCTTTGTGCATTTGCTCCTGTTCTGTCATACAGGTCTCTGAACACAGTTGATCTGAAAGAGAAAAGCAGCACACGATGGATGGATTTGACTGACTTTCCTTTCATTAGCCTGTCAGCCAAAATTCTCCCTCCCTCCCCACCCTGCTCTCACCCTTAGTCAAAATATTCTATATTTGTGAATTAAATCACACAGCACATTTTTATAGGATTGAGGGATTGCTTTGGTTGACTTGCTATTCATATAGGTTATTTCTATACTGATGTTATAAAATAAAACCACTTGTTGCCTTGAATTATTTACAGCCAGAAAAGTAACTTACAGGTTTCGAAAAGCATCTTCTTGCAGATCATTTGGGAGCCTTGCTATGGTGTGGACTTGCAGGTAGGTCATTGATGATGCCTGAAGGACCTGGCTTAATATGTCCACACATTCCACAGCGTTCAACATCAGGAAGCACCTTTCCAGAGTAACGAGGAACAATGTCCTGTTTCCTCCCGGACTTTGGAAAATTCTCTCTCTTATGCCGGCCAGATCGATAACAATATTTCCCAACTCCTGAAATCAAAGAGTGCAGCTGTATCAATGGCTGTTAGTCATAGGACGTGGTCATGCCACAAGCCGTTGCAGGTGCTCCAGCTAGTCAAGTTCTTTTGCCACACACACCTCTTTAGATGGGTAAAAAGGGAAAGGGAAAGGACCCCCGGACAGTTAAACCCAGTCAAAGGTGACTCTGGGGTTGCGGCGCTCATCTCGCTTTCAGGCCAAGGGAGCCAGCATTTGACCACAGAAAGCTTTCCAGGTCATGTGGCCAGCAGGACTAAACCGCTTCTGGCACAATGGAACACCGTGACGGGAACCAGAGTGCACGGAAACGCCGTTTACCTTCCCACCACAATGAAACCTATTTATCTACTTGCACTGGCATGCTGGTAATGATGAGGCTTCCCCCAAAAAACCACAATGACATCAACACTGACTTGCAAGTAAGGAAGAGATCAGGCTAATAATGGCACAGGTTCAGCAGCAAGCACAAGGTCCAGAAGTCAAGATTCTGAGGTATATGAGCAAGCCAGGAGGTTCATAACTGAATGGAAGCTACAAAGATGTCCCAACAGATGACACGTCCCCTCCAGCCAAGCTTTTAAAGGCCTGTGGAGTGAGCTCATTCACGGGACTCTCTCGCCTATGGGTCTACTCCAGGTGCACACCTGCACTCCCTCTGGGCAGATGCACCTGATCCCACATCCAAAGGCTGTGCCTGCATCTCAGTCTCCCTGCCTTCAGCTCTGCTGCCAACTACACCTTTTCAGACTTCCATCTGGCTGGCCAAAGCCCTCTTCCTTCCATGATGAGGCTCTGCTCTCTGCTGGAGGGGCAGAGGAGGGAGCTGGGACCTCCATCTCTGACATGTAGAGTCACAAGAGGAGCACCTCTCTCCTGCACCCGGTGATGGCACCAGCGTATGTAAAAGAGAATCTAGGCCAAGACTGCTCCAGTTTGCAGCACGCGTTAACCAAAACCTATTTACCAAATGCTCCTGCTTGCTGCCGAAGAGATACTTCATTGCTGTTTGAAAATGTGGATGATTCATCTGTCGAAACTCTGACAGCAGCACTTTGGGGTGGTATAAGAGGTTGCCCAGGTAATTTTTTACAGACACCTGAAAAAGAGGGTAGAGGGGTAGAGAGGATGGATATAACTCATTCAAATATGATTCACCTTGGGTTTTTTTATGAACTTTCACATTGAAGAGAGACACGGTCATAGATCGGGGTGAGGATCAATTTTTTTCTGCCAAGGCCCAGGTCCACATCTGTCAAGGGCTACATACTAGAGCTAAAAGTGGGCAGGGCACTCCTTCATTTTTTCTCTTTTTCTGCAGTACTTTCTCTCTCTGCCACCCGCTTTCATTCAATTTCCCTCTCCTTGCCATGCATTTGAAATTAGGCTGTGTATATTTTATTAATTTTCAACAATAACAAAAAATAAAAACAATAATAATATAAAAACAAAACAAAACAAATTGACTTCCCCCTAGTCCCTTCCTTGGTTCCATTGTTTATCAATGTACTGCGTGTCCATTGAAAAGTTATAAATCATTTGAATTGTTTACGGTCCATTCATAACTAAATTACAAGTATTTTCAAAACCCTGCTAATGTATTAACCTGTGTACATTGCTTCTGTATATATGCAATAAAGTCCTTCCAATCTACCGTAAATTCGTTGTCATCTTGCTGGCATTTTAAATTAGACTGAGGATAACATCAACTGAGGCTCAAAACCCAATGAAACCCTTGGGTGCCCCCTCCAGCCTTGGGGTGGGGAACCTCAGTCCTGTGGGCCAAATGTGGCCCTCTAGGCATCTCTGGGTGGCCCTTGGGACCCATCACCAGCCCTGTTCTGTGCCCTCCTTTGATTGCTTTTGCCTGCCTGGTATCTATCCTTGAATTGTGATAATGCGTTTGGAAAGTGCAGATTCAATAGATTTGGCTTTTAACATGAAATTAATATAATTTCTTCCCCATCTCTATAGCTAACCCAACAATTTTTCATTCCTAAATGTACATCCAAAACAAAGGTAGTTATGTTCCAAAAGTCCAGCCAATTGTCATAAAATCCTGACAAGCGTTCTGAATTTGCATGCAGAAGGTCCCTGGCATCTCTAGGTAGGGCTGGGAGAGACCCCTCTCTAAAATCCTGAAGAACTACTGCCAGTTAGTGTAGACAGCCCTGAGTTAGATAGGTCAATGGTCTGTCTCAGTCTAAAGTAGCTGGCTACCCTCCTTGCTATGCTGTGAGTTCTTCCAGTGAAGAGCTCTGAAGAACTCAAAAGCTTCCTACAAATTTGTGACGTTGTCATCCGTCGTCATATAGATATTTGCCCAACATTGAGGTTTGGAGTTTAGGAATGTTTATTTTTTTTTATTCCACCACTCACCAGCAGCAGCAGCAGCCTACCCAACCTTACTGAAATATTCTAGTAGCAGAGATATTAGAGTGATACAAACCTGTAGGCTGCTAGCAGTAATTTCAATATCCTGAGCATGGAGACTTGCCATGATTTGGTCAAGCAGGTCAGTTGTCCACATGTTAGTGCTATAGAAGAAAACAGGGGCAAAAAAAGTATATTCAATCATTTGTTCTGAAATTGTAATGTTTCTATAACTAGTACATCCTCATACTAACTAACATAGCTATATAGTTTGCATTGCTAGGTACTATTTACCTTTAACAGCATTGATGTTTAGATTTCAAGTGCCATTTTGAATCCAGGTGATGGGCCAAAACATGTTTTTGGTGTGACTTTGCCCCATTTTAGGCCAAACTGGGCCAAACTCACAAACCTCACTATCCATTTATCATATTTTTCCATGTATAAGACGACCCCTATTTTTTGAGCCCAAAATAAATAATTGCAACATTCCGTGTATAAGACGACCCCCAATTTTAAACAATTTCTTTGGGTGAAATATAGTCTTATACACGGAAAAATACAGTAAATACCACATTTTTTTTGTTTCTACAAATTCCCAGGTAGCCCAAGACACTCTCCACTATTCTACCATACAGTAAAGAACACTAATCAGATATTACCTTTGAAAGTGAAGTATATCAAGGAGAGCTAAAAAGGGGGGAAATAATCCAAAATGTTAATACTCTCTTTCATATTATAAAGTGGATTTTTAAAAATAAATGCAAATATAGTCCGCAATTACCATTTAGATACTTTCCAGCTATGACTTCTTCCTTAAAAAAAGAGATAGAAGAGGACAAAATGCATGCAATAACAAGGATTGTGGAATGTAGCTAAAAATATCAAGTACCGTAAAAATACTGACCACGGTTCTTTGCAGCTGTGGTGGCAGATCTGAAGGAGGAAACAGTACAAAAAAATGTTAATAGAAACTGCTTTGACTGCAGTGCTGTACGCATACTGACCTGGAAGCAAGTCCCATGAAACTCAATGGAGCTTACTTCTGAGTAGACAGGTATAGAACTGCACTGCCAGAAACACAGAAACTAAGGCATCATGAACATTGTATATATTAGCGATATCTGCTAATACCGTGTTGGCCCAAATATAAGCCGCACTTTCCCCCAAGCCGCCGAATTTTAAAGGTGCAGCTTATTTGCGGGTGCGGCTTATATTCGGGTCAATACGGTATAATGCAATTCAAGTAAAAGTTTGGGAAGGAGTCTAAGGTGGGCCAGAGAAATTAGATCATTTTGTAAAAGATTCTGCAATTTTTTTTAATGATAGAAAAAGAGCACCCAATCTACTATATATCTTTTGGAAAGTAGTTTGTCTTCCTGTCCTCTATAAGTTTGTCTGCCTCTCAATATATAATCACCAAACTTGCCACAATGACTCCTGATATGGGGAAGGTGGACTGTTACCATTTGGGCACCCAGTGCTATTTTAAAATGCGAATTTGATATGCTTTCTCCCATTGACTGGCTCTCTGGATATCGTTGCCAAACTCAGCATGAGGATTCACAAGGCAGGGGTGGCAGTCTTCACTGTTGCTTGCATGCCGGGCGCCATTTTAAAACAAGATGGCAGACCAAACTGTCTTTGGTGTGACTTTGCCTGATTTTTGGCGTGATGGGTCCAAACTCACAAATTATACTGTTTAAAAACCCACAGTATTTTGGGGTTTCTACAAATTACTGTGCAGTGCCAGTACAGTGGTTTTGTTGTTGTTGTTGTTTAGTCGTTTAGTCGTGTCCGACTCTTCGTGACCCCATGGACCAGAGCACGCCAGGCACCTCTGTCCTCCACTACCTCCCGCAGCCTGGTCAAACAGTACAGTGGTACCTCGGGTTAAGTACTTAATTCGTTCTGGAGGTCCTTTCTTAACCTGAAACTGTTCTTAACCTGAAGCACCACTTTAGCTAATGGGGCCTCCTGCTGCCGCTGCGCCGCCGGAGCACGATTTCTGTTCTCATCCTGAAGCAAAGTTCTTAACCCGAGGCACTATTTCTGGGTTAGCGGAGTCTGTAACCTGAAGCGTATGTAACCTGAAGCGCATGTAACCCGAGGTACCACTGTAACTCCTAGCTAGCAGGAAATAATTCTTTTGAACATTAGCTCTGCGAAGAAGACATATAATTTACACATTTAAATGTTCTTGCTCAAAAGAACATCTCATCTTTTAAACACTATCCAGCCTTTTAAATGAGGGCAGTTCAACCCTCGGTCTGTTCAGTGGAATTGCCACCATTTCTTTGTTTGTTTGTCTCCTACTTAATGAATAGGATTGCTCTGCCCTTATTTTAGTAGGAAACTTGCTTCATTTTCCTCAGTATTACTGGATTCCACTTTAATAGGCCGTAAATTTCTTCACAAGCAGAATCTCTCTGCGACGCACAAAAGTATTTCATCTTACCTTGACTGATGTTCTGATGACTCGAAGCCTCTATAGGATTTGTTAACATCAAGAAGAAAAATATCCTCAGGGTTAGGGTCATTTTCCCTGTTGCCTTCTGGTGTTGAGATAGCCAGATGACAAAAGAAAGAGGAAGAAAGAGGTTTCACTCAGCTTTGTGATTTGAACAAAATAATATCTGCATTGCTTGTTGCCATTGTAGTGTTGCCTGATTGTAAAATTTTGGTAGTTTTCTTTTTTTTAATTGCAGCAAATTTAAGAGCTTGGACACACACAGTTTTTTCTTTCGATGCTTGATGTTAGCATATGTTACTCAGGCTCCATCTGCACAATACATTTAAAGTGGTATCATACCACATTCAATAGTCATGGCTTCCCCGTGGAATCCTGGGAACTGTAGTTTGTTAAAGGTGCTGGCCATTGTCTGGAGACCCCCTTTCCCCTCACAGAGCTCTAATCCCCAGAGCGGTTTAACAACCAGTCCCTCTTCTCGCCCTACTAGCCCTGGTGGGCACCAGCTACCACGACCCCTTTCTCTCTCAAACTGGAGGGAATGTCTCTCCTAAAATGGTCCTGGCCACCTGCAACAAGGACTTGTATTACTACGACCAGGGCCAGCCCAAAACATTTTGGCACCTGAGGTGAACCACAAAATGGCGCCTCCCTCCCTGCCAGGGAAGGAGGAGTGAGTGAAAATATATGTCTGGAACAATTGGTGAATGATGATCCACATCAGGATCTGCTGCCCCTGTGTATCCTGCTGCCTGAGGCGGTTGCCTCACCTTGCCTCATGTGTGGCCTGGCTCAGTCTACAACTAAAAAAAAAAGAAAAACGATATGAGGATCAATTTCCAGCCCAGTTTTCTTTGTGAGTTAATTGTGTTTCAAGGACCTGCCCCTGGCTTTGTAGGTGTAGGATCCCAGCCTAAACCAAATTCACCTGGCTTGATCATTTTTTTCAAAATGTGGGCTGACCCTATTATTTGTTTATTACATAAATTACTGCCACTACTCTTCAAACCAATTGCCCAGGAAAGTTTATCTATCTATCTATCTATCTATCTATCTATCTATCTATCTATCATCTATCTATCTATCATACAAAATTAAACAGCTGAATAAGACAGTTTTACCATTTTCTGCAAGCCAACCTGAACAGGATCAAAAATATCATGGAGCATAAAGGTAAAGGACCCCTGGATGGTTAAGTCCAGTCAAAGGTGACTATGGGGTTGTGGCACTCATCTTGCTTTCAGGCAGAGGGAGCCAGCGTTTCTCCACAGACAGCTTTCCGGGTCATGTGGCCAGCATGACTAAACCGCTTCTGGAGCAATGGGACACCGTGACGGAAGCCAGAGCACATGGAAATGCCGTTTACCTTCCCACTGCAGCTGCACCTATTTATCTACTTGCACTTGTGTGCTTTCAAACTGCTAAGTTGGCAGGAGCTGGGACAGAGCAATGGGAGCTCACCTTGTGGCGGGGATTCGAACCACAGAGCTTCTGATCGGCAAGCCCAAGAGGCTCAGTGGTTTAGACTACAGTGCCACCCGCGTCCCATGCATCATGGAGCATAAAATAACATCAACAATAGTGTGATTGAAGATTATGAGCATCTGATCTTGGGAACCAGCTTGATTTATTAGACCCATCCATCTTCGCTGTGTGGAAAAGCTACCTGTACTCCCCTTTCCGCTAGTCCGTGGGGAGTTCTCCAGTACATCTGTGTCATTCATAGGTATTCAGTTTCCCTTACAATGAACTCAGTTGTACTTGTTTCTGCCTTTGCCCTATTAATTTGCATGGCATGGCTTACAAATCCAGTCCTCCACTGACAAATTCAGTTCTCTGCCATTCCTGCTTTTCAAATTTTTATTTAACCAGATTTATATACCACTTAATAAAACAACAATAGCCCTCTAAGTGGTTTACATGAAATAATATAAAATATTCAGAAGAAAATACCAATAGAATCACCAGACTTGCTATTAGACATTATCGAAATATGGATAAAATCAACAGTTTTGGAAGCAAATGTGCTGCATAAAAGTGGCATGCCAGTGTAGGCTTGCCTAAACCAAAAAGTTTTGAGGGGATGTCAAAAATGGTGCAATGAAGGCTAATATCAATAGACTGGGAGCTCCAGAGAATAAGTACTGCCACATTAAATGACTGATACCTCTCAAGGGCAGAACAAACATACATGGTGCTCGTAAAAGTGCCAATTCTGCAGATCAGAGTGGACTCCTCTTTCAAAGCAATCCTGCAATCCTATGCATGCTTACTTATGCATGTTTATAAGTTTATAAGAGACTTACTTCCAAGTAAGCAAGCCTGGGATTGTAGCTTCCCTTGTTCACTCCTGTATCTACTGTTTTCCTTTATATTTCATTGTATAAAATTCCCAGCGACAATAAATAAATAATGGGCTTGAAATATAATTTTTAGGGTTGTAGATGTGACACAATTCCTTCAATTAGCATTTTTTTAATTTATTATAGTAAATAGTCTCTGAACTGGGTGAGGGAGCTTTAACCCTTTGCCTCTTGATGGGGTTTCAAACCCACTTTGACTCCTCTCCATTAGAATGAAAGCTTCTGTTGGCACAACAGTGGGAGACAAATAGTTGTAAGCCATCCAGAAAATGTTATGTTATGGGGGTGGCACTGAATGTCACAAACAAACAAACAATTGACACCTCTAAGATTTCGGCAGGCATTGCTCCCCATTCACACACTTATTTCTTTCGCTTTTGCAACAGTGAGGACTAGAATCTTGTTTTGTTTTAAAACTGTGCATCAAAGAAGAAATCCCGAGGCTGTTCCAAATCACAGTATACACAGGGGAATTTCTTTTTTTAAAAAAAAGGAAGGGGGGAAAAAGCACCACACACAATCCAACTTGTACTCAGAAGACCTATCAGGTTTCTTCTCGGCGATTATTTTGATAGCAGATCCTGAAACAAAGAAGGTAAAACTACTGCAAGCTTTTATTTGCCTTTTGAGTTCAAAGCAGCAGTGGGAATGAATTCCTAGCCTTATCGCTGGATTGTTTGAGTGAAACAGTGCCCTGGTGGAAGCCTTTGCACTGATCTCCAGTTGGCATTACAACCCAGAAGCAACGATAAAGGTGCACACAGAGAGATACCTGTCCTCAGCATCTCCCAGATGTGATTGCCAGTGAGAAGGAGCTCTCAAAATTCTGCAGGGCTGGGGTGGTGGAGGGAATGGAGGGTGGGGGGAGAGATCAGGTGAGAGGGCTACTTGCTGTACTTAATAGTAGCAGTTCTGCTTTGCAGCCAAGGTTATCCCACCCATATATCTGTGCCAGGACAATGTTTCTCAAAATTCCCCATCCACCACGGACAACCTGAAAATTGCTGCCCTAGCACACAGAACCATTTCCCTGCTTGTTGTAGCAATTGCGATGAACTACGCTACTTTTATTTCTTACACATCGTGTATTGTTGCATTAGAATCCAAACTGCAATGCAATTAAACACAACCTGGAAGAACCGAAAGGAGCAATAAAAAATATAATGAAAAATATAAATATGAATATTTAATGCGACTGACGTGCTGTCCAGCCTGTCGCCAGCAACAAAACCACAGACATGCCATGGGGCATCTGAATGATGCTTGCAGACCACCCATGGGTCACCGTTTGGGAATTGCTGTGCTAGGGAATGCAAGAGAGAGAGAGAGCTGGGAAGGGAACCTGTGCCATCGCTGTCCTATGTGGTGATGATAAGGTGGCTTGACACCCAGGGACGAAAAAGAGGATTTCTTTCACACCAAAAATAGGGCATCAATTTGCATAAAATTTGTATATGCATATTGCAAACTGATAATTTATATAATTTAAGTAGAAATACAGTGCATCTCATCTGAGTGGAAAAGGCACCAGGCAGCTTGCGTACTCAGTCTGCTGGCTGTAGATGGACAATTACGAGGGTTCCTTCTCCTCCTTTGTATGATTCCTCAGTTTCAAGCTACGTTTGTACTGGGCAAACCTCAAACAGAGGCAGTGTGGTGTAGTGGTTAGAGTGTTCAACCAGCCATGAAGCTCACTAGGTGGGCTTAGGCCAGTCACTGCCTCTAGGCCTACCCTACCTCACAGGGTTGTTGTGAGGATTAAATGAGAAGAGGGGAGTACCATGTACATCACCTTGAGCTCATTGGAGAAAAAGGTGGGCTAAAAATGCTACAAATAAATAACAAACAAACCGATAAATAAATGATACCTGCAAATAGAGGGCTGTCCTCCGTAAAGCAGGGCACAGGGCCACCCTACGTACTGAGCCAGTTTGAAAGTTTGTTAGCTGAATTTCTGGCATTTTCATGGATTATAAGCATTCCCAGAAAATATATCGTGTGTTCCTGATTTCTCTCTCCAACCACAGGTTTTGTTTCCATCATCTCTGGCAAATGAATACCATTTGGAATTATATTCATTTATGTCACACAAACTTATGTCCTTGTATGTTAGAAAGCCCTTAATTTCTTTGATGCCAAATGCCAAAATAAAAAATAAAAGAATGGGGAAAAGAAGGATTTGATTCTGTTCCTTTTGAGCAGCTCAGCATCAGAGGGGGGAAAGCAACACCTTGTTTTACTTCAGAAACTTTGACTGAAAGAAACCAAAGCAATAAAAAAGACCAAACAACAAACCAAATATTATTTGCAAGCATTTAAAAAAGAGGTATTACTCTATTTGCAATGGTAGTGGAATGAAAAGGCAAACTTCACATTGTGACTTACCTTCTGCAAAATCTGTGAAGGTCAAGTTCTGAGAGTCGCAAGTAGCTATTTTTCTCAGCTCCACCACGAATTCTAAGAGGTTTACTTTTTGGAAAAAGAGATTGCTGCGAAACGCCAGTGCTGCACCTTGGAAGGTGAAGACAGACAAGGAGACTGGGAAAGAGGCTCAGGTGTACAGAAGAACAGAAGAGAAAGTCAAAAGGCAGCTGAGAGGCTACAAAAAGAGAGAAAAAGGGAAAGAACATGAGAGGGGTTGGATGTCAAAGAAAAAGTGACTTGAAACAGGAAAACTGACCTGACTCTGTTTGTCTGCTGTTCCTTTGGGGTTTGCAGCTCAGTGTCCTGGTAGCTTCCAAGCAAGGCAGTCGGTCACCTGAGAGATGGAAAAGGACTGCCCTACAAACAGGGGCAAAATATTCTCATGTACTACTCTCTGCATTTAAGGTTCGAGAGATCTGGGGGCAATGCTAACCCAGAAAGCCTCCTCACAATATCAAATTGCCAGGAAGTGCCCTAACAGTTTCCATCAACAACATATACTTTTATAAACTTATTTTGAAAGGGCACATTAAAAAGAGTTAATAGGTATTCTGTATTTACAAAGCTGTAGTATCAAAGCTGGTTATGGTGTTTGGTTTTCAACAGCAAAGGGCAACTTTTGGCACAAATTAGAAGACAAGCCGCCTTATTGCACAGGTGCAACAACACACACACACACATACAGCTTTTTGGAATATGGCAACCCTAGTGTAGAGAGTTAAGCATTATAATTCCATTTTACTACTTCTAAATGAGGTTTAGAAATAGTTTAACACCCTTAATGATTTTTAACTGAGTATTTTAGGCTGCAATTCTATATGATACTCATTTGCCTGGCACTATGCTCCATTGAACTCAATGAGCCTTACCTCTGAGTAGACACATATGGATATTTATTTGGGTGTAAGATCCATTCAGCTGAGCAATACACACAAATATAATCTCACATGGAGCTGTCCTGTATAAATGAATGTTTTGCTTTCTGGTAGCATTTACGAAATTTGGGGAATTGCCGATGTGCCTTTCCTCTCTCCACTCACAACTCCCATCTGTTTATTTCCTATGAAGTAAATATGCTGAGTTCCCTCAGTCTTTCTCTTCAAAATCTCGTCATTTTTGTAAGTTTTCTTTTCTCTTAACCTTTTCAAAGTTCAAATGGGAGGCCCAGGCCTGAACAAAGTATCCAGATGAGGACTTAAAATTGCTGAGAAAAGTAGCATGAGTAATGGAATCAATACTAGTAGGGAATGCCCCTCTGTAATTTATTTGTATGGACATATTTTTTGATGATTTTTGTTCTTCTTCCGAGAATTTGTTGGCTTGTCTGCGTGTGGGGATGTTGCAGACTTCAGGTGATCGCTTGCAAGCTATTAACAATTGTGTGAGGGGAACACAGGAACGTAAGAAGAACTTGATGGATCAGTCCAGTGGCCCATATAGCTCAGCATCCTGTTCTTGCTGTGGTGAACTAGATGCCCATGAGAACCCTTATACTACTTTTACAGATATTTTCCTCATACGTTATATAATAATTTATTATTTATGCTCCGCTCATCTGGCTGGGTTTCCCCAGCCACTCTGGGCAGCTCCCAACCGGATATTAAAAACACAATACAGCATTAAACATTAAAAACTTCCCTAAACAGGGCTGCCTTCAGATGTCTTCTAAAAGTCAGAGAGTTGCTTATTTCCTTGACATCTGATGGGAGGGCGTTTCACAGGCCGGGTGCCACTACCAAGAAGGCCCTCTGCCTGGTTCCCTGTAACTTGACTTTTCGCAGTGAGGGAACCCCCAAAAGGCCCTCGGCGCTGGGCCTCAGTGTCCAGGCTGAATGATGGGGGTAGAGATGCTCCTTCAGGTATACAGGACTGAGGCCATTTAGGGCTTTAAAGGTCAGCACCAACACTTTGAATTGTGCTCGGGAATGTACTGGGAGCCAATGCAGATCTCTCAGGACAGGTGTTGGATGACAATTGAAAATATAATGGGGAGGCCAATATTGTCTTTGAGGGTTCCTGGCTAGGGATGAATGAAAACCAATTTCTGTTCGATATCAGCATCGCAGACCCTCCAAGTGTCCCTATTTTCCAGGGACACCCCTAATTTAGAAAAGTCGTCCCAGTTTCTGATTTGATCCTGGAATGTCCCGCTTTTCCTTAGGATGTCCCTATTTTCATTTAAGAAATGTTGGAGGGTACAGAGTTATCCAGTCCCCTGAGCAATTTGAAGGCAATCCTGTATAGGGAAGTTAAAAAAAAATGTTTAATGTTTTATTATGTTTTTATGTATGTTTGAAGCTGCCCAGAGTGCTGAGGCAACCCAATAAGATGTGTGTGATATAAATAGTAAATTATCATTATGGAATGGGACATCCCTATTTTCATCGGAGAAATGTTGGAGGGTATGGCATCGCTTTTGGGTCTTTGCTGTCCTGCAAGCTGAGAATTTTGTAAACAAAAAAAAGAAAAGAAAACTCATTAGTTTCACAAGGTATTTCAAAGGCTGCCTTTCAGATTTGACATTCTCATCCACCTGCCTCAGGTAACAGTTCCTTGAAGTAGCCTGTGGCAGCCATCTTTTTGTTGTTGTTTCATCCAAGTTCCTGAGAGAATGAGCTGCCAGAGTGCATTTGCTGTGCTTTCTTCCCACTTAGAGCAGCTGTTGCTACCTATGAAAACTTGAATGTCACCCCTGGGAAAACGTTTTAAATACTGTAAGCAATGGAATCATTCAGCAGAAAAGTCCAGAGAACTGGAGACTGCGCCACAAAACCACACACAGAGATCCGTATCAGTTTGCTCCAAAATGCGTAGCGAATGACTTTCTCAAGCACCCATAGTCTGGATTCCCCCACCCTACCTGTAGCTACAACCCTGGAGTGTTTGTGTGTCTTATTACAAGACTGAAGTACAAATTCACAGGTTCTGGCAGCCAAAATAATATAAGTTTTCATTCTTTTCAAACTATTGTGTCGAAATGCGGAAAACGCAAAGTCTTTTACTCCTGTTCAGTTTAAGAATGCTTCCCCCTTTATTTATGACAATCACCCTTCTTCGAATTCTCTCCTTAGAGATTATCGCATATATGAAAAGGAATTATTGATGTTTGAAATACAGGAAAACGTAACCTTCAGGGAACAAAGATCAGAAAGCGTGAGCTGCACTGCCATCTAGGTGGAAGGAAGGGGGACAGCAACAAGATTCCCTTCAACATTAGGCTTTTTTTTTTTGCTTCCCTGCTCTTGGTTAACTTACTAATTCATAGAATAATAGGCTGCAGTCCAATGCACATCTGAGAGGAAACTCCATGGAGCACAGTGGAGCTTACTTCTGAGTGAAAATTCTAAGGATTATGCTGCCTTATGTTCTTTGGAGAGAAGCAACTGGAGAATTATATGAAAGGAATGTCCAATTCTGAAAGAATGGATCCCTAAATAGTTCCCAAAACAGACCTCTCACAGGTTGTAAGAGTTCAAAGGAGTCCAATTGTCTTATATCCTTAGCAGCTACTGAGTCATTTCAGGCCAAATAAATTTAAAAAAATAATTATTTATTTATACCCCACCCATCTGGCTGGGTTTCCCCAGCCACTCTGGGCGGCTCCCAATTGAATATTAAAAACACAATACAGCATTAAATATTAAAAACTTCCCTAAACAGGGCTGCCTTCAGTTACTTATTTCCTTGACATCTGATGGGAGCTGGCCTCAATGAGATAGTAAACTTGTCCATGTTTTGTACCATTTCAGACTGCAAGGTAGTTCGGAGGCTCATAAGGGGGAAAATCTTCATAGAGATAACACTAGATATTATGGAGAAAGTTTCCAGCCTTCTTCTCCCCTTGATATGCTCCCTCCGCTTACATGTGATCTGTCTGAGCAGATGCATCTAACTTCACCTATGAATTTGGTGCCGGGCTTTTGATGGCATGACTATGCCCTGCCCCTCTGCCACCTCCTATTGTTCAGCCTCTCCCTCTTGTTTTGTGTAATCTATAAATAGACTTTAAATGATCCTTGCATAGTTTTGCCCCTAGCAACAGGTTTTCTCCCAGCAACAGGTCTTCCCCAGCAACAGACTTCTTTATTCGACATGCTCAGGAAGAGAGAAAGGAATGGGCTGTTGCTCTGTCCAGAGGGGAGGAATGAGTCTCTGTACATAGTTTTACTTTATTTTCCTTAGACCAGCAGTTGTACAAGTTGTAATGTTAATTCTTCAGTAAATAACTTAAGCAGAACTGGAATGGGTGAGGTGTTTATTCCCACATGGGAATTCACCAACAGATGAGCTAAACTGAGAAAAATGATTCTGGAAGACTTCCTGGGAGAGTCTGCCGATTAAAAAGGAATCCCAAACGATAGCAATTTGAATAGACACCTCTGCCTGGTTAGAGTCCTTCCTACTTCCTGATGAGGCTCTGCACTCTGGGTAGGAGGGGCAATAGAGAGAACCAACAGATCTGATTCCCTCTCTCGGACATCATCTCTGGTTGCCAGCCCTCTAGCTCCTCACCATCTGCTCCTCCTCTGCCTGGAGCTGCCAAACCATGCCAAGCAGTCCATGATGAAGAGAACACATGACAACAGGACTAATGAGAACAACGCTTAACAGGACAAATGTACTTCTAACAAATGAACAGTGAAACCAACAAGGTCTTTTAATCGTAAACGGAAAACAGGGAAATTCCCAGCTTTGCATGCAGGGATGGATGAATCTCTGCAATGCCAGCTTCTCATGTTTCCAAGCTTGCAATCAGTTCTCCACATCGGTTTGTGATGAATCAGCATCTTAGGTGTGCGTTTCTCACTGCATAGCAACAAGAACCTTGGCCATAGCAGTACGCATGTTTTGTGGGCACAAACACCCTGGGTTTAATTCCTGACATCTCCAGCTGGGCTGTGGCAACCCAACCAGTTGGGGGCGGTACAAATAATAAAATTATTATTACTGGGCTGGAAAGCACCTACATGCTACCTTGGTTTGCTGTTGCATGTCAGAATAGACGCTACTGAGCCTATGATCTGATTCTGAATAAGGCAGTGTCGTTTGTTCATATGCTTTAACTCCGCAGGCAGAGCAGCCAAGCTTTGCAGACTAGTGAAGTTTATGTCTCCAGCACTTCCTGCTAAGGAAAGAGGTGGGGAACCTGTGGTTTCTGAACTACAATCCTCATAACCCCTGACCATTGGCCAAGCAGACTGGGGCTGATGGGAGTTGGAGTCCAACAGCACCTGGAGGGCCACAGGTCCCCCACCTGTGTTAAAGGATTAACCTGTGTTAAAGGATTGTAGGCAGCTGGGAAAGAGTTCATCCCAGGTTGTTGCAAGTTAAGGGTTTACAGTGCTGAATGATACAGACCACAAGGCAACTTCCTATGTTTACATGCACACACCCAAGTTATCTACAGCTAAACAAGACTCCGTTTGCATAAATGAAGATTGGATACATGAGTCATCTCAAAAAAAGTTTTATTAGCATGATTAAAAACATGTGCTGAAGACCAACAGATAAAATAACTTCATCAACATGGAAGAAAATCCATCCCAACACTTGATAATCAATCCAGTTTTTCTACTGGACGGACAGCTTTATTGCCAGTATTCTCGCATGTCCTTGAAAAACCAGCTGCACTGGATCAGTTTATGTAGCTTCCTGGCTATGGCTGGATCATGATCCTTATCCATAGTTAGGTATAAAAATATCTTCGATTTATTGTTGGATTGCAGATGCATCGTGGGGGTTAAGAAATCATCAACAGAAAAGTTCTGTCTTTTTTTTTTTAAAGAAAGAGTTCCTTTTCCCCCCTTTCCAAAACATACTACAAAGAAATTAGTATTTTGACCTTTAGACTTCATACATGATGTCGATTTAGAATGGATAACCACAATAGTTTTTCCTCCCATCCTGCAATTAATAAAAACCGAGAAAAAACCCCAAAATCAAAATGCTTCATTCACAGACTGCTTCTTGGGTTTGACTCAGAAGACACATTTACACTGGTTTGAGGACGAAGACAGCATCATCTAAGACGTAGTAGTCATTATACATGTCACCTTCACATAAGTATGGCAGTCTGGTGAACGCCTCTATGGCAAAGCCAGCTTTCCTGAAAACCTCTGGCAAGCTGTTCACCTGTTCCTCCCACGTCTGTCCTTTGATTTCCAAAACTTCGGAAGGTTTATCCCACTTGCCACCTACTGAAAAAGCACATGGGGTTCGCGTTAGTTATTTATCTTTATTTAAATCTGTTTCACTTATCCTGCTTTTTGGCCTAATGACTCGAACAAGGCAGGCTGCGAATCCATTAGGAAAGGCAGAAATTTCAACAACAAATCAAGAACAATAATGGACAAATCCTATGAGCAGCCAAGAGCCATAAAGCTCAGAGCAAACTCTTCCCAAACAGCCAGACAGCATCCGAAGGTGAAAGAGAATAATCTTAATCCATCTTCTAAAAACCGGGAACAAGGGAAAGAAACCTCCTTTCCCTATTAGGTCAAGAAATGCAAATTCCCCTCACTGAAACATTGATGGGTATATGGAAAAACTTGTGCACAAATTGAGAGTACTTGATGGAATTTCTAAAACAGATAAATTTATTAAAACCTGGTTTGCCTTTCCAATTTACAAATTCCTTAATGATAATGATATTAATTCCCCACTGCAATCTGCCTCAGTTTGAAACTCATGATGAGGTCCCCCCCCTTTCTACCATTTATGCACTTGTCTGTGTTTTTCTTTATCCCAATACTGCAAAACAGATTAATTAAACAGTGTGTCTCCCTGAAATCTTATTATTACTATTCTCCATATTTCTTTAATGAATGTAACTGAGGGGTGGTGTTGGGTGTTTGGTGTGGTTTTGTTTGATGTCATGAGCACTGCATTTTGTCTATAATGAAAATCAATTAAAAAAAATTAAAAGAAAAAATATATACTGCTCCTTTATTTTAGTGGTTATTGTAATAAGTACCAGATAATTTTAATCATTTGGTTTCTTCCAAATTATTCTACTTTCTTGTAACAATAGGTAGGAGAGTTATTCCCCATTGCTTGAATTTATTTCCTTTTATGTGTGTGCTTCTGCATTTAAATATATATGTAAATTCAAAACTCCAAAACGTTTATTTTCAAATTGTGGGACAAAATGAGTACATAAACCGTGGGAAGCGATACCTCTCTCAAACCACTTTCAAGGCTCTTGAAAACTATTGCCTGCCTCAGTCTAATTTCAATGTTCAAAGTGCTCTTTCATCACCACACAGTGTGGTTTCTGCGAGGGAAGTGGCAAAGCAGTTTAGGCGAGAGCCACCTCATTCCCAATCTTCAAGAGAAAGGAAGTGCGGGGACCATAAGAGCCACCATGTGAAGACTTAAGACAGAGGCGGTAAAACTTTTGCAGCCCCAAGAAACTCAGTGTTAGAAACTCAGAAAGATAAGCTAATTGCCAAATGACTCCTTAAACCTAGGTTATGGTTGCCACAATGGGATGTCTAGGTGCTTTCCCCCCCCCCATTGATGATGGTGATTAATCTCATTTCTATACTGCTTTATATTTTGAAGAAAATATCTCAAAGCAGTTTATAACACATTAAGACATCAAATAAAACAATCCAGAATAAAACAAATTCAAGCTTTAATTAGTAGTAGTAGTAATAATAATAATAATAATAATTTAATTTTATTTATATCTCACCCTCTCCGGCCACAACCAGGCTCAGCAAAATATATAATACATTAAAATAAAAATTCAGCAATCGACTGAAATACAGCTTAAAATCAGATTAAAATCAAAATAAACTCAGATGGCTACCCACATTTATAACTGTAGGGTTGGGGGCCTTAAGTATTTCAGACATATTGCTTTCCACATATATTTACCTGCTTAATTTATATAGCTGCCCCATAGCAGAAGAACTCTAGGAAGCCAGTGTGGTGTAGTGGTTAGAGTGTCAGACTAGAACCTAGGAGATCAGGGTTCAAATCCCCACTCCGTCATGGAGCTCACTGGATGACCTTGGGACAGTCACAGCCTCTTTACCTACCTCATAGGGTCGTCGCAGAGATTAACCGAGGAGCGGGTGTGAACCATGTACTCCTCTTTCCCAGCTCAAAATTAAAATCGGCATTAGTACTGATAAGAGTAGGATTGTTAATCTGTTTTTAAAAGCCATGCAGCTTGGCAGCCACCACTGCAAATTCCATCTTAACCATGCACTTTCTTCCAACATTCAGCTTTGCTGGATGTTCTCAGATTCTAGTGCTATGAGAGACGGAGAGGAAAAACAGAGGGGGGGGGAGCCATGCGCTTTCGATGCCTGGTGTGGCTGTGACCCTAAACTCTGTTGCTCACACGGCCCTCTCCATAGTACTGTACTGCCTTGCACCACTGGGGCCCTGGATGGGCTTCCTGTGAAGGCCAAGAGAAACCAAGGTGTAGTTGGAACTGTGCACACCCCTTGAAGGAAAGATGGGATAAGAAAGCATGATGTTTATAATCTGTCAACTCTGTGAGTGTCTTTCCCATTTGCTTGAACGAGATGTAACAATAGGAATCTGCTGTTTTCAGGAAAGGATAATTTGGGACGCGGGTGGCGCTATGGTCTAAAGCACTGAGCCTCTTGGGCTTGCCGATCGGAAGGTCAGCGGTTCGAATCCCCATGAAGGAGTGAGCTCCCATTGCTCTGTCCCAGTTCCTGCCAACCTAGCAATTCGAAAGCACGCCAGTGCAGGTAGATAAATAGGTACCACTGCGGTGGGAAAGTAAACGACATTTCTGCGCACTCTGGCTTCCATCACGGTGTTTGTTCCGTTGTGCCAGAAGCGGTTTAGTCACGCTGGCCACATGACCCGGAAAGCTGTCTGCGGACAAATGCCGGCTCCCTCGGCCTGAAAGATAGATGAGCACCGCAACCCCATAGTCGCCTTTGACTGGACTTAACCGTCCAGGGGTCCTTTACTTTTAACTTTAGTTAAATAATTGTTTTCCCTCCATTTTTAAAGGTTCCTGAGGGGTAGCTACTAAACAGAACCCAGCAAATAAGCTGAAAACAGTTGCACCGAGAGACACCCTGTGCTTTATTTCACATCATGTAAATACAGAGCTAGGAACTTCCTCAGTTGTGCAATATGAAGAACTGTAACTGACAAGGGCTTCCCATTCCGTTTCCACTTCAGGCTCCCCTCAGTTCCACTTTCTTGAGCTGAAACCCTTTCAGAGGAAACTTTGCAGGCAAAATGGCAACGTTCAAGCAATGGGTTCTGATTCTGGTGCTGCAATTTACCTGGGTGACATGTTATGCAGGTAAGGAATTCTCTCTCTCTCTCTCTTAATCCTTTCTGTTGTCATTAAGCTTTAAAAATAACAGCTCTTGCAGAAAGCATCAGAAGCAGATTTATTTGAGCAAAACTCGGGCAGGGGTGGGGTGAGGCAAATGGCCAAAAAAACAGCGGGGGCAGGGGGAAGCTAATCCTCCTCTATCTCTGCAGAATAATGCACAGGATTGGGTTGTAAGTCACACTAGTGGAGGTGATGACTGGAGCCTTCAAATGGCTTGTGGAAACTGCAATTAACAGGTAACAGCCAGCTCCTAAACTGTAATATGCAGAGAACCGACTCCTCACCCTTTTTCGATTGACTTTCTCATCAGGGTATGTTTAATCCTCCTCAATAGGTGCCAACCTTTGCAAAGTGACAGTGTCTCAACCTCCACTCATGGAAGGCTACCCTGCATCAAAATATATTGCTATACCATGTACTTTTTCTGCTCAGGGATGCCCGACATCCACTCCAACCATTCTGTGGTTTCGATATCTTGCGCATACCCACGAAGCCTTGTGCACTCCCAACTGCATAAACAGCACCAAGTTCAAAGTGTCTCACTTAACATCTAAGAACCAGGCTCAGCTTGGGATCAACGAAATCAATGAAGAAGACAGCGCAATTTATTTTTGTGGGGTAGCAATTTCAAGTTCAAATTCCTCCACCTCCAAGCAAACTGGAAGCGGAACAGTGTTAGTGATAAGAGGTTGGTGTCTCCTTTATTTATTTTATTTTTTGGGGGTGAAGGGTTCTCTATTATTTTAAGGAGATTTATATCCAGTGCTTTTTTTCTCTCTAAAAAAAATGTTTAGGGGTACTCTCATTTTCCTACTCATATTGAAATACAGTGGTGCCCCGCAAGACGAATGCCTCGCAAGACGGAAAACCCGCCAGACGAAAGGGTTTTCCGTTTTGGAGATGCTTCGCAAAACGAATTTCCTATGGGCTTGCTTCGCAAGATGAAAATGTCTTGCGAGTTCCTGCAGGGTTTTTTTCCTCCCCCCCCCCCTTTCCCAAGCCGCTAAGCCGCTTATCAGCTGATCCGCTAAGCCGCTTAACAGCTGATCCGCTAAGCCGCTTATCAGCTGATCCGCTAAGCCACTTAACAGCTGATCCGCTAAGCCGCTTATCAGCTGATCCGCTAAACCCGCTAAGCCGCTAATAGCGCTAATCCACTAATGGGCTTGCTTTGCAAGACAAAAAAACCGCAAGACGAAGAGACTCGCGGAACGGATTCTTTTCGTCTTGCGAGGCACCACTGTACTGCCCCTCAATGAGGCCAGACTTAGATTCACAAAATGTCTAGGGGTATGTGTACCCCTGCGTCCCCCCCAGGAAAAAACCCACTGTTTATATCTCACTTGCAGGTCAAAGACTGCTCCCTACGAATACTATTTTAATAAACTGTAAAGCAAAATTGCTAAGGCAGGGTAGACAGGCAGGGCAGACACTCCCAAGGTTTGCTGGACTAATGCTCTGGCTCTGCATAAGGATTTTCATATATTCAAACTAATCAGAACCAGAGAGATACAAAGCAAGCCTAACTCTCTCTAACTCGGTTGATTCACACGTGACAACCTTATCACACATGATAAACTATGTAAAAAAATAAAATTGTCCAGTAGCACCTTACAGACCAACAAATTTTGTTCTTAAACCATAGTTTAAGTGACAAGCTATGGTTTACGAAGCTGGGAACGGGCTTTTGTCCTGCGTGTTCCTCCCTTGTTTTGGTGCTTCAGCCCAATTTGAAGAGTGTCTTGCTATCTCAGAAACAGAAAACTGTGTTTTAATGTCAGTTTGATAACCAGGTTTCTAAAACCACGGTTTGATCTTAGTTTAAGATCCTGGTTAGGAAACCAGCCCTAAGCAGCAAGGTTTGAGTGTAATGGGAAGTGGCGATTTGCTTTGAACCTGACTGAAGTGCTGAAGCTGGTGTTTCAGGGAAGGAGTAAGGGGAGGAGCTTGGAGAACTGACCGGTTTTATAAACAGCGGCATATAAAGCTGGAACCGTTACATCTCAACTGGCCCAGCAGTCTCTTCTTATGCTCTGATGGTCTAGACTCCTCAAGGTGGAATCAGAACAAGAAACTAGAAACGTAGAACCTGGGGACTCTGCAGCTCTTTCGTGGACTTTTAGGACATATATGAAGAATTGTTCCCATTTGAACATTGAACCTGCAAAATATAACTTTATATGGAACTCTTTGTGACATCTACATAGGTCTCTATGTACAAACAACTTGCACAACCTGTTGTGCCTTTGGGTCTTCAACTGGATTACATGGCGACCTCCTGCCACCCAGGTCTACATTCTCCCTTTTCTTCCTCCACACCTACTTTTTCTCTCCTTCCCATCCCCTTCCTTACATAGAAGAGCCGGTGGTTTCCTTACTTTATGCGGTGTTATCACTGTTTTTAGGTCTCCGCTGATTGTTCCTTGTTCCTTTTGATTAATGAAATCATTAAAAAGCGCAAGAAAATCACCATTCGTACTATGCCAATAATGCAAACTGAAACTAAACTAACGATATTCTTTTTGTTGTTCTTATTTTAAAAAAGAGAGTGGAACATACAGCCGAGGAGTTGAGTACAGCATGCTGGCCATCTCAGTTGTGCTGTTCCTCTACCTTGTTGCCTTGTTGGCAGTTTTTAAGTTATTCACTAAGGTATGTTCGTCTCTCTCTGTGTCTCCTCTCTCTCAATCTCTCTCCCATACCAGATCCTAGTAGCTTTCCAATGCTTTCAATGAAGGAAACCCAAGACCAGCCTTGGCTTGCAAGTCTATTTGCATGCTGTGAAAATATTTTTTTATAAAAGAAAAAAGAGGGCATGTGATTAGGACACCCTTGCCACTTCTGCAAATTTGGTTGCTGCCAAGCTAGATATGATGTCAGCCACATCCACTTCTTAAAAAACAAAACACCCCAAAACTGGGAATGTACATAGTAAGCTGCCTTATGCTGAATCATACAATTGGTGAATCTTCTGATTTGGACTATTGCAATAGTCCTTACGTAAGGCTGCCTTTACAAAGTTATGGAAACTGCAGCTGGCCTGAATTTGCGGTGGTTCTGCTGAATGGAGCAGGTTATAGGGAGCATGTGACTCTCTTGTTACAACAACTTGTTGACTTACTGGTTCACTTCCAAACCCAATTCAAAGTGCTCGCCTCAGCCTTCAAAGCATTAAACAGCTAAGGACCAAGGTACCTCAAGGGATACCTGCCCCAATACGAACTTGTATCAGATGAACCTCTTCTCTTTCTCCTGCCCAGTTTGAGGTGTGTTTAGTAGGGACACAAGAGAGGGGCCTTTTTAGTGGTTGCACCCAAGCATTGGAATTTTCTCTCTTGGAAGGTTTGCATTGCTCCCTCTTTGATGGCATTCTGTCTAGATGACAAAACCCTCTTTTTTGGGCCTGGCTTTTGGTCTAGCAGTTGGCCACTTTTAACTGGATGTTTTCTGCTGCTTGCATATATCATTGAGTGCTAGAATTTTTTTATGGTACTGTGCTTATTTCATTTGTATATGATTTTTGGGGGGGGGGGAGTTTTAAAATGTGTTGGCACTGATGTAGTCATTGTTTGTTTGCCACTTTTGAAAAGGCAGGATATAAATATTCTTAATAATCCAATGAATCAATAAATTTTATACAATATCCTTGTATCCACTAAAGAACTCAGGGTGGGTTATATCCCCCACCCATCCCCGAGTACACTGCGGTTACATCCACACCATATGCAGTTTGTTAAGGGTGCATTTGTACCTCTGTGAGGGGTAAACTACAGTTCCCAGGATTCTTTGCAGGAAGCCATGTGTTTTTAATTGCGTGGTGTGGATGTGACCTGTATCTTAGCAATCATCACTTCGGGAGGTGGGTTAGGTTAACAGAGGATGCAGTTTGCCCAAATTACTCAGAGAGCTTCCTGCCCATGCAGTAACTTGAACCTGGGACGCCACAGTTTAAATCCCACACTCTACCCTGTGCACAGGCTCCTGCTATCTCCATTTTTCACCCCACATGACCCGCTCTTCAATTTAACCTCCCAAACATTTTACTTCTCCATGTGACAGGTGGCTCCCATCACTATGATTCCTTGAACGCAACAGCAAAAATACCCATTACCACATCATCCCCAATCTGTGTAATGTTTGCTTAAAAAAAAAAGAGGTACCAATCCCCTTTGCTAAAATGCATTGTTCACCTTTGTTTCCACAGCCTAAACGCAAGAAAACAGAGAGGCCTGTCAATGTTTGCGTAAGTGTTTGCAATCCTGTACACAAGGTAGCTAATGCATTCTCCAAGGGTGAATCTTTATATGAGCAGGAAAAGGAACTACCCACGCAAAGGAGGGAGGTATCAGCAAGCTTGGGGGAACCCTGAGATTTACAGAGGGACAAAAAACTTTAGTTAAAACCCCAGTTCTTAAGAGAGACACCCTTCCAAGCTACTCAGTGAGGCCTAAGCATGCTCAGTAGCCACCCTTGAGAGAGAAACCATCTTAGAAAACTTGGGGAAGAGGGATTATCCTGAAAGAAGACATGGCTGGCTGGAACCCTGAATAGGAGCCTTCCACATGGCTGCATGTCCAGGCTGTTGCATTTCAAACCCTGCGATCTTATACACACTTAGCAGCTGGAAGATCACAAAGTTTGTAGGCTACACAGCAGTTTGGTTATCTATAGCGAGTTAATCCAAAGCCTGCAGGGAACCGCTGCTGCTGCATATGACATCTGAAAACAGATGTGTGCAGCCTCATCTCCTGACTGAATTTCTCCAGCTGGGGAAATGGAGCCAGACTATGACTGCTGCCAATCTGGAACAGAGGTGGGGAAACTGCGGTCGATTTGAATGCTGCTGGACTCCAACTCCTATCAGTCCTAGTCAGCATGGTCAGTATTCAGGGAAGCTGGGAGTTGGAGTCCGACAACATCCAGGACGCGAAAGTTTTCCCCTAATCCATTTCTGCTTTGGAAAGGAGGACCAGAAAAGTAAGTGCACCACAATGCACCACTTTATGCTGAGATGGAAACACAGAATTCTGCTAGGGTTGCTTCCTCCTCCTCCTCCTTCCTCTTGTGGTGTTACAGGGAAGAGAAAGGGAGCACATGCTGAGTGGGCGGCTCTAGAAGTAGCCAGTTTGCATGGCTAGCAATAGGAACAGCAACGCCCCTTCCTTGTTGTGTCTGCCTTTGTAGCCGCCTAGTGGCAGAGTTCCATGGGGAACAGGCAGGTGATGGGCACAGGGCTGCACTCAGGTGTGCTGCATTTGTGGAGATGGGAACCTGGCTAGACCGAAACAAAAGCGAGAGAGGGACCAGCAGGGAACGAAGCAATGCAAGGAAGAGGCCTGGGCTTCTGCTTGGCGAAAGCTGCCGCCCCTTCTCTTTCAGAGGCACCTCGACCCACATTTCCTCTTTTAATTGCTGCCATGTTTAAATGGGATTGTTTTCATTGCATGATATAATTACAGACGTTGGTATTCCAAATGGTACTTTTGATTGCGTATTTCAATTTTATTATTTAGTTATTTTGTGCCATTAACGTACACGGCTCTGTAGCTAATTATGAACGTTTGCATTTTAAGGTTTGTGTAACTGGTTTTCATACTTGGAGATTGCTTGGAAGTCTATTTGGGCACTGAGCAATATAATAATAATAATAATAATAATAATAATAATAATAATAATAATAATAATAATAGCCTTGCTGCTATTTGCCAGGGCACACTGACCAACTTGTGCTCCCTTCCATAATATAACAGCAAGGAAGAGAGGGGTGGTTGGGATGGTCTGATCTGGTTCTGTATAAGGCTACGGTCCTATAGCTGATAAATACCCCACCCCACAACTGTTAGTAACAGTCATGTTTCCTGTCGCATCGGCAGTGTCAGAAGGGGTCATTTTCTCAGTTTCTGTTTTAAAAACAACAACACGCCAATGTGCCCCACACTGCTAGGTGAGGACAAGTGTTCAAAGTCTCTTTTAAATTTCCAGAGTGGGGGAAGCAAAGTAGCTGTTTGTCGAGCGATCGCAAAGGAGTTTGGCAAAAAGAAGCGCAACAGGCAGCGGAGGCATGTAAGTAGCCAGGAGCCTTGAAAGGGGGCAGGAACTGTGTTCATACAGGCAATCGCAGTGCATCGGTGACAGAAGGGGAAAGGAACCAATTGGGCGGCAGCACAGAGGCCGGGTTATAGGCTATGCTGCTATGCCAATGTTGCTCCAGCATTCTAAGTTTAGCAATGAATGCAAAAAGAATAATTATTATTGTCTTGTCTGTGCTGTGACTTGGCACCCATCCTTCCTTATCCATTTCAACCTGGAGAAGGCAGCATAGCTGTTCTGAGAATGGAGTAATCCTTCCTGCAACTCACACAAAAATGTATCTTGTATAAATGGGAATGTCGCAATGAAAAACAAGCTACAGAAAGTAGGCTTAAAAAACAAACAACCCAGTCTTACACATAAAGATTCCGGACAGAATAATATTTCATAGAAAGCTAATCCTTTTGAGCTTGCCAATGGATGCCAGTATGGTATAGAGTTCCCTTCACTGAGTAAGCTCTCGGAGAATTTGCAGTTGTTTAGGAAGCTTATGATTCAGCCGTTTTCTTCTGCTGGTATATGGATACAACAAACCATATATATGGTTTTTTTTAAAAAAAACAAGAGACAGAGAAGTGCGGTGCACCATTGCAGTGAACATGACTCTTTGGGATCAAGTATTTTGGGGTTTTATTGCACACTAGCAAACTACTGAACATGCTTCTTTTCTTTTCTTGCAGGGACATTTGGATAAATGCCACAAAATGGATGAATTATCATAGCAGATGCACTTTCATGGGTTCGGTAGAACTGGAAATGTGATTCACACATTAAACATCCGAAGGGGAAAAAGTGAGCTTCACATAGCAAAAAGCTCCTATTGTGTCATACTAAGCTAGGGCTGCCATACGCCTGGATTTTCCCGGACATCACCGGGATCTCAAAGGCGGAACTGACGTCCAGGGGGGAATTTTTGAAAGGCAGCGCTTTGTCCTGGATCTTAGGCGAATCAATTGAAAAATCACTTTTTCTTGGCGTTTTTGTAAAAAAAAGAAAAAAGAAAAGAGAAGCTCAACAACTTTCAGGGTGTCTTGGTTTTTTACTTTTTGAAATACAGTTAACCCAGAATGTTAAATGAAAATGTAGCATTTACACATTTGCCAGGAGCTGCCTAGAAGTGGAATTAATTTCAGTGGCTTTACTTTGAGCGGGGGCTAACAGGGAATACAACCTATTTAATCAGAAATGTCCTTGAGTTTTTAGTGGTGTTCCTTCCTTTTCCCTTCATTGATTTCCATCTTCCCCACATTCTCTCGCCCACCCTCGCCCTTCTTTGCTTAGCTTTAGAGCTGCCTGTGCCTCTTCAAAAGGCGAGCCCATCTTGTACTTCAGCGGCCCACATATCTAGCATCCTGATCTCAAAGCAAACACTGGTCTTTGAACCACGAGGAAACAAATGCCAGTATGTGCTGGGTTGCCTTGCCAGGAAGTTGCGTTAAGTTTTATTGTACAGTTACCAAACAGGATCCCGGACATAAAGGTGTGGGAGAGAAACAGCAACACCCTGGAAATCCTGGGAAGTTACAAGCCCAGAGAGAGAAACAGAACTGTAGAATTGCAAAGTAAGATACGGAAAATGCAAGGGCGAGGACCATTTCACAACTCAGGCCAGTGTAAGCACAGGTTCTGGGGCCTAGGTCTTGCATGCTACATTATGGGGGCTCCCCCCTAAATGGACCAGAAACAGCAGCACTGGTCCATGGTGGAGAATGGTGTGAACAACCAGTCCAGGGCACATACTGGGGCAGATGACAGTTGCTGAAGTATCCCCTTTAAATAGCTGGGTGGGTTTGCTATGCAGGGAAAGACCTGCTGAGGTTCAAGCTGCACCAAACATCTTAATTTCCCCAGTTCTGCTTTCTTCTTCTTCTTCTCCCTTTAAGAGACCACTTCCTGCTGCTGCCTCTTAAACACACAGAGCAGGGAGCAGTAGAGGAGAAAGCAGGAAGTGGCAGAGCAACCAGGGAAGGGCTTTGTGGGAAGGAAGCAGGGAAGCAGCCAGGGCAAGGCAGGAAAGGAGAAGAGCAACCAGGGCGGTGTTGTCTTCCCCCTGCAAGGGCACTTTGCCCATTGTCCCCTCAAAAGTGGCAACACACCTGAGGTTAAGAAGCATCTCCAGGCATACAACTGGGATTCTGCCCCGAACATGGGTGCTGCAGTGACCAGAAGTGCATTTACACAATTGCAACTCAGGCACCAACTGCACCCATTCCTTATCGGATCTGGCCACTGTGATGTGTGACTTAGATGCGCCCCAGTTGGACTACTGTAACGTGATCTATGTGTGGCTGCCTTTGAGAAGTACAGTGGTACCTCGGGTTACAGACACTTCAGGTTACAGACTCCACTAACCCAGAAATAGTACCTCAGGTTAAGAACTTTGCTTCAGGATGAGAACAGAAATCGCGTGGTGGCGGGAGGCCCCATTAGCTAAAGTGGTACCTCAGGTTAAGAACAGTTTCAGGTTAAGAACAGACCTCCAGAATGAATTAAGTTCTTAACCTGAGGTACCACTGTATTTGGAAGCTTTAGCTGGTTCAGATTCTGGGCCAAACTGCTGACTGGTACCGGTAGCAGAGAGCCTTATTATTATGATTTTACTCTGTCATTAAAACAACTTCACGGGCTACCGGTTCGTTTCTGGGTACAATTCAAAGTGCTGGCTATGTCCTATAAAGCCCTATATGCTTGAAATACAGGAAATATCGTAATTCTCTACACGAACCTGCCCGGGTGCTAACATCCTCAGGTGAGCACCTTCTCTCAGTCCCATCGACATCAGTGACACAGTTGGTGGTGACACAAGAGAGAGCCTTTTCTGTGGCTGCTCTCCCACATTGTGTAATTTTCTCCCAAGAGACGTTAAGACTGGCTCCCTATTTGGTATCCTTCCACCAGCAGGCTAACGCCTTCATAGGCCTTTGAAAACGGAGGTTGCAGACATTGGGCTGCGGTCAGGGCAAAGTGGGTTTTAATTTTTGGTTTTGAATGTGTTCTGCTGTATTTTAATTATTGTTTTTAATTAGTTTGTTTTTATCGCTTTGTATTTTATAATGCTGTTTTAAAAGCTGTAAGCCACCCAGAATCCTAATTTGCGAGAAAGATGGGATATAAATACTAACAACAACAACAATTGTGTGCACTCCTCAGTAGTGCTCAAGCAAGACAAAAAAAAAAAAGTTCTTTGTCAACATGGCATTTTATCAAAATTAATGGGAAGTCAAATGTTTCTACTTTTGCACATATGTAGTTCAAAACAGTACAAAAGCTAAGAGATCTGTTGGGTTGGTTCATATGGAATCCCAAACGGTAGTGTGCAGAAAGGGCTCTGGACTGTGCCCTGTCCCCTGCCATGCACCATCAGCTCCCAACCACAGATCCTGGTTTGTTGCAAACTATAGTTTGGCATTTTGTCCGAACCAGGAAACTTTGGTTTGTGCTTTTCTTGCAAACCAGTTTGGAACTACCTCTTCCTCATAAGATATATTATTGCCACAAATGATGATTTATAAGCTTACATATATTTTTTTAAGAAAGACAGAAAGAGAGACAACACATCCTTCCCACTTTTCATGAGTGGATGAACAAAGGGTGGGAATAGAAGGTAATGCAGAAACTGAACTTGTAAAGAAGAAAGACTGGATTTCAAAGCCAGAACAAGTCTTTTCTCCTCACCTCATTTCTCTTTTTCTTGCATGTTAACTCCCACCACCACCAGCAAAACATGACTGCCAAAATTTGAATGTATACAAAGTACTTTCTTGCAATTTGTCATCTGTATGATGTTGAGGTATGGGTATTTGTAGGATATAGCCAGCAAAGATTTGTCTTTGTAGCTTTTGTGCATGACAAACAGGCTGCAAGCTTAGTTTCCTTCCTTTGGTTATTTTTAATTTGCTTTGTACAGTGGGCATTATTGACCAAAATGCTGGATATGTGAGTTTTTGTACTTAGTTAAGACTAAATAAACTTTTAAAAAAACACTCAGAACAAAACAAAACAAAAACTCAGAACCACACACACACACACACACACACCAGAGAGAAAGAGAGAGTATTGGAAAAAATGAACTATTATAAAAGTCAACTTGGAGCACGGGTGGAGTAGTTCCTTTGCAACTACAACCAGAGTCCTTTGGGTGTGGAGACATAGCCTCAACCAGGTATTGCTCCTTAAAAAATTAACTTGGTCCAGCCTTCTATTCTGACTACAAGCTATGACTGGCTGAAGCTTCTAAATAACTCCTCCTAAGAGGCACTTTACATACGTGGAGCCATTGCTGCTCTGGGAATGTGGTTTGGCTGCACTTGTTGGTGTACATGTTAAACATTTCAGAGCAACTGTGGAAGTGAGGCCAGCCATGTCACTCCAAGCAAGACATAAAGCGCCCATGGATTCTAGGCAGGCTGTCTGCAATTGCAAACAGCTCTTGGGAAACCCCTGCAGAACAGATTCTCACGCAATTGCAGGAGTGAGGAAGTCCCCCTTCCCTTCCCTCCCAACCCCCATCAATCAGCTGTTTAACACTTACCATTCTCCACATATGGATGAAAGGGCAGAACCAATGCCAGGATGACTCTGCCTCTCGTCGGCTCCAGTACACTTCTAATATCTTTTAATACAGTCAATGGCTGATCACAGCGATCGAGCAGATTCAAGCAGCTGATGACATCGTACTGGAACCCTGTGCTCTGCCATTCGTTGATGCCGAGCACTCTGTATAGGTAGGAGGGGAAAGTGTTGAGGGTTACAACCAGACAAGGAGAGATTGTTCTCTTTCTGCCTACAACGATGTGAGGCAAAGTAAGCAAATAATGGGTTAACCTCTGCTCATTAAGTCTAGGCCGCTATGCAGATGATTCCGCAAAAGGAGTGTGGGCTTTATAGCGTTAGCATCTATTTTGCAGTGGGAGATCTGCAAATCAACATTGTGCGTCTTACTCCAATACGATTTCATCACACGAACAGCAATTTGCTGGGTACATGTTGAAGAGGGAGTAAACAGACAGGACCTTTATATTCTCCGCAGAGAAGTTTGCAGAACAGTTGCAGCCTAGAGTGTCTGTCACGATCGCAGATGTAATACAGTCAATAATTCCATCAGAGCCAGTGTTAGCATTATTATCTGTTTGCAATAACTCTAAAATGACAATTTTATACAAAGGGCTTGTATTAGCTCTGTTAGCTGCAGCTTGTCTTGAAATCGCCAGACACTAGAAAACTTTAAGAGGTTATACCAGCCACAGCTGATACAGCAGAACTTGGCAAATAATGGGGCTGCAGAAGCTGACACATAATAGAGGGCTTCGTCAGGGGACAATCAAAACAAGATGAATTTCTCTCATTTGTAAAGAAAAGGGAGTATGGCTTACAACTTCCCAGAGTCACAAGCATCTTTTTGCCAGAAACTCACCTAAGCCAAACAGGTCTTTGCACATGTTAATCAGCATTACCCAATCTGGAGTCCTTCAGATAATTTGCGTTATTTGTGGGGCATAGGAATTTGTTCATTTCCCCCCCTCAAAATATAGTCCGGCCCCCCACAAGGTCTGAGGGACAGTGGACCGGCCCCCTGCTGAAAATGTTTGCAGACCCCTGGTCCAAAGTATCTGAAAGGAAACCTGCTTGATGCATTCTGATGGCCATACTTCTAATGTGCTCTAAACCACTGGTCTTCAACTACAATTCCCATCATCCCTGGCCACTGGTCCCGTTAGCTAGGGATGATGGGAGTTGTGGTCCCAAAACAGCTGGAGGGCCAAGTTTGGCCATGCCTGCCCTAGTGGGTCTTGGTCTGATCCAAAGTGGGTCACAGCAGGAGCACTACTACAATGCAAATATATGGTAAAGGTTTAAGAAATGGGCCTCCAAATGCTTGCTTGGGTTAAAAGTAGATCCTGGGTCTGAAACGGCTGAAGATCCCTGTTCTAAATGTTCATTGTTTTCGTTATATTCATTCAGAAAAATAAGAATGGGTTATTTTAAAAAAGAAAATAAATCATCATGGTACAGTCATCCTGCAAAACACAAGCTATAGCTTCTGTCCAACTGCAGGCACAATATTTAATTCGGGGTGGGGGCAGGCGAGAGAAAGGAAGGAGGAACAAAAAATTTCAAGAGTTATAAGTTAAGAGACCCACAAAGGTAATTCAGGCTAAATTGGACACTAGAGCACATGTGATAAGGCTACACAGGAAAGTATTGATTAATAAAACACTGGGCCAAGAGTTTATTTCATCGGACAAGGTTAAAAAGCGAGGAGGAGTTATTTATGCAAAAGAGAGCCTATCAGCGAAATTTGTTTTTAAAGATGATCAAAGAAGATTTGTAGCAATTGAAATTCAAACACAAGGAGAAAAATTTTTGATAGATAGCTCCAGGTGAGCAACTTGCTCTGATGAAGGTTGAGAGCAGACAGAACATCTTTAAGCCTCTGCCACTAGCCTACGTCTGAAGGCTCCACCCCTTGTGGATAACCTTAGGATTCTTAGAGGACCAACCGTCTGGCACTTCTCCATAGCCTCTTGCCTTGTTAGCTCCCTGTACCAATGGACTGGTGAGGTACTGTGGGAAGCCTTTGTTTTCTCAGGCTCTGATACCTGTGATGGTCCTCGCTCTGGACCTACAAGTCCTGACAGTTGTTCTGGGGGCTCCTGTCTGACAGCCTCAGGCCTAGTGGACTCCTGGTCTCCACCAACAGGCTTAGAGCCCTAAAGCCGGTCCGGTTCCTTGTTTGGCTCCTTAGCTGGAGATTCTGCAGCCTGTGACTCAAGAGTCTTGATTGCTGCTGGCCTCATGGCACCAAGGTCCCAGCTGCTGCACTACTACAACTACAAAGGAAGCAGGGTGGTGCTGTGGTCTAAACCACCGAGCCACTGGGCTTGCTGATTGGAAGGTCGGCAGTTCGAATCCCCGTGACGGGGTGAGCTCCCATTGCTCTGTCCCAGCTTCTGCCAACCTAGCAGTTTGAAAGCATACCAGTGCAAGCAGATAAAAAGGTACCACTGTGGCGGGAAGGTAAATGGCATTTCTGGGTGCTCTGGTTTCCGTCACAGTGTTCTGTTGCACCAGAAGCGGTTTAGTCCTGCTGGCTACATGACCCAGAAAGCTGTCTGTGGACAAACGCTGGCTCCCTCGGCCTGAAAAGTGAGATGAGTGCCGCACCTCATAGTCGCCTTTGACCGGACTAACTGGGTCTTTTACCTACCTTACCTTTTTTACTACAACTACAACATGGCTATTGCTCAGCTTTCCTTCTTTCAGTAAGCGCAAGGGAAACACACACATTACCGCACTGCCCCATGTCTGAAAAACCACCTTGGATATTTTGCAGAGAGGATATACATTTGTACCTTGGTTGCCAAACGCCTTGGAACACGTATGTTTCGACTTCCGATCCAAAACCGGAAGTGAGTGTTCCAGTTTTCTAACAATTTTTGGAAGTTGAACATCTGGCGCAGCTTCCGCTTGGCTGCAGCCAATCAGAAGCCGTGTTTTGGTTTCCGAACATTTTGGAAGTCAAATGGACTTCCAGAACGGATTCCATTTTACTTCCAATGTACGACTGTAAATCCTAATGAGATATTTTTTTTTTAAAAAAGCAAACAGATAGTATCTTCCCTAATTTGCAGAAATAATTATTGTTATCAGATAGAAATCTTGTAACAGCCTGTATGCTTTGATAGACCATGGCAGGGGTGGGGGAGAAGATAGCTAACGTAGTATCACTGATGTAGCACGCAGCCCACTTAGCAAGCAATATACCTGTATTTCTTCTTCTGAAGCTGCCAAATCATAGTTTCAGACAACTCGGTAGCATAGGTTTCTTCAAAGTGAGGACTCATGACTTTTGTGACTTCTCCATCTCCTGCTCCTAAATCGAGAAGCCGGCGGGATTTCCAGTCTGGATTTATTTTAAGCAGTCTCTGAAATTGTTCGGGTGAAAACACAAACATGGAACCTCTTCCCAGTAACCTGAAATGTTAAAAGACGATGAGGTTTTATTTGCTTATGAACGAAGTGGGCAAATTTAGGAAGTGGAGACAACATTTCTTTAATTTCAAACCAGTGTAGACGTAGTAATGGGAAACCTTTTAACCATTTCCAGAGTGGTTTAACATTCAGTCCCTATGGGTTTTCCTAACCATTGTTAGCACGGTTAACATCTACAGTTCCTAGGTTTCTTTAGGGGGGGGGCCATGACTGTTTAAAGTGGTACGATACTGCTTTAAATGAATAGTGCAGATAGGGCTTGACCTGGGTTGGCCTTTAACCAGCATTTAAAATTGCCTAATTAAGAACTGCAGCATTTTACAACAAGCTGCCTGGCCCAATAAGAGAGACAACATTCCACCTACTCGACATCCAACTTGCAATGCCATGAAGCCCTATCAGGGGTGTCCAAACTTTTTTCAAAGAGGGACAGATTTGATGACGTGAACATGTGTGAGGGCCGACCAAAGGGCCGACCAAAATTGTTGAGCTTTTTTTACTATTTTACCCCAGGAAATAAACTGCCACAGGCACCAGATTAAACCAACCGGCAAACTTTGGACTTGCCTGCCTTACATGCTGACTTTAGATTCAAAGGCATTAGAGGAGAAGAGGACTCAAAAAAGGTTAGCTTTAAAAAGACAAGAGCGACAAGGAAGATGTAAAAGAACAGAAGAAGAAACAGACTGAAAGAGATGCTGAAGATGACATCGTTAAGAGCAGTGGGAAAGGAGATTAATATTTTAAAACGGTATAAACTAGCAGCAAAGACCACAGTAGGTATCCGAAGCTTCCTTGTGCGATAGAAAAGAACGTGGAATGGCAAATGAGCCGTTCATTAAGGAATCTGCAGCAGGGACAATTGGGGTCTCTGTGGATTGTATCAATGGCATCTCTGCTTGTCCCACTTTGAAGTCTATATTGTAAGATTACAGTAGTTGTGCCAGAGGTGCAAGTGAATGAAAGAATAAGGAGTGGGAGAATCCAGGGGGGAAAGAAAATAATTGGTTAGCAAGAGACACAAGAGGGAAGCAATGCATTAGTCAGGTCAACCACAGGAAGGAGCCCAAGCTGAAGGGTAAAAAGGTGATCTGTGCCAGCGAGTCCCAGCCGCAAAGAGCAGAATCATGATCAAGAGAGAGGACATGGGAAGGAGAGGGAACGGCTGGTGAAGACAATGAGAGCAGATAAAAAGTGGAAAAAGTAAAAACGTACCAATGTGCGTGGAACGGAATGGTCCAGAGGGAACTGCCATTTTTTTAACGGGCGTTGGAAGAAAAACATGAAAGCAAGTGGCATTCGCTTTTCAAAGACCAACCCCCTGGCAGTACATCTGAGCATCCCTCACATAAATTGGCTCAAGGGCATGATTCCTAAAGACACCGCAAGAAGGCATTCAAAGCAACAGAAACCTTTTGGACTGGAGCAAAAACAGCGAGGATACAAGGGGATACAGCGAGGCACTGCAGTCGACTGTGCACCCCACAGGAAACGTCTAGCTGAGAAATATGATTGGCTCATGACATAATTCCTCTCTCTCTCTCTCTCATTGAAAACACAGCAGCTCATATCAAACTGTATAGCAGGATAACGTGTAAAAGGGTGTGTTAAAAAAAAAAAGAGTCGTGGTATTTCCTTCACTCAGCTAAAGAGGATGTAGAGTCAAGCATGCATCAAAGGAAAACATAAGGCCTGGGGTCCTTGGGAGGGCCTGGCACTAAAGGAAACTGAGCAGCTGGGTGCAAATGCATGGGAAAGACTGCCAGGGTTGCATCTATGACTGGGATGCAGGATGCATAGCTCTCAAGCAGCTGTCTGCCAGCATCACATCAGGATCACACTTCAAAACGACCTTGACAGATTAGAGAACTGGGCCAAAACAAACAAGATGAACTTTAACAGGGAGAAATGTAAAGTATTGCACTTGGGCAAAAAAAGATGAGAGGCACAAATACAAGATGGGGGACACCTGGCTTGAGAGCAGTACATGTGAAAAGGATCTAGGAGTCTTGGTTGACCCCAAACTTGACATGAGCCAACAGTGTGACGCGGCAGCTAAAAAAGCCGATGCAATTCTGGGCTGCATCAATAGGAGTATAGCATCTAGATCAAGGGAAGTTATAGTGCCACTGTATTCTGCTCTGGTCAGACCTCACCTGGAGTACTGTGTCCGGTTCTGGGCACCACAGTTCAAGGACACTGACAAACTGGAACGTGTCCGGAGGAGGGCAACCAAAATGGTCAAAGGCCTGGAAACGATGCCTTATGAGGAACGGCTAAGGGAGCTGGGCATGTTTAGCCTGGAGAAGAGGAGGTTAAGGGGTGATATGATAGCCATGTTCAAATATATAAAAGGATGTCATATAGAGGAGGGAGAAAGGTTGTTTTCTGCTGCTCCGGAGAAGCGGACACGGAGCAATGGATCCAAACTACAAGAAAGAAGATTCCACCTAAACATTAGGAAGAACTTCCTGACAGTAAGAGCTGTTCGACAGTGGAATTTGCTGCCAAGGAGTGTGGTGGAGTCTCCTTCTTTGGAGGTCTTTAAGCAGAGGCTTGACAACCATATGTCAGGAGTGCTATGATGGTGTTTCCTGCTTGGCAGGGGACTGGACGCGATGGCCCTTGTGGTCTATTCCAACTCTATGATTCTATGATTCTATATTACTGAAGGTGGCGCTAGGCAAGACACACCACCCTGGCAGGTATAACGCACGTCTCCCCAAATATAACTCAGGTGGCTAGGAAGGCCCAACAGAGACTCCATTTCCTCAGGGTCTTGCAAAAGAACAATGTTGAACAACAATTGATGACCTCCTTCTTGATGACCACAATAGAAAGTGTCCTCTCATATTGTATCACAGTGTGGTACGTTGACTTGACAGTCACGGACAGAAAGTCTTTACAGAGGGTGGGGAACACAGCCCATGATATCATGGGCTGTCCCCTGAGCCCGCTAGACGACATCGCAAGGGATCGTTGCCTTAGGAGAGTGAGAAAAATTCTCATTGACGATTCACACCCCAGCCAGCACCTCTTTAATCTTCTACCCTCAGGCAGGAGATGTAGAAGTATAATCAGTTGTAAAAGGTAAAGGGACCCCTGACCATTAGGTCCAGTGGTGACCGACTCTGGGGTTGCAGTGCTCATCTTGCTTTATTGGCAGAGGGAGCCGGCATACAGCTTCTGGGTCATGTGGCCAGCATGATTAAGCTGCTTCTGGCGAACCAGAGCAGCACATGGAAACGCCGTTTACCTTCCCGTCGGAGTGGTACCTATTTATCTACTTGCACTATGATGTGCTTTCGAACTGCTAGGTTGGCAGGAGCAGGGACCGAGCAACGGGAGCTCACCCCGTCGCGGGGATTCGAACCGCCAACCTTCTGATCGGCAAGTCCTAGGCTCTGTGGTTTATTTTTTTTAAAAAAGATATTTATTGGCATTTTCACAAATTTATGTGGTTTAACCCTAGGCTCTGTGGTTTAACCCACAGCGCTGTACCAACAGGCTAAAAAACAGTTTCTATCCATGGGCTGTTAGGCTGCTGAACAGAAAATAATATAGTGCAACTGACGTTTGGGGTTGGTGTGTTGTGCGACAAGCACACAGAGTGCAATGGGATTGAGTGAGGGGGGGGGGTGGCTCGGTTAATTTCATTGTACACAGCTTGTACATTAACAATAAAGGTATTATTAGTGTGTACGTGTAATTTCAAGAATACTGATTGGGTAGTGGTAGGTCTCTTCCTCAGTATCACTGTTCTGATTGAATTTGGAGACCCTCCCCGCAATAAAGCAGCTTTTAGGTCTTCACCCAGCTTGAATGCTTAGTTATGGGCTCATTTCTAAGGAAATTTGCTACAGTGAAAAATTTGGTTGAGGGCTCCAGTTGCATATTAGTTCAATTTGTCAGCTCAGGCAAAGCTCAGGCAAAGCAGAGGAGGTGGCCTTAATGTGTAGAAATGAACTGGCGTTGTGTTTTTTTCAAAGGACACTAAAGGGCAGCTCTCTCCATGCTGAGTATCTGCTCCAAGTTTCCTGTGAAAAACCAGTTTGAACAGACCCTTCCAAGACAAGCAACTCCATTCTGTACTTGGCTATCTTCAGTCTTCCTAGGCTAAAAAGAATGGAGAACCACTTGATTATTGATCGAATACCACTCTCCCTGCTTCCATCTGTACACACTGATATATAGAAGTTGAGAGCAAAAGCTTTACAGCACGCTCCTCTTGAGTTTGGAAGCAAAGAGAACTGCTCCGGTTGAAATGCTCCGGCTCAAATGGGATTTTTTATTTTATTTATTTCACAACTTGGATATACCACTCACAACTGGAACAACACCTCTAAGCTGTTTACAAAAAAACACACAACAGGATTAAAATGATCAATTATTAAAAGTGCTGTTTAAAACAATCAAAATCAAACAGCAAGCAAAAAGAGATTAAAGTACATTTCAGCGTTCTACATCTCCAGGAATGCTTTCCTGAACAAAAATGTCTTAAGCAGGCACTTAAATGTTTCATGCAGAGATGCTACCTATGGGGGAATTCTAGAAATCAGAAGTGGCTCCCCCGGCACTAGCGTGGAGAGAAAGATGGGGGTGAGGGGATGGGTGGGGAGATGCGCTGGCAGAGGCAATCCAGCACTCGCACTGGTACATCCACACAGAGCCCACCTTCCTGCCTCTTTGCTTCTCCCCCCCTAGGTAAGCTGCATCAGTGCTAGTGCTAGGAGGCCAGGTATATGACAATGTCCCTCTTCGCCAGCCGCTCCTGCTGCAAATGTCATAATCATGCTATTTTTCCAGAAAAGAGGTGCAGGATCCCACCACGAACACCTCTCTTGCTCTCTTAGAATGGCAATGGCGCCCAACTGAGAGGTACCAGAATTGTGTTCCTGAGAGTTCCGGCTAAAAAACAGCCTCGGTCGCGAGCAAGATACCAGGAGGCAATATTAACTGAGCTATCCCGAATGCTACAAGGTATGATGGCTGTCAGGACCAGCCATCAATGGCAATCAGCCATGGCGACGGTAAGCTCTCAGAATATCAGTCTCTGAGGGACTCATGTCCTCCTTGTGGGCTTCCCAAGAGGCATCTGGAAACAAGATACAGGAAGCAGGATACTGAATGAGATGGACACATCAGAAGATGCATGCTCATTCTTCGTGGAAAAGTTGTCGCTGCACTGTCAAAGCAACAATTCCTGCTCCCCTCCAAAAACCAGGGCAATCACGTGGCATAGCTGCCCCCGAGTCATCTGATAAGACACCACTTAGGAAAACACTTAGATAATTCATTTAACTAGGATCTGGAAGTGGACGTCCCTGGTGCAAAAGTCAAGCCGCACAAGAGAAGCAAGGAGGTTTCTGTTTGAGCTTGAGACCTACACACCCTCCCCCTCGCCCCTTTCCACTTGGCACTTACCCATTGATAGACGTCCTGGACATAAACAGGCTAAAAACAGAGGACACGAAGGAGTGATAGAGTTGAATGAACAGCCAGCCCGATTTCTCAATACTGTTATTTAAGAAGATCTGTGTTCCTTGGTCAAGGTAACTCTGGACAAAGATAGGCTGAAGAGATTCACACAGCTGCTCTGTATTGCACACGTACCACTGCAGGGGGAGGAAAAGGGACAAGAATCATTATTAACATGTCGGCACTAGGCCTGGGCAATATAGCGACCTATCACCCAGGACCGGTATGAGGAGCAGACCGTGATGCTGGTTTCACTCAGCTCCACTCCTGAGTCCCTCTGCTAGCAGTGCAGCTTCATCCAGGAGATGCTGCTAGCAGAGGGGTTCGGAAGCACAGAGGTTTCACCAGCAATATACCGTTGAGTGAAACCAATGTCTGCCCTCATATGGCGCAGAGGGAGGAACAAGCTCTATCGGCAAGGTGCTTGTTCCTTCCTTCCACATCTTTAAACTGCTCAACCGATGGGCACCCGGTTGCTGCTCCCTTCAGCCAAGTGTTTAACAGAGCCCCTAGTCTGCGCTTAGCTTGCCCAAGTTGACAGTGGGGTGGGGGCTCTGTGAAACTGCCCCCCATCTGAGCAACCCCGAGGCCTCAGCAGCATCAGATCGCTCAGCTGGGGGTGGGTGGGAAGCTTCTTCTACGCCCCAGCTGTGAAAAGCCCAATGCTGCTGTGGTGTCAGATCGCTCAGATTGGGGGCTGGAAGAAGTCTCCCCCCATCCCATCAGATGGGGTGGGGAAGACTTCTTCTACGCCACAACTGAGTGAACCCCGATGTTGCTCAGGTGTCAGGGCTCACTCAGCTGCATTGGCACTAGCCTGCAAAGCACTGGGGTGTAAGGGCCCCAGGTCCAGCGGTGAGAGCAGCGGCCATTTCACCCTGTGTCTAGCTGGCTGGGGCCAAATGCAGCTTGTTTCAACATCACCAAACCACGATATCTGGCTGGGGATAGATCATGATGTTCAAAATCTAACATCGCCCAGCCCTAGTCGGCACTGCCAAGCCAGGCTTAAGCAAAGGAGAATGATCTTTGGACAGTATTCGAAACTCCCATTGTTCTAGGCACATTTTGCGATAGGGAATTCCATTAGTGTGAGCAGTTTTTGAGCTCTGGGTGCAGTACTGCGCCTAAGATTTCACATTAAAACTGCAGAGTGGAAGGAAAGGAGGACCTTTTTCTGCCTCCCCACTTCCAGCCACTCTCTTAAGAATATTGGGGGGGTGGGCAGTGGAAGGACTAGACCATATGAAAAATGAACATAATATTTTAGATTCAGTTCATTCATTTTCAGCTTTGTATTCTTGTTATAAAAAGGTTCACCTAGACATTCCATTATTACACCCATAACCTAGGTTTAAGGTGCCATTTAGCTCCTAGCTTTCATATCTCAATTTCTAACACTGTCTTCGGATTGGGGAGGGGTGGCAGCTTAGTTGAAAAGCACATGTTTTGCAAACAGAAGAATCAGGTGATGAGGACCTCTGGCTGTGACCCTGAGTGTCAATGTCTTTCAGGTCATATTTACATCATACATGACTTCCTCCAAAGAATCTGGAGAACTGTAGTTAGTTAGGGGTGCTGAAAATTGTACTATGTAAGCAGTAAACTACAGCTCACAGGAACTGGCATCATGAGACTGGCCTTAGCTGGGGACGGCATTCTACAGTTGGGGTGCCAATAACAGATAGTGTCCCATCCTCACTCACCACTTGCCTTGCCTCAAGTTGGGAGTACACAAAGAAGGACCTCCCCTAAGGGTCAGACAGGCTTGTACAGAAGCAGATAGCTCTTAAGACACTCTTGGCCCAATCAACTATTTGGCTTTTGACTGCTAAATTCACCTAAAATCAACTGTGTTCAGAATAATATCTAATCGGTGTGACAGTGGTATCTACAAAGCTCTCGCAGCTCAAACTTCAACATTCCAGCATTTGCCATTCCCTGTTCAAGGCCTGAAAATACTTATGCATATAAATGCCTACTGGCACTATTAACACACAATTTATATTTATATCTCAAACAATTCAAATCTTGTGCTTTGAAATGAGCTCTATACAACTCTCAATCTTGCTACCCTACTCTACCAAAAGAGCTAAAAGGAAGAATCTAAAATGGTTTGGGTATTTTAATACACAAATCCATTCTTTCCAGTTGGCTTTTAAGATATTAAGCACAGTGGTCTGTACGCAGTGTTCCAGGTTGAATGCCAGCATATCAAACTAGCATTCCTTCCCTGAAGTCATCAATTTATGCCAACAGAGAGCCCAAAGCTACCTACAACCACATTACTGGAAAAATATTGCAGATTTCGGAAGGTGGTGTTAAGTTTCCAGAAGCATGCCTGGGAGCTTTCCAGCCATGCATAATACATTACAAACATGTACCTAACTTGTTGCACACGACCACTCCACAGCTCCTTTAATCTTGTTGCTTCACTGATTCCTGTTCTCTTTGCATACATTTCAGAGTATTTCAACCTCACTATGCAAGTTCACATTTTCTGTCTTGGAGGTCAAACTGCAACATTATTCAGTACCACTGCACTGCACTTTGCTAGCAGCGGAAAGAGGTGGGTGAGGCCACATGCATCAATTCAAAGCAGAACATTTGTCCTTGGGGAAGGAAGGAAACGTGAGGGCCTTATTAGAGGTGGGAATGAGAGGCAGGTATAGGTTGGGAGATAACTTCAGTGGCTAGATCTGTGATTGTTCAGATGAAAAAAACGCTGAGAGGAGAAAGATTGACAGGTGTGAGGCCTTCTCTGTGGTGGCCACTCCATGGAACATCTCTCCCCTGGAAGCATGTCTAGTGCTGATGCTTATGGCATTTCAGTGCCATGCAAAGGCCAGTTTATTTACCCAGGTGTTATGGGAGGCTGGCTAATGCAATTTGTGACTAAACTCTTCATGGAATTTTAGCACTGTGTTTTTCTCTGCTCTTAACTGTTTCAAACTGATGTATTTTTAATCGGGTCGTAAAATGCCCTGGGGATCATGTGATGAATGTCAGGCTAAAAATATATTTATAAATAAATATATGGTCAGGATGGAAGGAAGCAATGATAGAAATATGGATAGGCAGGTGTCATGTTCAGTAAACTGGATTGATGGGTTGGGTGCACACAGGTTTTGCAAACGAGTTTCCAGTCCTTCGGGTCACAAGGGTAAGGAAAAGAACACAAAGTGATGACAAATGTATTGGAGTTGGGAGAAGAAAACAAACTTTGGGAGTCCAATTGTGAGTTCTGAATAAAGGGCAGCATTTGGGGATTGACTGCTAAATTATCCATCCCATACTGTCAATGGACACAAAGGAGAATCGTTATCACATATCAAAGATGAGAGAGAGGAAGTTGCAACAGCACAGCAATCAGCACTGCTGGAATTTTCAGCTCTAAGTGTGTGCAGAAGTCTTGTCTATACAGGTACAAGCATACAAAAATTGGGTTGTGCCTTGTTTTCCCTAGCAACTCCCCATGCCTGCTTAGCTCATACTTACAAAAGCCACAAAGCTGCCTCATGGCCAGAACTATTGTTTTTGAACACAGATTGTGTTTCCTCCCCGCTGTTTTATATTTGCACATTCAGCACAAATTCACCCGATTGTACTTCAGAACATTTTGAGGCAGAGAAAGGAAGAGAAAAATTATACTACGTTAAGTTCCCTGTTCCCTGTCCCATCACGGTCCAAGTAAACCCTCATCTCCTCCTTGCAACTTTTCAGCTTCGCCTCCCCCCCCACCCCTGTATCCCCACCTTTCACCAGTAGCATGTGCTCTTCCGAAGTCTCCTGCCCTACACTCAAAGGGGGGCAAAGGAGCCAGTCTTGTTACCCACAGAAATAGCAGAAGCTCGCTGATCTCCCCGACAACCAAAGGATGTCCGATAAGAGATTTATTCCTCCCCTCCTTTATTTTGTGCACAGACTAAATGCACAAAGCACAACACACACAAATCTTTCTCCTGATCTCTCACCCGGATGTGTCCATATTCTCTCGCTCTGTCTCTTAGGCCAAGTATGGAGAGATTCTTCCAATCCTCTTTTTGTGTGTGTGTGTTGTGCGGGGAATGGAGTGGGGCAGAGGTTAACTCTCCTCAAGGAGCTTTTTATTCTTCTTCTCTTCTCTCCCCCAAAACAACATCATATCTCACCTCAAATCACACGCTTCCAAAAGAAGTGAGAGATGAATATAAAAGAGAAGCTACCCTACACCCCAAACCCTGAAATCCTTCCCTATTTGGGGGTAAGAGGAGCGGGTTAGGCGATCGATGTGGGGCCCATTCAAAACACACCCCTCCCCCTTCTTCCTCCTGCCGCCCCTCCCCCCTCACAAAAAGGTTTTTGGGTGGGGGGGTGGGGGGCTTAGAAGTACTGCTCCTCCTGCTGGTGGGTCCATACCTGGTGGTTTTCCTTGATGCCCGGGGCTGGCTGGCTGTGGCTGCCCATCATATTCATGTAGAGAGACCTGGATAAAGGGCTCCTCAGGTACCTGGCAGGCCCAGACCACATCCTCTTCCTCAGCACCCACAGAGACAAGGTGTAGCAGCCCAGCCAGACCAGGCAGAGTCTCATGAGGGTGGGGTGGGGTTGTGGGGGGTGGGTGGGAGAGGGAAGAAAGGGGCGCTCAATCACCCCCTCCCGCAACCACCGCCTCCTTTCTCCATGGCTGCAGCAACGGCGGCGGCGGCGGCCAGCGCGGAGCTCCCCATTCAGTGCCCGCACATCCACGCACACACATACATTACAGACACACATGCATACATGCGAGGCCGGAACCCGAGAGCCCAGGGACGAGGGCCCAGGCCGGACGGGATGGCCGGAGACACCAACCAACCCAACCCACCCGCACGAGAGAACGCCTCGCTCGCTCGCTCGCGCGCGGGCCGGTGGGCGGGCGGGCGGGCGCCCAGCCTTTCTGTCCGCCCTCTCGGCCAATCAGGGCGCGGCGCAGGGCACCGCCTCTGGGGGCGCTGCTTTCAAAACGAGAGGCGCCACAATGGCCGCCGCTGCGGGGCGCATGCGCAGAGGGAGGGGAAGGAGGGAGGCGAGGAGGAGGAGGAGGAAGGCGCCTCCACTTCCCAAGGCGGCCTTTCCTCGACACGGAGGCTGCGCTCACTCGGAGGCGGGAGAGTGGGCGAGGACGCCCCCTGCGGCACGGCTGTGACAACCAGTGCTGAACGGGAATGGCCGATTGTACAGGAATAAGGGGTGCAGAGGACTAAAGGGCGTCGTGGGGTGGCTAAATAAAAGCCCAGATTTCGCACCCAGGAAGGCATGAACGTAGCGCCCACGGATCGGGACCAGCGCACCATTTCGTTAGGCATCCCGTTTCCCCCAGTGGCCAAGCACACGTCCCTGGGAATCCCACAAAACAGGCAAGGAAGGTGGTGGCCCGTCTGCTATTGTCTTCAGTCTAATAAGCAGGAGTGACAAGAATATACCAAGAATACAAGAGGTGGCTGACAAGATCGATCTAGTCCAGCATCCATTCCCCCCCCCCCCGTGGCCAAACTGGCCTCTTTGAGAAGGTGGTGGCTCTCCTCTGGCCTTTGCAGTTCTATTTAGGTATGGTGGGCAACTGCCATTGAGAGATCTCCCTCCCTCCCATGAATTTTGCCTGTTCTGCCCACTCTCCCACGCTCACCGATTTCCAAGCCCCGTTTGCTCAAATTGCAAATGTGTAGGGGTAGAACAGGGCTGTTTCTAATCTGTATGAGTGTGTGGTATGTACATGCTCAAGAGAGCTCCCTCACCCATTATTTTTTCACTCAAGAGGACCCAGCCTTCCTACCGAGATCTTGGGAACCCTGGCTCAAATAAAACAGCTGCTTCAGAAGAGTAGCAAGAAGATGTGAGGGGAATTGCACTGCATTATGTTCAGTCACTTCATTATGCCTGGGGAAGGGTTATTGCTTAGTGCAGGGGCCAGCAACCTTTTTCAGCCGTGGGCTGGTCCACTGTCCCTCAGACCATGTGGGGGGCCGGACTATATTTTTTGGTGGGGAAATGAACCAATTCCTATGCCCCACAAATAGCCCAGAGATGCATTTTAAATAAAAGGACACATTCTGCTCATGTAAAAACATCAGGCAGGCCCCACAAATAAGTCAGAGATGCATTTTAAATAAAAGGACACATTCTACTCATGTAAAAACACGCTGATTCCCGGACCATCCGTGGGCTGGCTTGAGAAGGCGATTGGGCCGCATCCGGCCCACGGGCCTTAGGTTGCCTACCCCTGGCTTAGCGGTACAGCATCTACTTTGCATGCAGAAGGTCCGTTTCAATCCTTGGCATCGCCAGGTAGGGCTGGGGAAGATTCACAGCAACAGGGGCAGCATTCTTACTTTCTCACTTCCAGCCTGCTAGCTCCAGCACTAGATTTGGCAGTTAAACTGCCTTCAGATTCCCTCCTACCCACATCAGGATTGCAGCCTTAGATAAATGTACAGGGTGGCAGAGAGGCAGAATTAGAGATCCCTGCACTATCTGTTACAGTAGCTAATGAATGGGGTAAGAAATAGGCTAGAAAATGATACAATTCTCTTTTCTACAAGAAAACAAATCTGGGAAAGAGCCAAAAAAAACCCACCTTAAACAGGCTAAGAAGTCTGTTCCTCCAATGTTGAATTAAGAACTGAGCTATAAAGAATTGGCTTAATAAAATAAAAGACTGCTTTATGAGAAATAAAAGTGCTACTATATATAATCTACTGGATAAAGAACAGGATGGTAGGATTTATTATGGCATAATTCGGACTTTGTAACATATCAAGCAGCATTAGTTTCTCTTTAATCGCCATCTTTTCAAAAGAGGAAAAATGGAAAAGGCTTTAACAGGGGCAAATCCAAAATGCTGCATTTAGCTACTTGACAATAAAGGAAATGTGACAGACAATTTCAAATAGTATATTTTAATGCAAGTTCCAAGGGCTATAGTACAGTTTTACATATGATTATCCCTCTTTGCATGGCATCAAGCAGCCAAGAAATCCAAAGCTTACGAGCCTACCACCCAGTAAATTTATTTTCCCCACAGTCCCATAAACCCAGCAGTTTGATTTAATCACATTTATTATGCTTTGGAGATGCCCAAACACTTTTTCTTTCATTATCAAGTTTTCCCATCACAAGCCACAGGCTTCCGTGCAAGCTCCTCTGCCCTCCACTTCAGGCAGCCACCTGCATCTCCACCATGTGGATTAATTGGGTTTCCCACTATGCTGCATCAACTATACTGTTTCCCCCCCCCCCGTCTCCCCCTTTTCCGTTGCCAATGACAATCTTCAGCACTACTTGTGTAGTCATGAGTATGTAAACATAAACATCAGTTCATGTTCTCTCCACAGCGCAGTTATGCATGCCTCCCCCTCTAAATACTGCCAAAGCTTTCTTTGCTGAACAGTCTGTACAAATTTATCCAATGTGCTCCAATGCTGTCATTGCCCTTCTTTCCAACCCCTGCAAAGCTAAGGTATCCCATGTAGAGAAACCATGTTGTGTTTTGCAGACCATATACCAGTTTGGGGGAGAGAAATCTAACATACATTTTCCAATATTCCATGGGGGGAAATGACCTTGTTTTGCTTGCAGCAAAGAGGTAGCATTTCACATTTTATGAGAGAGGGTGCTCAAATGCAGCTTCTTATGATTTATCACGGGCCCTTAGTTCTTCTAAAAAGAGTGTCAAGTTTATTGTTCACAGAATCACACCACACCATTATGCATTTATCTCTCGGGGGTCCAGTGAGGTAGTGGCATTTTGGTGTACTCAGTAAGTCTATGTGGTATCTCTAACTTGCGTACAGTTGAACTAGAAAGAGATATGGCATGATGATAAGGCACACACAAGATTTACAGATATAACAGAAAAGAATTTACTGGCTCAGGCTGCAGATGATCCCCCTGAATCAAGGAAGTCCAATGTTCTTGTTCATCTGACCTCTGTAAAAAAGAACAGTTGCGTTCCCGATCCACACATTTGCAATTCAATGTCAAAGTGTAAGGTGGCTATTCTGAATGGAAAAGGGTGTCCATGTCAGAATCTGTATAACTGCAATGCAAAGAGGAACCAGGCAGATCATGTAGAACATGGCATCGTGGAGACCTAGAAACAAACTGGAAGAGAAGTAAGGTGTTTTTTTTAAATGTTCAGTTTTTTTCAGCAATCACCACAAAACAAAACTCATTGCAGTATATATTTATCAGAGTTGTGTTCCAGCACTTCAACAAGATCATGCTTAATTCAAATTAGGAAATCATCTATCCCCATTTGTATACATAAATTAAGTGGAATACCAATACTATATAAAATTTAACTTGTTTTATCTGATTATGAGAAATCAATGGTGTTGAATGCGAATTTACTGAACAATGCCATTTACACCCTGTTTTACAGAAGCATTTTACCATTCTGTTTATATGCTGGGGTACCCAGAAGGGGCCTGAAAACTAGCACGTGTTGTGAACGGTCTTGTTCATTTTAACAATATTTCAGAGAGGCTATATGGTATTCTGTGGAGGTCTCTGGACGTCTGAGGCTGATGCAACTATATTTAGGGCTACTTCAGCAAAGCGGTTTACAAAAAAAGAGAAAAAGATACTACTTTCTCTATAACCCGATTTGCATAATATGTTAAACCAGGGTTTAAATAACCTTAGTTAACAAACCATGCCTTAGCTGTACATCTGAACCCAGCAATGTCTGAACTATAGTCTGTTCAGATAGTTTGTTTTGTTGGCTTATTGCCTTAATTATGGCTTAGTGTTACCTGAAAACATGGGCACATACTTAATTATAGTTTAAGCATAATTTGTTTTGTCATCACCCACCAAGCAACAGAGACACTAGACAAGCTGCCCTGAGTACCCAGCTGCTCTCACTGGTGCATTTCCTGAAGTTGCTGCTGCTGCTGCACATTTTGTCTGGTAACAGCATCCTCTTCCTTTCCCAACTCTACCCAGTACCCCCTTCGTGGCAGCAGCCTGAACTGGAGAGTTGAACACTTAAAAGCAACTTCTTTAAACTATTGCTTTGCAGATGTTTTGACTGCAGAATGATTAACTGTTATTGGTTGGTAAATGAATGAATGATAAATTTGGTCAGCTTTTATATATATAAAAAAATTAATCTGGATTTTTAAAAAGAAAAATAACAATAAATCCAAAGTTACACAAATAAACAGGACTTAGGTTTCCAAGGGGGGTCGTGTTATTGAGTCGGCATCTATTCATTACCTTCAATAAATCTTGTCAACTTTTCAAGGAAAAGCACAGGCAGCAAATATTAATTCTTAAAAAGTTTTGGAGATGGAAAAGGTTTGCATTTTAACACACTGAAATAAAAACATTAAGGACTGTGTTTATGGGAGTGTGAATGAAATGCTGTTTTGAAACAGAGCAGGTGTTGAGTGAGGGGGCTTCAAAATGAGCTTCTGTTCCTGACAGTGACTAGAATGCACAAATGAAAATATTTAAGTGTGCATTAGTAAAAGCAAGTTTTTCAAACCTCCTATGAGAGATAGGGAAGTAGTAATAAGTTGGCTCCAACACAGGTTCTTTTATTTTATTATTATTATTATTATTATTATTATTATTATTATTATTAAAGATTTTCTTGCTTTACAGAAGTATGTGTAACGTCTCTTGTATTTTTTCCATGTAACATTTTTACAAATCAGTTTCATTTGTTGAGACAACCAACACAGGTTCTGATTACTAATCTAAAAGCATAAATGTACAGTAAAAAGTGGTTGTCGGTTGTGAATATAAAAACAGCAGTTGCAAAATTGTTTTAAAAAACCCTACAAGCTGCAAAGGTATATAGGCATTTTTTTTTCTGGGGAAGGGAGGAAAGTAGTTCCTTGAGGACTGCTGCAGAAGATCAGCACAAAGATTACCACACCTGACCAATGGAAAGTGACATGGTGAGGAAATGCCAGCAGTTGCCACAAAAGCTTGAAGGGTGTCAGATGGAGAGACAGTTGTGGGTTGGAACTAGGCGGGATGGAGGATGACAACACAAACCAGTTACTTTGATAGACTGCAGAATGTTCTTTGGTTTAAGGGTGGTTTGTTCAATAAACCATGGTTTAAGAACAGTTTTGCATGTCATGCGAACTGGACCTATGTGATTTGTCAGGTATGTTCATCCTGCTGCTGCAAACACAGGAAACACTGTTGCTATACTCAAATGAAGATCTAACCAAGTACAGACTAGACCAGGCATCCCCAACCTTCAGCCCTCCAGATGTTTAGGACTACAATTCCCATCATACCTGACCACTGGCCCTGTTAGCTAGGGATCATGGGAGTTGTAGGCCAAAACATCTGGAGGGCCGCAGGTTGGGGATGCCTGGACTAGACTGATTGCATGGGAAAGGTCACTAGCTTTATCTGGTAAAGGTAAAGGTACCCCTGCCCGTACGGGCCAGTCGTGTCCGACTTTAGGGTTGTGCGCCCATCTCACTTAAGAGGCCGGGGGCCAGCGCTGTCCGAAGACACTTCTGGGTCATGTGGCCAGCGTGACAAGCTGCATCTGGCGAGCCAGCGCAGCACACGGAAACACCGTTTACCTTCCCACTAGTAAGCGGTCCCTATTTATCTACTTTCACTTTGACGTGCTTTCGAACTGCTAGGTTGGCAGGCGCTGGGACCGAGCAACGGGAGCGCATCCTGCCACGGGGATTCAAACCGCCGACCTGACGATCGGCAAGTCCTAGGCGCTGAGGTTTTACCCACAGCGCCACCCGCGTCCCTAGCTTTATCTGGACAAACCTGCAAACTTTCATGTTCAAGAAGCACAAGTGAAAACTGCAATGCACTTAAGAGAAATTCTTTGTGAATATAGTAAAACAAAAATTACCTTCAACCATTGCAACTTTCCAGATAACATGTTTCAGAACACAAATTCCCAACAATTTAATTTCAGAATAAAAAAAGAAAGCTGTAATAGCCAAATAGACCAAAGGGTTCATCAGATTAAAACATCACCATGGCAATTAATTGTCTCTTACTTACCTTGGGTCAAGATGAGCAACCTTCCCATTCAGATTTGCATAACCAAATTGATTTAGTATGGTAACCACAAGCATAGGGGCTAAAGACTGGGCTGGTTTTGTAAACAAGGCATTTGTTCCAAAAACCATGGAGGAAAGTGGTAATCTGAAATGTTAAGCAATAATTTTAATAGACTGCAAGTGATTATTTAAATTGCAAATTGAATACTTCAGCAGAAAGTTATAGTCAAACACAGTAAAGCATTATAATATGCTGGAATGTACCACTATTAGGATTATACTCAATTCTTCAATAGTAATACTAAGAATATGTCAACTTCAGCTTTCCCCAGTTTCTCATTTTTCCAATCTTAAACTCCATTTTCTATACTTCAGCTGCACCTTTTTTTTTTTTTTTTAAAGTCCTTATGAAAATCCATCAACATTTTAGTGTGAATTTCTCCTAATATATGTATTTTTGTATGCAATTTATAGGGATAATTTAATAAACAGTGGAAAATCAGGCTCCAAACTGCTCAACTCAAGGTCACTGACAAATTGTTTGGGTATTGGGGGGGGGGGGATAAAGCACTCCATACACTGAAAAGTGTTAGAATTCTATGTAGTGTAATGAGCATACTGAGTTGAGGCTTTTGAATAAAAACTGAAAAACAATTTAACGTTTATTATCTACAATGAAAGTTTGCATATCATAAAAAAGTAAACAAACCATGCTTACCTCCGTTTATGTTTCTTTAAATCTGCATCAACAATATCGGCCAAAGGCAAATTAAACAGACTGAAAGAAGCTTGAACGATGACCCTAAATAAATAGAGAAGTGACTTAGATTTGAATTGCCTTGGACAAAGAAAAATTAAATTTGGATATTTTTAGTACCATAAAATATTTGTACAGTATAGTGAACTACTACATAAATACATTAATAAAACAGCAAAGTTGAAAATAGGATATGAGGACCCAGAAGAATAAGGGTTCTAGAAATTAATGAATAAAGTCCATTTCTGTTGAAAACTTACCGTATTTTTCCCTCTATAACACGCAGATTTTTTCTCCTAAAAAGGAAGGGGAAATGTCTGTGCGTGTTATAGAGCGAATGTGTGGTCCCTGGAGCCAAAAAATCAAGCAAAAGTCAAATCTCGAGTCACGGAGAAGGGAAACCTGAAAAGAGGAAGTGGTTGCTTTCCTGCATTCTGCCTCAGGGTCTTACTGCCCACCCGTCTCTGTTTCGTTGCTGTGTTTGCTGAAACGGAACAAAGAGCAGGGAAAGCCCCTCCCCTCCAGGCAAGCAGAGTGTCGTTCTTTCTAATTCCTCTCTGTGCTCCGTTGCTGCTGGGGGAGAGGGAGAGAGAGTGGGGGAGGGAGAGGGAGAGGGGGGAGGGGGAGGGAGAGAGGGGGGGAGGGAGAGAGGGGGGGAGGAGGGAGGGAGGGAGAGAGAGAGAGAGAGAGAGAGAGAGAGAGAGAGAGAGAGAGAGAGAGATGGATGGCTGGCTTGGGGGGGGAACTTTTGCCTTTCTTTCCTCCCACCCTTAGCCAGCTGCTTCTCTGCACACCCCTCTCATGTCCCTTCTTTGTTTTTCCTTCGCTCCCCACTTAAAATGTGGTTACAAAGCATAGATCAACATGGATCCTCAGGATCTTTGCATTGGGTCACCCCAAATTCACCATCAGATCACATAGCATGTCCATGGCTACAGCCTGCCCCCCAAAAATCACGCACCCACTGTTGCCTGGGGCTGCAATGGTGCAAAAACGTGGTTACAAAGCATGGGTCCATATGGATCCTCAGGATCTTTGCATTGGGTCAGCCCAAATTCACCATCAGAGCACATAGCATGTCCATAGCTACAGCCTGCACCAAAAAAAGCACGCACCCACTGTTGCCTGGGGCTGCAATGGTGCAAAAACGTGGTTACAAAGCATGGATCCACAGGGATTCTCAGGATTTTTGCATTGGGTCACCCCAAATTCACCATCAGATCACATAGCATGTCCATGGCTACAGCCTGCACCAAAAAAATCACGCACCCACTGTTGCCTGGGGCTGCAATGGTGCAAAAATGTGGTTACAAAGCATGGATCCACAGGGATTCTCAGGATTTTTGCATTGGGTCACCCCAAATTCACCATCAGATCACATAGCATGTCCATGGCTACAGCCTGCACCAAAAAAAGCACACACCCACTGTTGCCTGGGGCTGCAATGGTGCAAAAATGTGGTTACAAAGCATGGATCCACAGGGATTCTCAGGATCTTTGCATTGGGTCACCCCAAATTCACCATCAGATCACATAGCATGTCCATGGCTACAGCCTACACCCAAAAAATCATGCACCCACTGTTGCCTGGGGCTGCAATGGTGCAAAAACGTGGTTACAAAGCATGGATCCACAGGAATTCTCAGGATTTTTGCATTGGGTCACCCCAAATTCACCATCAGATCACATGTCTGTGGCCACAGCATGAAGCACAAAAATGATACATCCACTGTTTCATTCAGAATGTTTTTTTCCCTTGTTTTCCTCCTCTAAAAACGATGTGCGTGTTATGGTCAGGTGCGTGTTATAGAGCGAAAAATACGGTAATCTTGGCTTTCCTCCCAAAGATCTCACTGTTAAGTTGTCTCATTTTTCTAATAACACTTAAGAGATTTTGGGGAAATTAAGCAACATAAGAGATTTTGGGGAAATTAAGCAACATTTAAATAAATAAGTAAATAAAATAATACATTCCAGATTTGGGAAACTAGAAAAAGTGGTTCCCAATAGTCTCCACTTTAAGACAATTACCATTACTTATTAAAAAATGTAATCAGTTCCAAATTATCTGTGACCCCATCTGCCTTAAAGAATCCCCAAAGAACTACCAGTCATTTTCCTGATTAATGACATTACTGCTTGTACAGACAGTGACCATTTTTGGAGTTATGCATGCTCCACCAACGCACATTGGGGCTAGGAATGAAACCCCCCACATGTACCTAACGTAAGAGGACCTCTGCAACGAGACCTAGTGTTGGTGCCTCCATGACCCACACTACTTGAGGACCTTTAATACATTTTTACCTCCCCCAGTGCTCAGGCACTACCATTTTATAACTCCACAATGCTATGATAGAATAGTGGGGGGATTAAAACAGTGGTGCTAGGTCTTAGGGCTGACATGGTTGGTGTGTAGGGGAAGACAGGGAGAATCAAAAGGCTTTTCTTGGGCCCAGAACAGCACAGATGTGAGCAAGCCACCGCTATTGATTCCATCCATAATACATGGAGATCCTACTGAGGGGTATCTTGCTTTCCCCTCTCTCCTCTACCCCCCACCCCTGGGCCATAGATCTCTCTGAATCCCGGTCAAAATTGTCATGCTCTTAAAACTAAAGTTACTTACATGTTTGCTGTAAGATAAATAGCCAATACGTAGTAGTGTTCTGGACCTACAACAAGCATGATAGCGGCAGCTATTGCTTCCAAGTAGAAGGAAAATAAGACCACTTTATAGTAACCAAATTTCTTCAACAAAGCTTGACTGATTAGCACAAGGCACTGAAATATAACAGAAATATTAAGCTACATTAATACAGTATTGAAACCCTGTCAAACATACGGTAAATTATTTCTAACCAGAAAGAAAGCACCACAGTAGATACCCTGACCATCCAATCCTTCAAAAAGGCAACATCAGCATGACATCATCAACATTTGAACATATGCCTTATAATAGCCAATCTTGTTTGGATATCTGTTTGGACAAATGACTGCCCAAAGGACTGATGGATTTTTAAATTGTTAATGGAAGCCGACGCTGTTCCTTTCTTGTTGTTCTATTTGCATTCTGAAAATAGCAATAAAAATAAAGTGGCATTTTAGATTGAGCCATACACACACACACACACACACACACACACACACACTGTGTTGCATTGTCTGGATTTTAATAATTATAAACCCACATCAAAATGTCACTTGCAAATACATAGCTATTGTACTGTACTAGGTAAACAGCTTATTCATGTTTCCAGTGTAACATGCTAAGGGCCCATCTATGTGCCTCAGCTTAATGTGGCTCATGATCCCCTTGTGTCTCTTAATTCCTCCTCATCCATGTGGTGTTCCCCTCCAGCTACTGCTGTCCCACACTTTATCCTCCCTTCCCTATGAAATAGATGCTGCTCTCCTATTCACATTTTCAAAGTATAGGGAATCTCCGAATTTAGTGAGGGGAAAATATGGAAGAGAAGAACAGAGGAAAAAACAGTACTAATGAATAGGAAAAAATGAAAGGAAATCAGTAAGTAAAATATGTTGCCCTCCACCCTGAATAGTAAAGGGCCCATTTGTTATTAAATTCCCCTGCCCTCGAGAGGCCAGCCTTATCATTTGAGAATTACTGCTCCAGGTTCAACACCGTAGATTTACCTGGCTTTCAGAAAATGTGATCCCTCACAATTTTTGATCCCATACTTGTTCTTAAAGGTTTTTACCACCTTTTTTTTTACAAAAGTACCAAAAAGCAAACACACACACACACACACACACACACACTGAAGAGCCAGCTTCCCCTTTAGTCAAACCGTATGTGCATCAGTTGAATTCCTTTGGGAGAAATCAGTAGCACCAAAGGTTAGTTTTGCAGTATAAAGGTTTTCTGCAAGGTAATGCATAATTATTCTTGGCAATCAGTGTAAGCAAATAAATCTGCTGAGAACCAGCATATTTTCGTCTTAAGAGAAAAGAACAAAAGGTTTCTCTGCCTACCTGAGGACAAATAAAACCTGCCCCATACATGATACTTCTGATAGATGATGATAGAACGTCCTTAGGGATGAGGTTATCTGCAAAGATCATCATGAAATTGTTGCAGAAGGCCAAGTGGAAGACTTGAAAGAAGTTCATGGTCACAAAAAGCAAAAAGTTTTTCTGAGTCATGATCTGTTTTGTCAACAAAATCACAGAGGACCAAGAGAGAGAGCTCTCAGCATTTTCCTCAAATTCCTCCATTAGAGTTTCTTTTTGTTCATACTGAGTGGTGCTATACATTCCAGTGTAGCACATGCAAGCAGTGGCAACTGCTCCTACCAGAACAGCAAATGCTTGGAAATAGGTGAAGTTCTCCATGTTATCTGAAATTAAGCCACAGAAAAGGATGCTGGTGGAGCCAACCAAGGTTGCCACTTGATTATACTTAATAAGCTGGAGCCTATTTTCGTGTCTAGTTGAAATTTCCGCAAAGAGGGCACACTGTGCCAGCAAGACAAACGTAAGCAGGCCATCGAAAGCGCACAAAGCAACGATAAGATGAAGTCCGCTAAGCCAGTCACCTTCTTCATATTGTTTCCAAGGAAACCAAGGAAGAAGAAAGGCCAAAGCATACAAGGGAGCTCCATACAAAATGGAAAACCGACGCCTGGAGCAGCATGGCACTTTGGAGTTGTCTTGAATATAGCCAAAGAGAGGGTCGTTAATGGCATTCCAGATCATAAAAACAACCTGAGTAAAATAAAAAAGAACACCAGTTTATTTATTTACAAACATTTGCACCACTTTTCATGGCTCAGCAGAAATCACATAGCAGCTTGTACAACTGAAAACATATCGTATCAATAAAAATATAACATGGTTTATAAAATGAAAAATGTTTAAAATCAGTAAATAAATGACAAATCAACACTAGTAACGTAAAGAAAAGGTGGTTGGAATGGGGGCGATTTAAAACTCAGGAGAAAATGTTGCACTCATTCTATTTGTCTCTTAACCTTCATCCAAGAAGCTTGGATATCCCTCACTCCTTTTGCCTTTACTACAAGCCTAACTTAGGTTAAGAGATAGCGGCTGGTCCAAGATCACCAAATGAGCTTTATTCTTGAGTTGAGTAGAGATGGGAAACTGGGGCTTAGGGATGCCTAAGAAAATAATTTTCTAGTGTCTGTGCTGATGGCAGCTGCCAAGGAGAACTTCCACAAAAATCAAGCTGTGAGTGTGTCCCATCCTGTTTGCTGAATTTGCACATATAATTAAAAACACTGATTCTAAACACTATTATTATTATTTTTTATTTATTTATTTATTTATATCCCACCTTTTTCCTTGACATGGACTCAAAGTGGCTTATAGGTAAAAATAAGAACTAAAAACATAGAAAAACAACTATCTATACAGACACAGACAGTGTTAGAAACTAAGATATGAAAGCTAGGAGCTGAATGGCACCTTAAACCTAGGTTATGGGCACTGCAATGAGTGCCTAGGAGAACTTTATTAGTAACAAGAATACAAAGCTGAAAATGAATGAACTGCAGCTAAAATCTTAAATTCATTTTTCACATGGTCTAGTCCTCATCTTAAGAATGGGGAAAAAAAAGAAAGAAAGCTGCATTTCCCCTGCCCACCCTCCTTATAATCTTATAAGAGAGTCCCTTCTGCAGTCTTCAGAGTGGCTGGAAGTGGGGAGGCAGAAAAAAGGTCCTCCTTTCCTTCCAGCAGTGGCAGTTTTAATCTGAACTCTTGGGCGCAGTACTGTGCCTAGAGCTCAGAAACTGCTCACATTAATGAAATTCCGTCGCAAAACATGCCAGGAATAATGGAAGTTTCAAATGCTGCTCAGAGAGACATCCCCACGCACCCACTGTACAATCAAGTACAATAAAAACAGCATAGCACCAGCCCTTTCATTAAAAGCAGTCAGTTCACAAAAACATGTTGGAACAGGAAAGTCTTCACCTGTTGACAGAAGAACAAGGAGAGAGCCAGTCTAACATCTCTAGGGAGGGAGTTTTAAAGTCTGGGAGAAGCCACCAAGAAGGCCCTCTCCCATGTCCCTAATTTACATTGAAATACATTATGAATAAAGTATTGGAAATAGGAAAAGTACCAGAAACTTGGAAAGGGGCCTATATCACCTTGATACCTAAACATGACAAACCCTAAAAAATTTCGCCCGATTTCATTACTAAACTGCGATTATAAAATATTTGCAGCAATATTGGCCAACAGGCTTAAAAAAGTTATGAGTGATCTAATACATAAGGACCAAGGAGTCTTTCTTCCTGGCAGATGGTTAAAAGACAATGTTAGAAATATAATTAACATAATAGAATACTTGGAAGTCCGTAACGAAAAACAGGCGTTGATATTCTTAGATATGGAGAAAGAGTTTGACAACATGACTTGGCTATTTAGGAAAAGTGTTTTGAGGGAAGTGGACCTGGGGGAAACCTTCCTAAAGGCCATAGAAGCAATATATACTGAACAACGTGCAAATATTATTGTAAATAATACAACTGATGGGTATGTAGGGTTATGAAAGGAAGCATACAAGGATGCCTGTTGTCTCCATTATTGTTTATTTTGATTTTGAAGGTATTCGCACAAAAGATAAGGAATACAGTGGTGCCTCGCAAGACGAAAAGAATCCGTTCCGCGATTCTCTTCGTCTAGCGGTTTTTTTGTCTTGCGAAGCAACCCCATTAGCGGCTAAGCGGATTAGCGCTATTAGCGGTTTAGCGGCTATTAATGGCTTAGCGGCTTAGCTGCTAAAAGGCTATTAGCGGCTTAGAAAAAGGGGGGAAGCGGGGGGGGGGGGGAAATGGCGAGACTCGCAAGTCATTTTCGTCTTGCGAAGCAAGCCCATAGGGAAATTTGTCTTGCGAAGCGCATTGCAAACGGAAAACCCTTTCGTCTAGCGGGTTTTCCGTCTTGCGAGGCATTCGTCTTGCGGGGCACCACTGTAATGACAAAATAAGGGGCATAAGAACAGTCCAACAAAATTACAAGTTAAAAGCATATGTTGATGGTGTTTTTTTGACTCTGGAAAACCCACTTGAAAATGTACCAGTGGTACACGAGGAAATACATTGAAAATATTTGTATGTATCTTTCAAAGGTACATATATAACTGGTATATAAAAATAAAAGGTAAAGGTAAAGGCACCCCATCCCGTACGGGCCAGTCTTGACAGACTCTAGGGTTGTGCGCCCATCTCACTCAAGAGGCCGGGGGCCAGCGCTGTCTGGAGACACTTCCGGGTCACGTGGCCAGCGTGACATCGCTGCTCTGGCAAGCCAGAGCCGCACACGGAAACGTTTACCTTCCCGCTATAAAGCGGTCCCTATTTAACTGCTAGGTTAGCAGGCGCTGGGACCGAGCAGCAGGAACGCACCCCGCCGCGGGGATTCGAACTGCCGACCTTTCGATCGGCAAGCCCTAGGCGCTGAGGCTTTTACCCACAGCGCCACCCGCGTCCCAGTATATAAAAATACAATTACCTAAAACAGCAGCATTAAAATAAAATTCCAACTAAAATTTATAATTTATTAACCACATTCCTCATATGTCACAAAGCAATGTCAGTAATAGTTTATATATTTTTTATTTTTTTAATCATAAACATATGTACAAGGTGTTATGCATTCAGTGATCTGTGTTTGCCTGAGCTTGAGTTTTGGACTAAGGATTATGAGCCCGTGTTCTGATTTGATACATGATATCCAATCATGATATACAATCACAGAACATTTCAGGATCCACCGGTTGCACTGAGACTCAACCCGGCTGTAGTACCGATCTGCATGAAGGCTTGGCGGGTGCCATTCGCCCTGAAGCCCAAGATCGATGCAGAGCTGGATCACCTCATTGAACAAGGGCTCCTCGAGCCAGTTCTGCACACTTGATGGGAGACCCCAATTGTCATTCCCCTTAAGTGCACCCTCAACAAGGCATATCAACAACTCTCAGCTGACGAGGCCACCTCTGAGGCCCACACCACTGAATACATAACACAAAACTAACACATAACCATACAAACAGTAATGAATTACAGTAGTGTCCTTGATTTCTTTTAGGAAAGCCATAAAACTTTTATTTTCCAACCATCTTTTCATTTAGTCAAATTAGGATAGCTAGTATCCTGAGCTGGCAATGAGGGAGCAGACAGTGGTGTTTTATATGGTTTAATCTGCTGCTGGTTTGTTTTTATTGATTAAAAGAACATATTCATTTCAATTGTGCTGGTAATTATTAAGGACTTCATTGTTTTGCTGTGACTTTTTTACTGCATGCTGCCTTGTGAGGACTTGAAAAGCAGTATAGAAATTGCTTACATTAAATGAAACACTGCTAATTCTGTATTCAAAATAATGACCTGGGAAACACCCAAAAACAACAGAAAAACTAATGTTGGCATTGACTGTACCTGTGCTTGATGGAATGCTGATTCAGATATCTTGTATTTGTTTAAAAAGAGTTTAACATAATAAAAATTAAAGATGCTGTTCATCATCCCAGCACCTAAAGTCGTCATTGAGTATGCCAGGGCATTTGGATGAATTCTTGAAAAAAACTTCATTTTTCCACAGTGGTATTTTTCTTCCCCTAGAAGGTAAATAATATGATAAAACAGTTACAGGCTGTTACAGTTCCAATGGAGTTTTTGCCTTCAGATACTGCATAGATTTTTGTAGTTTCATTCCAATGAAAAGTTGGATATTTTTGTGGCATTTGCATATCTGTGCAATGTTTGTAGGACTGCGAGGAGGAAAACAGCAAACAACGAAATCACAATGCTGGAAGTAACACTACAGTATATGGCACATGACTCGACATTATAGGAAACAGAAAGGCAAATTGCTGATTATCTAAAGCATTTACATAGAGTAACATAATTTTAGAGTTGGAAATCAGCTTGCAGATTGTATACCTCAAGCCCGCTGCTCATCTTAAATGACTTGAAAAGGGAATTAGACAAATCCATAGCAGATAAGCCTATGGGTAACTACAGGCTATGTGCTACCTCCATTGTCTCTATGTAAATACTAGTGCCGGGAATCCCAAGTGGGGAAGCGAACTGCTGTATTCAAGTCCTCCTTGGAAGCTTCCCAGAGACATTTGGCTGGCCACTGTGAGAACAAGATGCTGGACGAAATGGGCCTTTGGTCTGATCCAGAAGGCTCTTTTTTTCAGTTTAACTATAGTGTCACAGACAAATGGCTCTGCTTCAGGGATAGAGGACCCAAGGACCTCCAGATGTTAGAGAACAACTCATGTTATCCTTGACCGTGGTCCTGCCAGCTAAAGCAATTGGGAGTAGTCAAACAACTTGTGGAGGGTTTATCCCTACTTGAATATGTCCAATGAAGGACAGGCCACCACATCTTAAGGGAGTAAGTTCCGCTGCTGAATAGTTGCGCCTAATAAACTGAAACACTTTTGTGTGATTTGCTGCTGTATGGAAGAGAGTTTTCAATTTTTATTTGCAGATTTAACTGTGAGCATTACCATATCTCCAATTCAGCTTTAAGAGGGAAGTCACTGTTTGATATGGATTCCTATTTTGAGACTATTAACCACAATTTTGTAAAAAATAAGAAATGCCCTTTCGGAATAATTTTGTCATGAGATGGATGTGTATATGCCTGCACACAAGGAGTGAGCAGAAGGAAGGTACAAGGCAAAATTAAAGTGATGGAATATATATGTAGTATTTTTTAAATCTTAAGCTTTACATTTATTTGGTTTTTTGCAGTTGCCAGAATTTGAATATTTTGAAAGTTACAATAATTAACACTCCAAATCTAGTAAAAAAAACCCTATTTTTATTTTATTAATATCCATAAATGCAAAATGCCTTCCATGGATCAAGATGAATATTGTCAGAGGACATAAATCTATGTATGATTAGTGGCTTCACATGATCCACAAGAGGGCAACATTTTCTCATCTATTTATCCTTGTCTCACACTGTGATAAATATTTAGCCCTCACAGCTTCCACTTTACAATTGACAAGAACAGGATCAAACCCTTCTATCCCATATCTGTGTTGTTAAATGCTTTCTGGTGGTAGTCTCTTCAGCAATGTCTCCCAGTAAAAAAAAAAATCATGGAAGGTGAAACTGAAAGGGGAACACCTCTCCCTCTCTCTCACACCATCTATCTGGGGCAGTGGGTGGGGGAGAAGATGGAGTAAGAACATATCTTTTTTTTAGGATACTGTAACAAAAACTGGGATACTTAAGTCACCTGAATCATAAAACAAACTGTTAGAAACGCTTGAATAGAATGGTGAAACAGCAATCTAAAAACAGTTAATCGGATGGCAAAGGTGACCTTTATCAATATTTAGCTCCAACCGATGAAGTAGACATATAATGACATTGATTAAAGTAAATCGATTCCTCCATTTAAACAGATGCCTGAGGTAAGCATGAATGGCATTATAATCAACACAAGGAACAGTGAGCACTAGTCAGGTTTTCTCTGTAACCTCCATTATACTCAAACTCTGTCTGTTGATGATGCCACAGTATGTATTGTATAAAACAAGGGCTTGCATTAAAAGTATGAATAGCAGAAGCCTCCAATGTCACTGGAAAGATGAAGGAACTCTTACTTAAAGCTATTTACATACGGCAGAAAAGTCCTGAATAGTCCAAATAATTTCATCAGGAAAAAGCAATTTAAATATAAAAACTGAAGAATGCAATTATTTGAAGGTGACCTCTAATCCAGTAAAAGCTTATGATTCAAACACATTCCCCAGCTTTTGAAATGCCAATTTATTGTTGCTGTTTCTGCTGTAAGGAGGCAAGGCTGCCCCCTCTCAGAATAATAACCTTTAAATACAGGGGTGGCGGGAGCTGCGGCCCTTCAGAAACTGTTGGGACTCCAGCTCCCCTATCAGCCCCAACCAGCACAGCCAATGGTCAGGAATTATGGGAACTGTAATCAAACAACACCTGAAGGTACAAAGGTTGCCCATTAATAGCTGCATACAAGAGGAAAGCTTGTCAGGTGCAGCTTGTCCTGCCGTGATTCCCTGTTCTACTCAATTATCAAAGATACAGGAGGCCCCTCTCTCCTTCTCCTTTAATATGGCTACCCTGATTCACAAGCTGTCTCTAACAAAAGGGACAGTTTTATGAGTCTCGCAGTACCTTAAAACTTAACATTTATTGTAGCAGCAGTGAACATAAGAACTGCTGCGTCAGGCCAATGGCCCATCTAGTCCAGAATCCTGTTTCTCACAGTGGCCCACCAGACGCCTGTGGGAAGATCCCAAACACCTTATCAGCAAACGTAGAAGCTTCACTGCTCACTCCTAACTCTATAGTTTTCCATTTTCTCCATTTGGAGAACTGTTCACTATTGCCAACTCTTTACTTTCTGTAACTTAAAATCTATTTGTGATCTACAAGTGGGACTTGACAGTCCATTTCAAATGGCAGTTACAGTAATTGCATCGTTACACACCGCCCCAATCTCCAAGCTGTGCGAGATCCCAAAGGTTCCAGGGTCTGGAAATGAGGAAAAGCAGGGACTGTGGTCTCTTTATGATATATGGTTTATTTATACATATATACAACCTGGGCCTGTAATGGAGGGCTCCCAGCATTACACTCCCAAGAGGTTATGGATTCTCCCATAGCCACAACACCCTAGGATTCAAAAAGACACCAGCCAAGGCTCGCCCTTTCTCCATCTTGCCACACTTTACAGACTGCAACTATTCTGTCTCAGCTAACTATCTCGGAGTTCTGGGTGTGGCTCTGCCTGTTTGCTGGCTGGCCCAGAGTCTTGTCTCTCTTACATTTCTAATGGCCTTTGCCTTTAACTAATTTCCCAGGTGGTTTCCTGACCTGGAAGCTGGTTTGGCCTGTATTTTAATACTGCTAACTCCAGCGTCTGTCAGCCTTTTTAACACTCCAAGCATTGATTAAGTTCCAACACCTATCAAACTCAGGAATTTAGGAGAACCAGGCACCCACAATTCAAAACAGCATTATCCGGCTACTTCAACGAAAGCCATCTATTTTGTATTTCTATCATAAGGCTGTTTGTTTCTGAAAATACAACACTCTTGTTTTTCTTCCATTTCTGAAGCTCCAATGCTGAGTTGCTTTAAAACCTCTATGAACATTTAACAGAGCTCCTTGTTTTTAAGCTGCTGTTTTGTTAACAGGCTTTGATAATTTTGTTGTGACGACTAGGCCCCAAATGTATTTATTTAAATCTTAATTTAAGAGGGAGTAAAGCCCTCCTGGGACTTTCCGACTAAACAGGTATAGGAGGACACCATATATCATCCTCAAGATTTTATAATGCAATTTTAGTTAAGTCCTCTCCCAAAATATAATATGTGACGAGGTTGTTGGGGTTTTGAGGGGGTGGGATTGCAAGGTTTATTTCCTCCTCAGCGGTATTTGATAAGAGAGCCCTACTCCATTTCGTCCATTTCCCCCACAGCTCTGAAAACCACGCGAAATCCTTACCCGACGGTAAGCCCCACCGGGGTGCACGCGGTTTACTCGCAGGTAAGGGTGCACAGCATCGCCCCCCCTCAAGCCCACCGCGCGCGGACCCCGCCTGCTCGTCCTCCCTAGCAACCCGCTTCGCGCGAGCCTCGTAGCAACCACCCCAACCCGACCCTCCCCCCCCCTCCGACCCGTGTATACTAACCAAGCCTTCGCGCTTGGGCCGCTCAGAAATACTCGGAGGGCGGGTCTTCGCCTTCGAGCCTGGCCCCTCCCTTTCCACCCCATTGGCCAAACCGGGAGCGGCCCGCACGGGATAAGCCAGAGGAGCCGCGGACGCCGGCCCGCCATTGGCTCTTCTCAGGGTGGGCTCCGGCTGACTCCGTGTTTTGAATCGCTACCGCCCCAGCCTCTTGCCACGTTGCTCTGCTAACAGCCGCCCGTCTCCTTGTTCGGCGTCCTTCCCCCCCTCCCCCGCGCTTTCCCCTTCGGCGGTGATGCCGGGCTTGGTGGGGAGGGGTGTTCGGCGCAGTCCGGAAGCGCTCGGGAAAGTTCGGAAGCGGGTTTAAACGGCGGCGAGCGGAGCGCTCTGCTGAGGCGAAGCGCGGGCGGGCAGGGGATAAAGAGGCGCGGCGAGGAGCGGGCGTCGGTCCCGGGAGGCTGGCGGCGCTGCTTCTCGGGTTGGGAAGCGAGGGCGAGGGCGGCTCCGCGATGCTCACCGACAGTTTGGTGGAGGAGTTCGAGATCCGCGAGGATGAGCCGTGGTACGACCAGCAGGACCTGCAGCAAGGTGAGGGCGGAGGAGCGGGTCGGCCGAGGGTCCTGAGGGGCTGCGGGTGGGTCAGGGGGCTGGGAAAGAGGCGGCGAGGAGAAGCCGCCGGAGAGGGAAGAAGGTGGGACTGGGACAATGGAGGGGGGGGGGGGGACAATGGCTGAGGGGAGCCGAGGTGGAAACTGCGGGAAAGAGAGGAGAGAGACCTTAAAACGGAAAGTGAGGCGGTTGGGGTTTTTTCTTTAATTTTTCGAATAAGTGAAGAGCCTTGTGGCGCCTCGCTGAGGACTAGCGGGTTTCAGAAGCGCGGAGATCCATCCTCACGTGTCGCAGGTAGATGCGCGCGGGACACGCCCGTGTGGAGAAGACGCCGGGCGCCCAGGCGAAAGAAGAGCGAAGGCTGGCGTTAAAGGGCAGCGGGATGTAAAAAGCACAGCCTGTGTCCGCCCCTTTCTTTCTTTGTACAGCACTGTATCCCGCTTTTCCTTCAAAGAGCCGAAGGTGATACACAGTACATTATTTTTAAAAAATGATTGCATTCTACGTTTCTATTTTAGCGGTTAGGCGCTTTGGTGGGATATGAATAAATATGAAATGGTGGTAATGTCCATAGTTTTCCTCCTCCCCATTTCATTCTCACAACCAGTGCTTTTTTAAAAAAAATGTTGAGGGGTACGCTCATTTTCCGACTCCTATTGAAAGAATGTCCCTCAATAAGGCCAAACTTAGAAAAAGGTCGCCCCAGAAAAAAGCACTGCTCACAACAATCCTGTGAGGTAGGTTAGGTTGAGAGCGAGTGACTGGCTCAAGGTCTCCCAGGAAGCTTCATGGCTGAGGGGGGATAACAAATCCCTTTCTCCCTGGTTCTGGTCCAGCAGTCCAACTCAGCTTTTCTCAAACATGGGTCCCCAGATGTTCATCACCCATCACCCCTGACCACTGGCCATGCTGGCTGGGAATGATGGGAACTGTTGTCCAGCAACCTCTAGAGACCCAAGTTGGAGAAAGCTTGGACTTTAACCACTACGCCAAGCTGCCTCTCAATAGCAGAGAGCAATTAATGGATATTGGCAGCAGTAGGTCCCTGCTTGTCTTTCCTTTATTTCACAGTCATAGTTTATCTCTTCTTGTTTTCTTTTCTTTTGGTATCAGATAAGTATTTCTATCATGCCTTTCATGCTCACCTGCTCATGGCTTTTTCTCCCGCCCAACTAGCTCATTTTTAGGGTGTATCCCTCATCATTCATCTCACGCTTTTCACCTGCACCTTTTGTGACTTAGGAAATAAGCCCCACTGAATTCATTAGGACTTTTGAGTACACATGGTTAGGATCACAGATTTAGTTCTTTGTCACCCCATCCCTCACCCATCAGCTTAATGGGTTTAGTTCCCCCGCCCGTCATATCTTTTATCGTCATCAAAGCACATTTTATATTCAGCTTTAATTATTTATCTCCACCATAAGTGAGTATCCCTAGTCATTTAGACCCCAAAATGTGATTTGTGGCATAATAAAAGCACACCTAAGGGGCTAGAGAAGGAGAGGGGGGAAGAAGTAATAATGAGAACTTATGGGGAGAAAGTAACAAAAACAGGGATGTAGGGGTAGAGGCTTGGGAGGTAGTATGCTATGAGGTATGAGTGGCTTGAGGGTGACCGAAGTCCAGTGGGAAGAACACTTAGGTAGAGAGAAGTTACTTGACGGTGGTCTGGGGAAGAGTACAGTGGTGCCTCGCAAGGCGAAATTAATTCGTTCCGTGAGTTTTGTCGTCTTGCGAAGCACGGTGTCGGGAAAGTTTTGGAAAAGCTTCAAAAATCACCAAAGTCTTAAAAACCTCAAAAAAAGCTACCACACCGCGTTCAATGAGTTGCTCCTCGAAGTCAAGTCGCAACTGTATTAACGGTGTTAAGAAAAAGGAAACAAACTTGCAAGACGTTTCCGTCTTGCAAAGCAAGCCCATAGGGAAAATCGTCTTGCGAAGCAGCTCAAAAAACCCTTTCGTCTAGCGGGTTTTTTGTCTTGCGAGGCATTCGTCTTGCGAGGTACCACTGTAATGGGGATTTGGGGACACCAGTTACAATTCTATTTGTGAGGGGAGGAACTGGAATTGTGACAAGAGAATTTGTGGAAGACGCATTGAGGATGCATGATGAGGGGAGAGGACCATGGAAGGTTAGGAAGGCATGGTTCTCAAAATGCATGCCCAGCATTGCAAACCACTTTAATGGATTTTGTATGCAATTGTATTTTACTTGTACAGTTGTTGGTTTTATTTAGTTTGGGTCTCTGGTCGCATAAAAAAGTATCTGTATCTTATGTGTGCTCAGGGGCATTTAAATCTGTTTAGATTCTTCTAAAGATATAGGTACAGGCTAATTCCTTACAAGTTTTATTTGGAAATTGAATCCTTCAGACTTCAGTGGGACTTTCTCAAGAGTGAAGGTGCTTGAAAGTCTCATAAGTAAGCCCTTTGAACATGGTGAAATTTAACTGCCAAATAAACATGTACAGTATGTAATTAGATTTCTGGAAAGCTCTTTACAGACTGGTGAAATTAAACATGCAGTTTCCCCACCATTTAATGCACATTTGCAAGAAGCACTGGTTCTAGTCTGAATTCATTATCAAACTGGGGTATGAGTTATTCTAGGTTAACAAATATAAATTAAACTGGAGAAATTCAGTTGGTGGAAGACCTTCAAGATTTTACTCTAGCACTACTTACTTCAATGAGACTAAGTAAGCCATAGAAAGATTCAGACCTTGTTCTTGCACCCTAAATATTAAAAATTACAGGTGCCCATGTATTCGTATTTAGAATAAATAGCTTTTCAAGGAATAAGGCAGGTTGTGCTATAAGATGTGCCATAAAGCTGGCAACAACATAATTGTGCTGCTGAGTAGGGTATGTATAGAAGAAAAATGAGTTTGGTATGCAGTCTGGAGGAGGCTTGTGGGGTACAGAGGTAGAAAGAGTGCCTTTCTTATGGTAAAAGCAGCCAATATTTTACAGTACAGCTCTGCTTGGTTTTTTCAAGGACCAAGAATTAAGACTCTGACATGTATCTAGGAAGCTGAGGGTGTCACATAATTCACCTTTGGATGCTGGAAGTGTAACTGTAGAAATTCTCCAATTTTTTTTTGTTCTGTGTTATATTGGTTTGTGCAGAAGCTGATGTGATATATGTATTCTTGCTCACGTAACAGCATTTCTTGTAGTTTCAGTAACTTCAACAGGCATTACTTCTTCATAAGCCAATAAACTGCAGTGTGTTTAAAAATAGAGCTCTTTCTTCAAATAGTATCTAGGACTTGTCTTACCCAGTTTAAAAACCTCGAAATAGCCAGGAAATGGGGACAGTCAAAGGCACATCTGAGATGTGTTTATATAGTCAAAGCTCTTGCTCACTGCATTGTTATACAAATGTTTGAATATGTAGCTCCTTTAATAAGTCAGCTTGATATTTGTTATTCTTGCATTGACAGTCCAACTTTATTGCATTATTGCAGTCAACTAACCATTCTTCTGCCAACATTCAATTTTAAATTGGCATTTTCAAGTTGTGGAAAAGGGAAGGTGTGATTTAGAAAACACATACATACACACACACACACACACACACACACACACACACAGTGTTAAGTTTCTGAGACACTTAAATGATTTTCCATTGTTTGAAATTTCCAGTTCAAAGTATTTTTTTTAAAGTTAAAATATATGCTTTTGTCTCTCCAATGGAAGATTTCAATAAACATGTATAACTTTGCCTTAAGCTTTGTAATTTTTGTCTTGCACCATGTGGACAAATGATTTATAATGTCTCATTATCTAAGCAGTTGTCTTGAATAGCTTCAGTCTCCCCTCTTTTATACTGCTAATGCATTTCAATATTTGGAATGTGGCATTTATGATTCATTTTGCAGCCTCAGGCAGCATACTGTGCCTTGCTACTTCAAGACTGTTTAATCTAGTTGGAATGACAAATTGCAAAACCGGTAATTCTCCGGGCACTAAAGATGTTGGTGGAGAAATATAAACTTGCAAAGAGACTTTAATTTGCAGAAGCATTCCTTGTTTAGTCTCACTGATAATAATAATAATAATAATAATAATAATAATAATAATTTATTATTTATACCCCGCCCATCTGGCTGGGTTTCCCCAGCCACTCTGGGCGGCTTCCAACTGAATATTAAAAACAGTACAGCATCAAACATTAAAAACTTCCCTAAAGAGGGCTGCCTTCAGATGACTTTTAAAAGTAAAATAGTTGTTTATTGCTTTGACATCTGCTGGGAGGGCGTTCCACAGGGCAGGAGCCACTACCGAGAAGGCCCTCTGCCTGGTTCCCTGTAACCTTACTTCTCGCAATGAGGGAACCGCCAGAAGGCCCTCGGCGCTGGATGATGGCTTCCTTACTATGATTGCAGAAGATGCAGATGCCTGAACTTAGTTTTCCAGGCGGAGCGTGTGGAGAATTCAAGTGAACAGTGGTGACAAGAGACGAAGTTCTTTGATGTCATGGACAAATTAAAAATTAACAAGTCTGTCTGTCTGGCATCTAGAGTTAAAGAGCTCAAATATGAAATTGCTGACTGTTTAGCAAAAATATGTAACGTGTCCCTAAGGTTGACCTCTGTACTAGAGGACTGGAAAGCAGCCAATAGAACACTGATTTTTTAAAAAGAAATCAAGGGAACTGCAGGCCAGCTGGTATAACATCTGTTGTGATGGAATCGTTATTAAAGATATCATTTTATCAAGCATTCAGAACGGGAGTGGGAAACCTTTTTCAGCCAGAGTACTACATTCCCCCACGGGGGACCTTCTGGGGGGGCTGCTTGCCACTGTTGGGACAGAGGGGAAAGTGAGTGAAGCAGTAGGTTACTCTTAACTTCACATTCCAGCTATACACAAATCAGAGGTTTCTACACACATACACCTACCTGTCCAGGCAGGCATGAGACATTCAAGGGCATATTCTACACAGGCAAAAAAAGCATTTGAGGAAGGGGAGGGGGCAAGGCCTAGGGAGAATCTTAAGAATCATATAGAAAGGTATATGAATTTCATGAACTAAACAAACCTGGAGGGTCACAGATTCCCAGTCGCTGCTCCAAATCTAAACTTTTAACAGTTACATCCCCAGTGTCCATTTTAAAAATTACATTTCTGTTCCTTCTCTCTTCCAAAGCACTCAAGGTAGCACACATGGTTGTTTCCCCCCACCCTCTCCATCTTATCCTCACAACAGTTCTGTGAGGTAGGATAGACTGAAAGAGAGTGACTGGCTCAAGGTCACCTGGTGAGCTTCATGGCTGAATGGGGTTTTGAACTCTGGACTCCCATATTCTAGTCCAGCACTCTCACCACTTCACGACACTGGCTCTGCATGGGTGTGACAGTGATTGTGCACTTGCTTACACTATGCATATGTGTGGCAGTGTTGTCATAGGTCTAGCAGTACGATGGATGTAGAAAATGAGAGTTGAAATGGGATTGTTGTCCTGTTGCTGTTTAAATTTTGAATGCAGCTTCGTAGGGAATCTAATACCACGTTCAGGAAATTGTTAGTGATGGAGTAACTGAACTTTGAACAGTTAAGCATAGGCAAATGCATTTTATGGTTGAGTAATGGATTAGGAAGGTTGTGTCTCAAGTATTAACCAAGTTTTCTTGCATTGCCACTCTTCTGGGTGGCATTTAAACAGAGGTTCTGCATTTTTCTTCATTTTCTCCTCCAAACCTGATAACAGCTGTCTTCATGGCAGTTCCAGAGATTGTTAGAGGATTGTATTGAATTCTAGCTTGGGTATATTTTAGTTTAACTTTGGCGTAGAGAGAAAAAATGGTCACTTGTTACTTAAAAAGCTAACTTGGCATAGGAGGAGGCAACTTGTTAAGTCTGTGAGTTCTTCCTGATATATTTTAAGATGCTGATCTATGTAGCTGTAAAGGAAAAGCATTAAATAAAATTGTGTATTCTAAGCACTTGGTAACCAGAATAACTTGTTCAGTCAGTTGCAAATTATCTGCTTTTAAGTCTTGCAAATACTGCTAGGAGAAGTCTCTTCTTAAAAGGTGCATATTAGTTATTAAATGTTTTTTAAAACTAGAAACATAAAAAGGATAAAAATGTGTATGAAATAGTACAAATTGTGGGCTTAGGTGATGCTGTTCAAGGGAGCACCGCTCCAAAAATGAATTGGAGAAATGTCATGTTGACAAATAGCATGATATCTAAGCAAAACTCATCTTTAAGGGTTATACCAGGTTCTTGACACATCACAGACAGGCAACATGAATATATGTCAGCTCTCACAGTTGGAAAAGGGGGTGCTGATGGCAGGGAGTGCTCTTGATCTTCATAAATGGCTAAAATGACAGATTTTGATTTTACCGACTTCTCATGATAGTATTTAGGGTGTGCAGGTTTTAAGAATCTGTTGAATTTCAGCCTTTGGTATCATCAGAAGTTGACCTGTTTTTAAATAACATGCATTCTCTGATACCTAGTCATCACTACAGCTCTATACCTGAACTTGAAAACTTAGTGGTCAGGTGGCACCTTAGTGCACTAGAACACGGGTAGGAAATTGGGTAGAGTACTTGAAGCACCTGCTTTTCAAACTGTATGACTTGATTGAAGTAGGCAAGTCCTAGAAGGGCATCACTAATTTCTCTCTACTTCCGTTGCAATGAGGATGTATTAGAGAGAGTCAAAATAAGAGATGGACAGAACTCTAACATTCATAAAGTACACAAAAAAACAAAACTGGAAAAATGTGAGCTGTGATTAGTTGTTCTTAGGAATTGTAGGGTGTGTTGTTTTTTTAATGTGCCATAACCATTGTTACCAAAGTTTGTCCTTGAAAAACACAATAGCATTTGCACCAGTTTAAATACACACAACTCATTTTAGATCTCCATCTTGCTGCTGAGCTTGGGAAGACACTCTTGGATCGAAACACAGAGTTGGAGACATCCCTGCAGCAGATGTATTCCACCAATCAAGAGCAACTGCAGGAGATAGAGGTAACAACTGCACATTGGGGGCAAGTGAGCATAATGTACAGCCCAAAGGCTATATGCCCATTATTCTGGCCTAGAGCAGTGACTGTACTTCAGACCAGAACGTCCTCTATTTGAATCTTCAGTCATGAACTCACAGATGGCCCAGGCAAGCTATCTTTCACATGGCCCCATTGCCTACCTGCAATATTAGGTTACTCCTTATGGGGTCATGGTTAGAATTACTGCAAGATAATGGAAGTGAAATGTTTGAGCACATGAAAGCCAAATATTTAATATTGCTAATCTTAGGCTCGGTGTGTACAAGGCACTGAGGATTTTCCTTTTCCTTCCTTTTTTCTAGCTCTAGGGGAGAAATAACATATTGGTGTATGAATGTATTTTTAAAAACAGATAAAATAAAGGACACCAGCTATTGAAGTTAGCTGTAGTGTTCAGTGCCTATCAATTTGGTTTTTATGTTTAACTTTTGTATTACAAGCTGGCATGGGAATTGTAGAACTAATGGGTAGAATGCTCTTTTAAAATGTGGGGTTTTGGGGGGGGTATTGGGTGGTTGTTTTTATTTTGATTATGTATTTTGTGGTTTTATGTTTTGATTTTATTCTGTGAACTGCCCTGAGACCTCCAGTTATAGGGCGGTATATAAATTCAATTAATAATAATAATAATAATAGTTAAAAAATAAAAAAATAAAAATAGAATATGAATGTACCAAATAAACACAGCAGTTTGCCTGTTCCCCCAGTAAAAGGCTTTGCAATTGAGGGTGGTGTTTTCTGTTCAATTACATGGATTCAGCTTTTTGTATCTTCCAACCAAGGGTGCAAATCTGCTTCTGCTGAAGGAGTATGTGGCTCCTCTAGAGTATGGAAGTTTGCAGAATGAGAAGAGTACGGAATAAAGTTCCAATCTGCTGCCTTCTAGATGTTGCTGGACCACAACTATCGTCTCTGACCACTGGTCAGAGCTGATGGGAATGTAAGTCCAAAACATGTGGAAGGCAAAAGGTTGAGGAAAGCTGGTGTGGCGCATCTATGTGTACTTCATTTGAAGTTGTACATAAAGCATGTTTTAAATTGCAACCGTGCCAGTTTACCTGGGTATAACTTGTATTGATTTCAGTGGGGCTTTCTTCTAAGCAAAAATATACAAGATTGCATTGCTAGTTGCACTCTCAACTACAAGTGGGCTCTGATCAATTTGAAAGCTTCCTCTCCATGTTTCTGATAACATGACATTGTAGATGCCATTTTAGCTGGCAGTGCTTTATTATAACAAGATCTTCAGCTTGCTTTCAGAATAGCAGACAAAATTAATCTGGTTCATGTTTACACTGAGATTCAGGTTAATGCTAACCTTGGCTAAACCCTGTGTTGCTCACAGGCTGACTATAAATTGCAACAGGTAATATGTCTAATTGATTCTAATAGGGTAAAGGTTGCAGGTGGTAGTAGATTAACTTGTAATCCTGCTTTAGACTTCTCAAAATGTAAGCCTATCAATCATTTTAATGAGGGAAATAAAAAGATTCCAGCACAGAAGATTTGATTATATAATCAATAGGCTACTCGGATACTTAGAGTAGTGGCTTTAAACTTCAGGTTCTCTGAAAGATTCATGTATTAGCAATGTGTACAAAATTCCAGCATTCAGTTATCATAATTCTTCCTGTGCAACTTCTTTGGCATATTGATTGACTTGAAATATGCTAAATGGAACTGTTCTCACCAGTTATCTCAAGTCATTTTACTGCATTTCTGTTTCTCATAGTTGGGAACATGCGATTGAATAGTGTTTGAGGCGGAAATCCAGAGTTTGCCTCTCTTGCAAAGCAGCTTAAAGTTAATGGTTTAGTATTCTTATGCCGGACACCTCTTAGCCAAGGCTTTCTGAAAGTAGTTTTCACAGCTTTAAAAATAAACAACCTGTTATATTTCTTGAATAAAGAGGCTTGCACTAAACATTTAATATAGATTTAAAACAGGAGCCCCTTGACGGGGATTGCAAGAGTAACTCAATTTATAACGGGGAAAGTAGGAACTCGCTATCAGCTGACAAGATATGCTATGCAGTGTTGCCCTATTTACCCATTATGTCTTCTCAGCTTCTTGAAAGTGTCTGTAGTTTTAGAAATAAACCCTTGAGTCAAAATCTAAAGCTCTCCTTCAAGTGTGCCTAAGGGTTAAGCATGCCCAGTGGAGTGTTTCACTTTGAACAAGAGATTACCGTATTTTTCGCTCTATAAGATGCACCAGACCACAAGACGCACCTAGTTTTTGGAGGAGGAAACAAGAAGAAAAAAATTCTGAATCTCAGAAGCCAGAACGGCAAGAGGGATTGCTATGCAGTGAAAGCAACAATCCCTCTTGCTGTTCTGGCTTCTGGGATAGCTGCACAGCCTGCATTCGCTCCATAAGACGCACACACATTTCCCCTTACTTTTTAGGTCTTATAGAGCAAAAAATACGGTAGTTAGTCTCAAACTTTATGCTCCCATCAATTTCCAAAGTGATTTGCCATGGTGGAGGGGGGGGGGAGGTAATGTTTGAGACAGAAAGCCTGTTGGGCCATGTACTTAAACTATGTTGAATCCTAGGCCTAATTTTATCTTCCTTGTTACGTAACTTTACCGTGACTTGTGTGCTTGGAGAGTAAAATGGGAGAGCTCTGTGTTTACTCCTGCAGAGACCTTTAGCAGTCTGAGGGATTACTCTGGCCTGAGTTGTTTGGAAAAGGTTAGTTGTATAGTGCCTCTCATTTGGGGTAAGAAGAAGGCGTATGTACTTCAGTATCGTCCTGCTAATCTTCTGAACTATCATTGCTTGAGATTGCAAGGAAAGCAGCAAAAATAATGTAATTTCAGCCGCTGGTTAAGGAACCCCTCTTTAATTACATTTGCAACATTAACTGTACATTATTTTGTAGTATCTTACAAAGCAGGTGGAACTTCTGCGTCAAATGAATGATCAACATGCCAAAGTTTACGAACAGCTTGATGTCACTGCCAGAGAACTGGAAGATGCTAATCAAAAGCTAGTTTTTGATAGTAGAGCCTCGCAGCAAAAGATAATAAGGTAATATGCAAAAGATAATAAGGTAATATGCAAAAGATAATAAGGTAATATGCTTACCAAATATGGCACTTTGTTTCCCTTCCTTAACGTGCACCATATATATATTGCATATTTTACTCCAACAATGTCTGTATAATTCAATTGTTGCTTGACCCTCCTGGATTCTGCCTGGGCTGAGGTAGGGAGTAGGGACTGACCTTTCTCCCTGTGTCTCCCTATATCCCTCCTGCCACCACTTTCATTAAGCTAACAGCTGAACTGAAAGATTCCGTCCTTGTTTGAATATAGCTTCTTTCTAATCTTGCAAAATGGAATCCACTAGAAAAGCAGAGTCTTTATTTGGGTGAGGGAGACGTCTGTTAAAGTGACATGGAGCCTTTGGAGGTACTTGTTAGCTTTTCCTCCTCAGGATGGTGGTGGAAAAAGAATGAACCCTGATGCCTTCTCCCAATGATACTTTGGGGGTCAAGTAATAACCAAAAGACAGAGTTTCTGACTCCCAGAGTCAATATCCTGGAACACAAACATCTCTCAAAGAAATCTGCAGTTTAAACAATTGTAGATGTGTCAAACTTGACTTATGCTGACAAATTTGTGTACTTCTGTGTGTGAAATTTTTTTTCCAGCCTTACTGAGACTATTGAAAGTCTTCAAGCACATATTGATGATCTCCAGAGACAAGTGGAAGAGTTGAAGAATTCTGGGCAAGGGTACGCGAATCGTGAACGGTGTGAGCATCCAAGATCTGTTCATAGTTTTGCATGTCTGAAGGAATTGTATGACCTTCGCAAGTAAGTTTCAAGTTCATTTTAAAAGCAGTCTTTTTCTGTGGAAAAGTTATTTAATGTTGTTCAGTTTTGGTAGAGAAGTAAAAAAAAAAAAGAGTCAAGCATATTCTGATTAGGAAATGTGTCAAGTTTAGTGATGACATATGATTAAACAAAGATTATTGAAGACCTGTCCTCATCAGCTCTTAAGTGAACCTGTCATACATAGCCATGTGTGTATATTTTTCTGACCTTTTTGACGCTCTGGATAACTTTGGGCTGATTTCTGCACTTTAGTTGAAAACGATGTTGGGAATTTTTGTAAAGGAAGTTCCTGGGAAATCTAGGTCTCTTTCATTAGCCCTTCAAAGGTCTCTAAATCAGCCTATTTCCTGTTCTCTTCAGGCCAACTAGTGACAGACCTTTTTCTTTAAGGTCAACCATTAAGGTGTTTGCCTTATGTCAGAACTGGTATTGTATCCTTATGAACAGTATGGCTTTCAGAAGGTTGGTAGAGAGTCATAGGGATGGAGACTTGTTGGTGACTGTTACAAGTTTTGATATAGATGTGCGTTCTCTGAATTTCAGGACAGTAGAAACCGTAAAATTGTCCAACCCAGATCCTCTTTCTGAAGAAATTTATCTAAGTTGTTGATTTAACTCTACAATGCTTACCTAGGTATTTCTAGCCTTTTACAAAGACAAGGTACAATCTCTAGTTTTTGTAGAGACCTAATACAGGCAGCTCTTTCACTTTAGGGTTCATGTCTAGAAACTGGCACACACCGCTGTGCTTTATTCATCCATAATAAAGTTACCCTTTGTATACAAAAAAAGCGAGTTATTGGGAAGAGCAAACTAATGCTTTTCATTGGTTCTTGTTGTTTGTGTCTAGGTATTTTGTTTATGACCATGTTTTTGCGGAAAAAATTACTTCTGTGGATAGCCAACTGAGTCCTCTGGAGGAAGAAAACCAGAGGTTAAAAAAGGCAATGACTCTTTTGCAAGCACAGCTCAGCATGGAAAAAGAGAAGAGGATGACGATGGAGGAAGAGTACAATCTCATGCTGAAGGAGAACTGTGATCTTGAGCAGAGGTTGGTGGATGTCGATCTATACCGAGCCAGAGCTGAAGAGCTTGAGTTTGAAGTGGCTGAAATGAAGCAGATATTTCAGTCTGAAAGCACCTTTGCTAACGGGGTGGAAAAGCTTGTTCCAGAGTCTTTTTTTATTTCCTTCAAAGATTCTTTAGAGAGAGATCTGAGTCAGAGCCCTTCAGATTGGAGCTCTTCTGACGGGGTTCTTTTACCTGTCCCAGAACCCGACAGAAGGGCACTCAAAAGAAGCACCAGCGAGACCTTCCTTGGCAGTGTTGCAGGTGGGGATCTTCTAATAAAGGGCCATGAAGAAACCTGTATCCGGCGGGCAGAAGCTGTAAAGCAAAGGGGCATCTCTCTGCTTAACGAGGTTGATGCACAGTATAACGCTTTGAAGGTCAAGTATGAAGAACTCCTGAAGAAGTGTCAACTAGACGAGGAGTCATTGAAACACAAAGCTGTACAAACTTCTAAACAGTATTCCAAAGATGTCAGAGTGGGGAATAAATCCTTGGACATGTGTGTTGCAGAAGCTGAACCCCCAAATGCTGACCCAGCCCCAGCCAGCTTGCCTTCAAACCCTCCACCCGAATACAAGCTTCTCTTTAAGGAAATCTTTAGTTGTATCAAGAAAACCAAACAGGAAATAGATGAACACCGAGCAAAGTATAAATCCTTTCCTTCTCAGCCTTAACAAACTTTCTGTACATCACTACTACCTTAGAAAACCGTTGTTCTTGAGAAGTAGCTGTCTGAATGTTTCATTTGAGACATTGCTGCATGTCTGTTCTGCTAGAGTATATGTAGGTTGACTTTTTGAACTTGTAGGATGGGTTGGGTCCACTTGATTTGGGGTGTGTGTGTGTGTTTGACACAGTTGTTGCCACTGATTTGCTCAGGGCATTGCAGATTATGCTAAATTGGCAGATGAAATGGTTACGTGACTCTGCTAACTGCACCTAATGCCTGGTAATAAAAGTTGTATTTTGGAGAATTGGAAACCACCCAGTGGCTGCATGTTAAATAGTTGTCACTTACGGAGGTCTAGTTTTTGGATTCTTTCTGCGGTCCCGAGTTGGAAAGTAGAAATTCTTCTGTAGTGTTGTGTTTCTCTTCAACAATGGCAATTCGGCTATTAAACATGGTATGAAATTAAATTGCAAGTCTGGTACATTTTTAAAAGGCAACCTCCTTGCATTTAATATTTGACTCCAAATATGTTTTTGTTTTTGTCAGACCTGTGATTTAAAGTAATAAATTTAACAAGAAATGTCCATGCAGAGATCAAGCACTGGTTTAATTTGCTTGAGTAGATGGACATTGGTTCTTCTGGAAATAAAGTACAGTTGCTGTCTTGAGAAGAAATTGTTGCTATAGGAATGATTGGAACAGAGAAGTGGCCATTGCAGAGTGTGCTACATTTGGGTAACAAGCGTTCTGTATGTATCCGTTCTATGTGTATGCTACTTCAAATTGCTCCTGGAAGCAAGCAATCTTTCAGTGACTAGCTGGGAGTTTTGGAAGCTTTCATCCCCTGAAAAGATGAGCAAAGATTGCTTCCACTGTTATGTGAAATATGGGCAGTCTTTTTCACTGAACATCTCAAATAGGTCCGGCTATTCCAGGCTTCCTCAACCTCGGCCCTCCAGATGTTTTTGGCCTACAACGCCCATTATCCCTAGCTAGCGTGGTCAGGGATGATGGGAATTGTAGTCTCAAAACATCTGGAGGGCCGAGGTTGAGGAAGCCTAGGCTATTCTATTGGCAGGATTTCTCACTGCATAAACATTAAGTACTTTGAACTAAACAAGGCTTGAGCTGAATGCTTACTTTATATGAGGTACAGTGATTATAATGTCACATCAAAGGAAAAATGCCAGAGAATTCTTCAGGCAGGACCTTGATTTCACATGAATTGGCAGCTTAAGCTTCTCTTCCTGGATCTTTCACCCCTATTACATATCTAGTTTAAGACTAAATTGGTAAGATTTTGAACATTAATGCTTTGAGTATCAGATGGGCCCCATCATAGCTGCCTAAACCAGTGACCATGCCTCTTATGCATGGAGTTGTCATTGGAGTAGCAAACGTTCTGTATGTAAAAGGGACTACGGTGTGATGGGTATTTTTGAGGTTTATTTAATGTATAGAGTGTTGTCTTATGGCAGAAGGTTATGGGTTCAACACACTGTTCTGCTGCTAATAATGGCATTTGTTGCCAAGACCACGTGCATGTAATTGTTCACTTGTCTTAAGAATATTGTATTTAACATGGAGGATGGCTTCATGTAGCCTAGAAAACCTTGAACAAGCTGTAAAAGGAATGGGTAGGTGTTACTATGCATATTTTCTAGGCTGTACAAAACTATTCCCAAAAGAATCTTCTGCGATTGCAAGTTGAACTTGAAAGCAAATCTTATTGCAGTGCTTTTATATTACTGAGCACATAGCTCTAAGAACAGACCTCTGTTCCCTAAAGTTGCTCTCAAATACACAAAGATGATAAGTAACAGAGCTGAGGATTTAGAAGGGTTTACCAGTACTGCATAAGATGACATGTTTTTTCAAGAGTAAAAGGTACTGTACCTGTCAACAGTAGTGTTGTTATTACATTACTAGTTAAACTGAACATGTGCGGCTTAAGGGATATCGCAGCTTTAACTTGGTTGCTGCTATTGCAAACATCTCTGCCTTATGTACAGTGTAAAATGGGAATGGCTTCTTGTTCTTGAATTACATGTTTTTCCTGGATATGGGCACACTCCACCAAACTGTATTTAAGCTTATTTAAAGATTTGTAAGCTATTCTGAATATTGGTTTGTTTTTTTTAATCCCATCACAAATAAATCCCTTCAACAAATAAGCTTCTGAAGTTTGTGTGTGCATGTCTGTGTTTAAGTGAGATTTGCCAGTTGATTACTAACTAGGTGCTTGGAAGCATGTAGAAAAACCACTTAATGCTTTTTTCAATACCTTTACAACTATGGGGGTGGGAAAGGGGAAGGATATTCTGGGCAGCCTTAGTCTATCACTGGTATACTTGGTATTGCTGCTGTATTAGGCACATGTCTGTTTAAAAGAATAAAGTCTCTCCACCTGCATTGACTTCAGAACACTGCAGTCCAGCTCATGTGCCTAAATGGTTTTTTTGGAGGCTGATGAGCTGTGTTATCATTGATCATTAAAATCACAACTACAGGGTGCACCTATTGTATGAAAGATGACTAGCAATGACCCTATACATTTAAAATGAAATACATAGCTGCTAACAAGCCCACTTGTTCTGGAATAAATCTCAACAGATTTCCCAACTAGCAGCAGAGAAAACCCTCACATTTAACTACACTTGCAGTTTATTACAGCATTCATTCTATGATTCATAGGAAAAACCCACCTTCAGGGCAAAGGTAGAAAGTGGTGGTGCTCAAGCTAATGCTATTGTCAGCCTTCAAGGTAAAATTTTATCTGAAGCAATGGAGGCTCTGTACTGGCACCAAGTATGGTGATTCAAACTGCACATAGCCGAGGCACCATTTGCTAGCTATGCAAAAAAGAACCCCCCCCCCCAACCATAGTGTATCTTCCTATTTCCAGAAACAATTGGCAGCTTCATACACAAGACAGTATTTAGTACAACTCCTCTTCCCTAGAACCAGAGGTAGGGTTGTTCCTTGCTTTCCAAAAAAAGAAGGGATGGGGGTGAACTAGAAGAACATTTGGGATTTTAAAAATAATTTCCCACTATCTAAGTGTAAACTTGCAATTTATTGGCATTAGTTACAAAATAAAACATTAGATCATGATCTGTAACATCTGGGTCAGTAGGTGGGCTTTTTCCCCCTTTTTTGTGATGAGAAGTTAATATATTAGGAATCCCAAATTAACCTAACAACTCGCAAAGATCCATTTTTTCTCTTTGTGTTGAACGGTGGCATTTTGGATGCCATGCAGACATGTAAATGAGCAGCTCCGTGTCCATAACTTCATCCATCCATAGGGCTGTGAGAACAGGCTCTGCCCCTCATCATTTTGCTTTCCTGCCTGTTCCACCTTTTCCGCTTCAGTCCTGGAGTTCATTCGATGCGATTAAAGCAAAACCCCTTTCGTCAAGATGTTGGTTGCTGTACTGTCCCTTTAAGATACCACATGCCACCCTGGCTTACACAGCAGTCCTGGAAGAAAGGGGAAAGCTGTTGAGAAGTATTGTTATAATCTTCTAAAGTAGACTTGGAACAGAAGATTTCTGCCCCCAATTGCATGCCACCAGAATTAAGGTCAGTGAGGTGGGGTGGAGGGGTGAGGGAAGAGTGAACAGGCAGCCATTGTCCTCTCTATGTTGAGAATACCAAGAATGTGGGGGAAGGAATACAGTAATTCTTTCCATTTTCTTTACAAACTCTATACTGCATAGCATTTTTTTAAAATAAAGTGTGTCAACTTATTTATAAAGCTTTACCATTTGCACACTTCACAAGGATGCAGAAATGCAAAATAGGTAAAGAGGCAGCAACTGCCGGATGTTGGGAGCCAACAAAAACTGTGGTCACCTGAGCCCTGTCCCTGTCCAGCACAACATCAGGGGGACTTCTGAGCACCTTCAATCGGCCTGCTGCTTTTCCAGCTCTAAAACTCAGGTGGAGGGCTAGTCTGCGGGTTTGATACCTGCTTTTCCCCAGCTCTACATCCTTAAATGGAGGTTGTCCTTTCTGTGCTTGTCACCTGAAGGAAATCAGCCTCCCACCCACTGCAAGTGAATCTGTGGACCCCAGAAGGTTAGGAATGGCGGGGTTTAACTGGATTGTCAACGCTCATTCAATGAACTCAGGATTCTCAACATGTGCCTCCAACACGTACTTTTGAGAAACTAAAAGGAAAGGAGCCATCATTCTCAACAGCCCCAAGCAGTTAAAAAAAAGGTATGGTGTGTTTGTGTAATTCACTGCCACCCTTGCTACTTGCCAAGCTCCTCTAAACTGTACAACTCCAAGGACTCTCCCTCATCGCTCCCCATGAGGTGAACAGGGCGGCAGCTTCAAGGGAGGCAGCAACCCAGGGGAGCCACAGAGAAGAGCTGTCGGCTGGAAAAAGCAACTGCTTTGGTGCCTGCAGCCAACTTCTGTTGATACAATCTAAGCAACTAGATGGATCCTCCGAGAATGCAACCTGCCCTGGTAACACTTCCAATGGGAATCATTTGGCACCCCTTTCCCACCTCCTATAGAAACAATCACAACACAGCATTGCAACTCGTTACCTGGCTGGAAGCGCCATTAGAGACCAGAAAGCATGAATTCGCTAATTGGTGCAATTAACTAATTAGCCCTCTGAATGCAGATTAAAAGAGCGAGAGAGTGCATGCACTCCCAGAGATCACATCCAGCCATCTGGCCTGTCTCCTTTTCAGCTTCCCCACCAACCCGTGCTATATACAGCTCCCAAATCTAGAGAACAAAACCGGTCAGATTAAGACACTAGATTGGGATCTGAAACAAAACGTTGCAGTGCATAGCACACCCTAGTTAAGGAATCCCCCCAGCTAGCTGTACCCTTTTTTGGGAATATGCCATTCCACCTGTTCAGCGTAGCATGGCCATTCACTGAGCATGCCCTTTCAGCTTCCGCCGATGGGGGGGGTCCTTATTTGTGCAAGCCTTAGGGGTTTCCCCCAAAGCCTGCTCATATATCCATGGAATATCCCACTCTGGTTATATGGGGACTGGTATTCACCTCTGAAGTTTGGAAGTGAGGGGGAATATGGCTAGACAACTTTGAACCTGAGGGCCAAATGTGGCCCTCCAGGTCTCTCTATCTGGCCCTCTGGCCTCTCCCTGTTTGCTCTGTTTTTGCCTGGCTGGAATGTGACCTTGAACTCCAATGCCTCTTGCTTGCCTGGAAAGAAGGTACAAAGGACAGCGAAGGTAATTTACATTCATTGCTCCACCCACTTTTGCCCTTGGCGCTGCCCACCATCGGTATGTGGCCCCCAGAAGGTTGCAGAGCAGTGTATGCAGTCTTTGGGTTGAAAACAGTCCCTGAACTCCAAGAATATTCTACAGGTGTGAGGGCATCAATGGGACCCCACCTCCCAGGGTTATTAAAAGCCTACGTAGGGATGGGAGCAGCAAGATTTCCAAGAATTCGTGAAACCAAGAACCATACACTAAAAATCTGCAATATCGGAAGTTTCCGAGCACAATTCAAAGTTTTGGTGTTGACCTTTAAAGCCCTAAATGGCCTCGGTCCAGTATACCTGAAGGAGCATCTCCACCCCCATTGTTCAGCCCGGACACTGACGTCCAGCGCCGAGAGCCTTCTGGCAGTTCCCTCATTGCGAGAAGCAAAGCTACAGGGAACCAGGCAGAGGGCCTTCTCGGTAGTGGCGCCCGCCCTGTGGAACGCCCTCCCATCAGATGTCAAAGAGATAAACAACTACCTGATATTTAGAAGACATCTGAAGGCAGCCCTGTTCAGGGAAATTTTTAATGTGTGACATTTTAGTGCATTTTTGGTCTTTGTTGGAAGCCGCCCAGAGTGGCTGAGGAAACCCAACCAGAGGGGTAGAGTACAAATAAATATTATTATTATTATTATTATTATTATTATTATTATTATTATTATTATTATTACTACTACTATTATTTCTTCCCACCCAACAGTAGCTATGTATAGTTTGTTATAAAACAGCGTTTCACAACTGACTGCACCTCTCGCAGCCACTCTGCAAAGAGGGTCACAGCTCGAGAAAAAGGGGACTTCAAAGCTTTGCAGGGCTTCAAACACCACCTTCCAGCCTCAATACCACAGCTGGCCCTTGCTCGGCTGCTTAATTGGCCAATCTAATAAATAATCTTTAAAGGTGATTTTAATTAAAGCTTAAGCAATATAGATGCCCCAGGTAGAGACCTGCTGTAAGTCAGTTATGCAATGCAATTAGGGCGATGGATTAAAAGTAAACTTAAAAGGCAGCGGCCTTTGGGAATCGCCTTGAGCAAAGCAATCCAGTAATAAAGCTAAGTGTGTTATCACCCAGACATCAATGCATCTGCAAGTATCTGGACACACGTGTGTAAACACGTTCTAGCAAATCATTAGAAATTTGCATCTAAAGAGCAGGTAGTGGTCTGTTCTCTACAATCGGGAATGGACAGGTTCTGAAGAGATACTTAGGGAGCGGCTGCATCTGAATAGTAGAGCACATGCATTGTGCACGGGTTCAATCCCAGACACAGGTAGGACACTTTGGATGCCAGCTGCCTGTCAGCCTAGATCAGGGGGTCAGCAAACTTTTTCAGCAGAGGGCCAGTCCACTGTCCCTCAGACCTTGTGGGGGGCCGGACTATATTTTGAAAAACAAAACAAACACAAATTCCTATGCCCCACAAATAACCCGGAGATGCATTTTAAATAAAAGCACACATTTTACTCATGTAAAAACACTGATTCCCAGATCGTCTGCAGGCTGGATTTAGAAGGCGATTGGACCGGATCCGGCCCCCGGGGCCTTAGTTTGCCTACCCATGGGCCTAGATAATACCAAGCTACTAGATGAACCAATGGTTTGACTCTGCAGAAGTCAGCTTTCAAATGTTACGTTCAGACCCCTAATACCAACCACCTCTCTTCTTTCGCAGAGTCTGTCTACTCCCTCTCTAGCTCTATTTGCAAAATGAATTAAGAGCAAGGGTGGTGACCTCTAGATGCTGCGGGACTCTCAACTCCCATCAGCCCCAGCTTGCAAAGCCAATGGGCAGGGATGATGGGAATCGTAGTCCAGTTAAGCCTGGAAGGTTACCATCCCTGGGTTAGAGAGGGACTGATCCTATTAACAGGGGGCCCATTGACTGTCTCCTTTTAAAACTGCTTGCACGCACCCCATTCAATATATACCTTCAAGATTTTATCGATCTCCTGTTTATCTAGTTCCTCTCCGTATTCCCGGGCCAGCCGATTCTGGATGACGTTTCTGCGCACTCTGTAGTTTTTGGAAAAGATTTCGAGCAAAATTTGCCGGTGCTTTGAGAAAGGGAGAGAACGAGTGAACTTCAATTTAGTACAAGAGGGAAACAAGAAAGAAAAAGCTCATGTCAGCATAAAACAAAACCTAGAGGCATAAGTATAATTTGCACCACTCTTTGATGACTTAGGAATAGAAACAGCCCCTCTCAGCAGATTCCTTCTAATCAATCCCGGACCAGCAGGATGGTCTATCAGCATCGAGAAACCGATTGCTCTGTTCAGTGCATCATGCAAAACAACTGAGTTAGCCAAGTCTCAGCCGGCTGCAAGAGATTCATCCCACTGCACTGATCAGAAGAGCAAGATTGAGAAAAACAACAACTTAAGTGCACTAATTTTAGAGCGGTTCAGTTCAGAAATCACAGCAAGGCTTGACTGGTGCCTAAATGGACAAACCACGATTTGAAACCAGCTGGAAAGTCAGAATTGGGAAGTCTGGCTCAAAGTAGATCCTGGTTTGTGCCAACTGTGAAGTAATGCGATGTCCATGGGGCTCAACCAGAGGGTATGGTCATCCTTGGCACTTCACAGCCAAGGAATGCACATGGCGGAGTGTTAATTCTTCATTGTCAAAGGGAACAAAGTCGCTTCTACTGCTCTGGAACACAACATTCTAGCATCTAGGCAGCTATTTTCAGGTCCATGCTTTATGGAGCAGTTGCAGCAACTGGGGACCTCTCCCCTGTAGCAGTTTATCTTCCTTCTTCCCCTGATGGGCTGCATTCACATAGCAAGACATGGCGCCAGCATGGAAGCTGTTTCTGCTCTTCCACTTCAATTCTCTCCTGGGTCTGGGAGACAGTGGCGCAGGGGAGAGTGAAGAAGCACTTGCCTTGCCTGCCTTTTCCTCCTCCTCTTCCTCCAGATCTGACTCTGCCCCTGCCACTGATTCTTGCCTCCTGGCTGGCACAGGTCCTCACAGACCACTGCCCCCCTCTCCCAAGTCAGACTCCAGCCTCCCTGAATCCTGCCTGACTGGCAGGGGTCCTGCAGGTCTTTTCCACCACCTGCCACCCGGCTCTTTTAACTGGAAATGCCAGGGTTGAAACTAGGACCTTACACAGGAAGCTGCCTTACACTGAGTCAGACCACTGCCCCTCTAGCTGAGTATTGTCTCCTCTCCAGGATTTCATGCAGGGTTCTCGCCCAGCCCTGCCTGGAGATGCCTGGGATTATAATCTTAGAATTGTAGAGTTGGAAGGGACCTTGAAGATCCCCTAGCCCAGCCCCCTGCAATGCAGGAACGTGCAGCCGTCCCATATGGGAATTGAACCTGCGACCTTGGTGTTACCAATGCCACACTCTAACCAACTGAGCTGGGTTATACGTTGAACCCGAAACCTTCTGCATGCAAAGCAGATTACGATTTTGAATACGCTCTACCCGTGAGTCACAGCCTTTCCACATGACTATCTGCTTGCAGGAGGCAAATCGAATATTTTCTGTGCAGGAGGAATGAATGAATGAATTTATTATTTCGGTCAAAGGCCAGTTCCAGCCCACATACAATATCAAGGAAGTCATAAAACACGATAGGGATACATTTGAATTTGCAATTGGGTATAACAGGGACGCGGGTGGCGCTGTGGGTTAAATCACAGAGCCTAGGACTTGCTGATCAGAAGGTTGGCGGTTCGAATTCCCGCGACGGGGTGAGCTCCCGTTGCTCGTTCCCTGCTCCTGCTAACCTAGCAGCTCGAAAGCACATCAAAGTGCAAGTAGATAAATAGGTACCACTCCAGTGGGAAGGTAAACGGTGTTTCCGTGTGCTGCTCTGGTTCGCCAGAAGCAGCTTAGTCATGCTGGCCACATGACCTGGAAGCTGTACGCCGGCTCCCTCAGCCAATAAAGCAAGATGAGCGCCACAACCCCAGAGTCAGCCACGACTGGACCTAACAGTCAGGGGTCCCTTTACCCTTATAACAGGGACAATACAGATATTGCAACAGTTAAAAATATATATAAATTAAAACTTAAGCCACTAAAATATAACCTAAAATTATCATTTAAGGCAGGAGGAATTAAACGATCAAAGCAGCACATCATCAAGGGTGGATGGTACAGTGAGCCCCAGAGGATAAAACCGCGTCTTGGACCAGCCTTTTTTCCTAATGAGCTGAAAGTGCACTGCTGCTGACTGGACGAAGGATGAGCAAATGCGTAAACGCTGCCGGGTGCCAATGTCCCTTGCTCTAGGCTGGACTCTGCTGGAGCAACAGCTCCAATTACCAGCTTACCTGATCGTACATGTCGCCAGCTTCCCAAAGTGCAAAGACCTTTTGTTCATCCAGCAACGCAGTCGTCTGCGGGGGAAACTAAAATAAAGAAATAAATAAATCAAACAGGTTGCACTGGTTAGGATTATTGGCTTTAGGGTATTTAAAGACAGGATTGGAAAAAAGAATAATTCAATTAGGATTTTGCACCCGGGGGGGACTGAACGCAGAGGCTACAATCTTAAGCTTCAACTTAATGCAGGAAGAACAACAACTCAGTATCCCCTGGCAAGAGAGTAGTTGAGCGGAAAGCCTTTAAGACTGTATCTTGAGGACATAAGGAGGACTTAAAACTTGTTTACATAGCAAACTTTGCTTCTGTGCATTTAAAGCAAAGAGGAGGTCAATGGCAGCCTGCCCAACAAACGCCACAAAGCTTTAGCATCTAGTGCCTGATCCTTCTCACTGGAAAACTCCCCACAATTCTGATCGTATTACTGCCACCCCACTTGGATCCAAGCAAATAGGTTTGCCAGCACTTGGAGACGAAGAGGTCTAAGCTTTTCTACGTCACCTTCATTCATGCCTAGGCACATGCGCGTCTGACATGTGCTTAGATGGTGGCAGGTGACAAATACAGAACTTTTGAACCAGTCTTGTGGGGGCTCAAAAGGACTCTTAGCGCCAAAGCGGGGGAGGTTTTCCTACACCCCTTGAGACAAAACACCCTATTTATTTGCTTTAGATTGCCTACAGCTCTGCTTCAACCTGGGGCATGGTCTAAAAAGCCACATAATGCTGCCGTAATGCCTCCAGAGCACCGTAATTATGGAAAGGAAAGAGCAGGTTGTCAGTCTTTTCGGAGTCAAATGTTATGCATGACAAACAACAACACAGTTTTTTAAAAGCATCATCACACCATACTTCAGACAGGTTTGCTCTGGGTCCTGGAAGGATGTAATTAAGCACAAACAACACCATATACTTTATTACAGTGACTAACGAACAGGTATTCAAAATCTTGAAGCAAAACGTTTTGACGTCCACCTTCAGCTTCTCTAATGTGATGAGCATCAGAAGCCAGAACGTTTTGCTGTGAAGATTTTGAATACCTCTGTTCTTTCATAGTTAATGATTTCTATACACATAGTCTGATGGAGAAATTATGGGTTGGATTCAACGCTAGTCCTACTCGGAGAAGACCTACTCAAACAAACGGGCACGACCAATTTAAGTCTGTTAATTTTAATGGATTTACTCTGAGCAGAACTTAAGCTGGCTGCCTGCAACCCTGTATGCTTACCTAGCTGTAATATTCCAGCAAGTCACATTAACCACATACAGTGTTACCTCAGGATGCAAACGGGATCCATTCCGGAGCCCCGTTGACATCCTGAAGTGAATGCAAACCGTGACTGCCGTTCTGCGATTTGCTGCTTCTGTGCATGCATGTGACGTCATTTTGACCATCTGCGCATGTGCGAGCAGCGAAACCCGGAAGTAACGCGCGCTGTTACTTCCGGGTCGCCACGGAGCACAACCCGAAAGCGCTCATCCTGAAGCATATTCAACCTGAGGTATGACTGTACGTTAACTCTAGAGGCCAAATATAAAATAACCCCAACCCTGTTGCAAGCACTGTGTCACTGCTGTCTGTAAGCGGGAGGCCCTCTCACAGTTGCTCAGACAGTTATTGCTGGCCCTCGCTACTCCCATCTGCACTCTGCATTTAAATCAGTATCATACCACTTTATACAGCCATAGAATCATAGAATTGTAGCGTTGGAAGGGACCCTGAGGATCACCAAGTCCGATTCCTGCAATACAGGACTATGCAGCTGTCCCATGTGGGGATTGAACCTGCAACTTTGGTGTGTCATGCATTCCCCCAAAGAATTCTGGGCGCCATAGTTTCTTAAGGGTTCTTAGGAGGTCTGTATTCCCCGCACAGAACTACAATTCTCGGAGTTTTTGTGAAGAGGGATTAAACCATTCTGGGAATTGTCATAATAATAATAATAATAGCAATACAGTGGTACCTCAGATTACATACGCTTCAGGTTACACACTCCGCTAACCCAGAAATAGTGCTTCAGGTTAAGAACTTTGCTTCAGGATGAGAACAGAAATCGTGCTCCGGCAGCGCGGCCCCATTACCTAAACTGGTGCTTCAGGTTAAGAACAGTTTCAGGTTGACTTCCGGTTTGGATCGCCACCGGGAAGGGAGCGCGGAGAGACTTCTCCGAACTACATGGGGACTTTGAGGGGCTACGCATAGGCACTGCGACCCCAACTTTAATCTCAAGGGGGGCCCCCTTGAGAGAAGCGCAACCAGCGGCGTTGGAGTGATCCGCAAGCTTCTGGAGGTTTTTTTCTCTCCGTTTTCGGGGAGGAAGACCCGGAGGCAGTGGATCGAGAGACGCGCATCGGTAAGGCCTGCGAACCCCATGCAGTTATGCCTCAAGCTCCCACCGAAGTTGAGCGACAAATCTCTGTAACCCTAAAAATCTGACGTTCTTAACATCGTATGACAACGGAAGAGGTAAAATCTGAATGAAAAGGTCCGAGGAACGAAGGATGCAAATGGATTTAGTTTAAAGAGCCTGACCTGATTTCTGGATTTAAGATGGCGCTGGACACTAAATCGTAAGTTTGTAACAAAGAGACTTAGTTACTTACCGGCTGTAGCGAGAGAGAAGTGAAGTCCTTGCTAATGTTACTGCAAGGCAGTGGATGACTGACAGATAAAACCGGGACAAAGAGTAAGTTTCAGAGACTTTGTTTCATTTGGGCAGTTACAAAAAAGAACAGGAGGGGACTGGAAGAGACGGAACGGAGGCTCTAACTAGATTGGGAGATAGGAGGGGAGAGAAGAAAGAAAACTAGAAGGGAAAACACCTCACCTCCCCCCCCGGACACGGCTGGGCTCGAAATAACTAAAGCCCCACAAACCCCCTCCTCTTTCCAGCCTTTGGAATCTGCCGCCTCCCGCTAGTGACTAGCAACGGGAGAGAATATCTGCAGAAGTTTGCGTCCCCGCAGTCAGCTAGCATCTACATCCATTCTCCTTTTTCTTTATTTCTTTACTTCGCCTGCTACAGCGAGACGAGGCACCATCCTCATAACTGTAGGATCGGATATTTTTTATATAATTTGGGGAAGCTCGGAGGGATATAATTGGAATATTGGAGATCCGGGGGACTCTGTGGGATAAGAACGGCAGCAACGCGAGGACATTGTGGGGACATTGTTAATCTACAAGTGAGGGATCTTTTAGTCCCCTGCTGGAAGAACATAGAATCGCGTCCCAAAGAGAAAGAAGGCAGAGAAAGAAAGTCGAGAAACCGCTCGCAAAAACGATTTCTTTTTTTCTTTTATACATTCTCTGCGGCTTAATCCTGGAATATAAAGAGACAGAACTACTATTTCACCTTCAGTGAGCTTGCTTGTTCCCACGCCTTCCCCTTTTTCCCCCCTCCCTGGAATCCCCCTCTCCCTGTGACGTCCCTTGCCCTCCCCCCCTTTTTTTCCGCTTCCCCCCTCCTCCCCGCTTTCCCCCCCTTTCCGCGCCCCACCAGCCCTTTTTCCCAATCACTATTACTGACTCCAGCAGGATGACAACAGACTCCTTTTTCCTGACAAAGCCCTCTGATATATAAAAGCGGATTAGGCCAGATAAGTGGCCGAAGTTTTCAGAAGAGGAGCAACACAATAGAACCTGGTATTCGAACATCTTTGTTTCCCCCCTGACACTTATTTTGGGACCCTACCCCCTCGCTTCAAATTTCCCTCGTTTCCTGTGTACCCCCCCTTTTTTATCTTCCCATCCTTACAACATTCCTTTCAAAGATAACTGCCAAAGGGGCGGTGGTGGGCGGGATTGCCTGAATAATTAAGTGGCTTCTATAAGATTGTACGCCCTCTAAGGGAGAGTCTTAAAAACGCATTTTGTTTTGCAAATATAGGAAGGGGGAGATGGCAGGAAAGGAAGGGAAGAAAGCAGTGGGTACTCCGGCAGAAAGGAAAACGTCTCGCCATGAAGAAATTAAAGACTTAGATATACTCTGGTTGAAAATAAAAGAGGAGTTTAAGCAGAATGAGATTCACATGGAGGAAAAGTTAGGAGAGATGCAGAAATCAATAGATAGGAAAATAGAAGGGGCGGTGGGAGAACTATCAAGTAAGATAAAAGATTTAACGACTCGAACCAAATCTCTAGAAGACTCAAATAAAAAAACACAAAAAGAGATAAGAGATCAGAGAAAGGAAGCTGAGAAAATAAAAGAGAATTTTGAGGAATTAGGAAAGAGCCAGGAGCAAATTCTGGACAATTTGGCAATGATGGAGATGAAACAAAAACAACTAAATTTAAAATTCCGAGGGGTAGGAGAGGAGGTCAACGAAGATGTCAAAGGGAAAATGATAAGAGAACTGGCAAGATGGCTAAATCTAAAGGAGGAAGAAGTCACACAAGAAATAGAAAATGCCTTCAGAATAAAAGTAAAACCTAAACAAAACAGAGTAAGAAAGATTTCAGGAGACTGCCTGGTAATCTTCAAATCGACGGAGCTGAAAAATAAGATTTTAAGAGAAAGTTACCAGAAGAAACTGGTGATAGATGGAAGACCAATCATTATTTTCAAAGAAATTCCAATCAGACTCCTTCGCAAGAGAGAGGGTTACAAACAGCTAGTAAATATCCTAAGGAAGAATGGCATTCAACATAGATGGGAGTTCCCAGAAGGGATCTCCTTTTTTTACAAAGAAAAAAGATTTAAAATTGCTGATAGTCAGGAAATCAGGAAGTTTCTACGAAGATATGAGAGAGAACTTGGTGGGGCGGGAGAGGTACAGGGGGGCGGGGATGGGGGTGGGGGCGGGGGAGATGGCGCGGGTTTGGGGGGGGACTCGGGGGGAGAGGGGGGGGAGGGAGCGGAGGGAGCGGAGGGTGAAGAAACAGAAAGTAAAACCACTCGAATCTAAACTAACTGAAACTTAAATCCGCAAACTACTGTTTTATAAGTAAGTAAACAAGAATGAACCTAAAAATTCTAACATGGAATGTAAATGGCGTGAATGACAAAGCGAAAAGGAATAAAGTTGTAAATGTTTTGAAAAAGAAAAAATTGGACATAATCTGTATACAAGAGACTCATGTAGCCAAAAAGCATAATCGTGTATTAATAAATAGAAAGCTAGGAATGGAATTTATAAGCTCCACGGCAGAGAAAAAAAAAGGAGTAGTAACATATGTTAAAGAAAAATGGGAACCTAAACTGATTTATAAGGATGAAGAAGGAAGGATATTGGGGGTACAAATCAGCTTCCAGGGAGAAAAAATAAATGTGGTAAACATATACGCCCCAAATTCAAACAAGCCAGAGTTTTTCAAAAAATTAGAACAAGTTTTAATGGAATTAGAAAATAACAGGACGATACTGCTGGGAGATTTTAATGCAGTGCCAATCCCAGAAATTGATAGACAAACAGAAAAGGGGAAAAAGAACCAAGGAAAGCTGCCAAAGTCTTTCCAAGACTTGGAAGAAAACATGGACTTAATAGACATCTGGAGATATAAACATCCAATAGAAAAGCAGTTTACCTTCTTCTCAGAAGTACATAAGAGCTGGGGCAGAATAGACCAAATTTGGACGTCGAGAGAACTCTCCTTAAGAGCTACGAAATGTGAAATTCACCCGAGAACTCTCTCAGACCACAATTCAATAACATTGGAATTAAAAAGTGAATTAAAAGGAGGCTTTAGATGGAGACTAAATGAACAACTTTTAGAGGACGAGGAAGTCATTGGAAAAGCAAAAGCCACTTTAAAAGAATACTTTGAACTGAATCTTAACACAGGAGTGAGCCCAGAAATAACCTGGGACGCCAGTAAGGCGGTGCTGAGGGGCTTCTTCATTCAGCAGAACAGTTACAAAAAGAAATTAAGGCAACAAAAGAAAGAAGAGATCCTCAATCATATAAGGCAGCTAGAGAAAAAATTGACAGACAACCCAAAAGATACACAAAGTATACAAGTAATTAAAATACTACAGACACAATATTCGACGTTAGTGAATCAAGAAATTGAATGGAAAATCAGGTTAATGAGACAAAGATATTTTGAATCAGCCAACAAAATTGGAAAATTATTAGCGTGGCAACTGAGGAAAAGACAAAAGCAAAGCGTGATAAACAAAATAAAAGTAGAAGAAGAAATAGTAGAAGATCCAAAAAAGATACAAAAAAATTTTCTGGAGTTCTATGAAGGGTTATATAAAAAAGGAGAGGAGGACACAACCCTAATAGAAAAGTACTTAGAGAACTGTGAAGGGAGGACTTTAACGGCCGAAGAGAAAATACAGCTAAACAAACCCATAAATATAGAGGAGATCCAGAATGCAATTAAAAGAATGAAATTGGGGAAGACTCCAGGTCCGGATGGCCTATCAGCAAAATATTACAAAATCCTAGGAAACCAACTTGCGCCAGCCCTCTGTGAGGTCATGAATGATATTTTAAAGGATGGAAAAATACCGGAGTCATGGCGGGAGGCTTTCATAACTTTAATTCCAAAATCGGACACTGACAAATTAAATATTAAAAATTATAGGCCAATATCTCTATTAAATAATGACTATAAAATATTTGCGGACATAATGGCAAACAGGTTGAAAAAACATCTAACGGATTTAATCCATAAGGATCAGGCCGGTTTTTTGCCGAACAGGTTTTTGAAGGATAATGTTAGACACGTTATAAATTTAATTGAGTACCTGGAGATTAATAACAATGTACCGGCAGTATTGATGTTTGTGGACGCCGAAAAGGCGTTCGACAACGTATCATGGATGTTTATGATAAAATGTTTGGAGAAGGCGGGGATAGAGGGCGACTTTCTGAAAGGAATACAAGCTATATATTCAACTCAATCGGCCAAATTGGTAATAAATAATAATTTAACAAACCAATTTAAGATAGAAAAGGGAACAAGACAAGGTTGCCCTCTCTCCCCGCTTCTATTTATTATGGTTTTAGAAATATTGGCGAATAAAATTAGAACCGTGTCTGAGATACGAGGGATTAGAATAGGTCTGAAGGAATTCAAACTAAAGGCCTACGCAGATGACCTGATATTATCCCTGGAAGAACCCCGAGAGAGTATTGGCAAAGCATTAGAGATCATGGAGGAATATGGCAAGCTATCCGGTTTTAAATTAAACAAACTGAAGACAAAAATGCTGACAAAAAATCTGAAAAGTGATGAAAAAGAAGAACTAGAAAGGAAATTCGGAATAAAAATCGCAAAAAAAATAAAATATTTAGGAATCTGGCTTACATCAAAAAACATAAACTTAATTGAAGACAACTACTCGGTAGTTTGGAAAGAGATCAAAAGGGATTTCGATGTTTGGAATAGAGTCAGTTTATCATGGTTGGGCAGGATGGAGGCGATAAAGATGGTCATACTTCCTAAGATGTTGTTCCTTTTTCAAAATATCCCAATAATTAGGGGGACTAAATTGTTTAAAGATTGGCAACGGACTCTCTCCAGATTCATCTGGCAGGGGAAAAGACCAAGGATCAGATTTAAAATTCTTACGGACCGAAAAGAAAGAGGGGGTTTCGCTGTTCCAAACTTAAAGTTGTACCATGAAGCCGCATGCTTATGCTGGGTCAAAGAGTGGATCACTCTAGAAAATAGCGACCTACTGGACCTGGAAGGGGCAGACAATAGATACGGCTGGCATGCCTATCTATGGCAGAATAAAGGGAAAGTGCATAGGGGATTTTCGAATCATATTATTAGAGGCCCCTTGTATGAAGCCTGGAATAGAAATAAAAAATTACTGGAATGGCGAACCCCTTGGTGGCTGTCCCCTGTTAATATTATAACAACTAAAAATACAAATACGGGAGTAAAGAATTTAACATATGAGGACCTACTGGTAAGATCGGAAGACACGTGGAAATTAAGACCATACGAGGAGCTGGAGGGAAAACTGACAGTTTGGCTACAGTATCATCAAATCAATGCCATATGGGCGGAAGACAAAAAAATTGGAATGAATGAAAAAAAATCGAAATTTCAGATTGAAATAATTGAAGGTAACACTAAATTATTATCTAAAATGTATAATATTTTATTGGAGTGGGACACAAAAGACGAGGAGATCAAAGAAGTCTTGGTTAAATGGGCGATAGATCTAGGACATAACATAGCCTATGAGCAGTGGTCAAAACTGTGGAAGAAGGGAATAAAATTTACGGCGTGTGCCGCAATTAGGGAAAACATAGAAAAGATGATTCACAGATGGTATCTAACACCAGAAAAACTGAATAGGTTATACAAGATTGGTAGCGGGGCCTGCTGGAGGTGTAAAGTAAAGGAGGGAAATTTCATGCATATGTGGTGGGCCTGCGAGGATATTAAAAAATTCTGGGATACTATATACAACGAGCTAAAAAAAATATTAAAATACACATTTTTAAAAAGACCAGAGGCCTTTCTATTAGGCATCATAGGAGAGGAGATTAAGAAAGAAGATGTAATTTTGTTCCAGTACTCAACAGCAGCGGCCAGACTGCTAATTGCTCAAAAATGGAAAAGCACGAGCACCCCAACGATGATGGAATGGCAAAATAAGCTATATGACTTCTTTGAATTGGCAAATATGACGCAGAAAATCAGAAACCAAAAGAATACAAAGTTAAGGGATGATTGGGCTAAATTTATGACATATATAGAAGGAAATTATGAAAACGTACCAAATATAGTTGGTTTATTATAAAACTTTCGATGTGTCAAGGTACTAAATAACAACAGCTGTAAAGACAAAATCTTGGAAAAATTTAGGAATCCAGAGTCAAGAGGGATGGAAGTCAATTTGTATGTTACCTTGTTTTTTTGTTTTTTTCTTACCTTTTTCTCTTTTTTAGTTTTTCTTTTTTCCTCTCTCTTTCTCTATATTTATTTACCTGTGTTATGTGTATGCATTAAATGAAACTTAATAAAAAAAATTAAAAAAAAAAAAAAAAAAGAACAGTTTCAGGTTAAGTACGGACCTCCAGAACGAATTAAGTACTTAACCTGAGGTACCACTGTAATAACAATTATTGCTATTATTGCTATTATTATTGCAATTATTATTATTATTATTATTATTATTATTATTATTATTATTATTATTATTATTTACTTATAGCCCGCCCCTCTGGGTGGATTTCCCCAGCCATTCTGGGCAGCTTCCAGCAGGAGATTAAAAATACATTAAAACATCAGTCATTAAAAACTTCCCTAAACAGGGCTGCCTTCAGAATTGCAGTTCTGCGAAGGTAACAGGGGTCCCCTATCAACTCTCTGCACTCTAAAGAAGCTACAGCTCCCAGAATTACACCCGCGCTCACACACCCAGGAACTAGGAGCGGCAATTTGCGCACTTAAAATATTTAAAGCTGCTTTCATGGCAACGAGAAGATGAATTCATTCCCTATGAACAGCGCACTGGCAAAAAGATGGGTTTCCAGGCCAAGCAGTGCCCAGAGCTGTTGTATGCTATGATGTGAATCAGTTTTATTGCCTTTCTGGAGGAGTCCACCCTTACTTGTTAAAAACAAACACCATTTATAGCAACAGTTTTGCAGACATGCGATAAATCTAATTCGCCGGTCTCCTAAAAGAAAGGACCACACTCTCGACCGCACCACTTCCTTTGTCTCTCACTTCCTGCATTTGAAACAAGCTCAGTTTGGGTTCAATTCAGACACCGCGACCCAAAATATACTGGCTTGCTTCAAGTAGGAAAGAATGCTGTTCCTCCGAAGTGCCATCTGCAAAGATTTATTACAGCCCAATGCCTTTTGGAACCTGGGTTCCTTTCTTCAGGAGCCATCTCAAATGGTGCCAAGACGGGCAGCAATAACTGTGCAAGATGCTTCATTCTGTGCTACATAATTTGGAAGTTTTAGATTCCTCCAAAAGGAACACAGTGAGCTGTAGTTAATCCACCTAGCTGGTATTTTTCAGAACAAGTTTCTTCTTTTCATTTTAGGTTTCTGTGCCTCACTCCTAGATTTTTAACCTAGAACAGGTTAAACAAGCCACAGCAAGCTTTGGGCTTCCCCTTTCACATGCCAGCAAGAGGAGACTAGAATTCACTTCCAAGTTTAAACAAGCCACAGTTCCAGGGGTTCAGATGACCCAGGGAACTTTGGTTTGCTTAAAAAGAAGCTTTCCAACTTGGCTAGGGAGAACAGAGAGGCCAAGAACCTGTGGCCTTCCAGATGTTATTGGGACAACAATTCAAAGCATCCCCCCCCCCCGGCTGGGGCTGATAGGAACAGGAACTGTACATTATCTGGTTCCCCACCATTACAGATTTGCATGAGGTCTGAATCAGGCCTCCAAGACGAATCAGGTGCAACATCGAACTATGGCTTGCTGCAATGTATGAATCAAAACTACATGGCTAATTATGGCATGCAGGTGGCCACCAAGTGGGGAAGTGGAGCAAGCTCTTATAAACAAGAGCTTGGGTAAACTGTAATTGGGCGTTACATCTTAGCCAACATGTCATGGTTTGGGTCGTTGCTCCATCCACCAAGCCCACTACTTGGGACAGTACGTGGGGATTTTTTGAGGAAGGGGGAAAACCATGCAAACTGTTACTTGTTTGTACTTTTGGCCTGAACCTAAACTGTGGTTAACACAAACCAATCTTTGGTGTTATCTGTGGAGTGTTTGAGATATAACAATGGTTTAGAATAGTTTGTGTCTTTCCATCTTCCCTTCACTCTCATCTCTAGGATGTGGGTACCTCCAGGAAGAGGGGTTGGGACCATAACTATGGCTCAGCAGTCACACCAAACCGTGGTTAGCATTAATTTCTTGATGTTTAGTTGTGTTTTTATATTATGTTGGAAGCTGCCCAGAGTTATTGGGGCAACTCTGCCAGATGGATGGGGTATAAATAATAATAATAATAATACAAATAATAATAATACAAGCCTGATGCTGGTTTGCGGTCTACAAAAAACCCTAGTTTGACGTGACATCACAGTAAACCATAAATGACATTCCTTAAACACGGTTTAGTGGGATAACTGAAACCTTGTCCTCTCCAATTCCAATGGTTATACGGTCCCTTATACATATGAGCTGCTTAACAAAGTGAAGCCCATCCTGCCCACTGCCCAGACAGCTCACAATCCAAAGAGATGGAAAGAGATAAAGAACACAAGGAGCAAAGAGCATGCAGAGATATAAGGATTGGAAAGGGACAGTGTGGCAGATCAGAAACCTATGTTTTAAAAGGGATGTCCTAGTCCCTTATCTTGGTTTAAAATACTCCAAGAAGGGCCCTGTGCAGACATAACATTTTAAACCTTAGTGATAACCAGGGTTTGCTGGTTTCTTAGAACCATGGTTTAGCTTGCCAAAAGCCCTGCTCTTGGAAGTCATGGGAAAAGAGGCAACTTTCAATACTTGCAACTGTCAATACTTGCTTGTCGCTTTGCAAGCGGAGAAGAGAGTCTGGCTTTCTTCAAAGTTTACTCAGTGGGATTTTTTTTTAATCACATCTGTGGCTGCGGAAGTGCCTTGCGATCCAGAGGCAACAGCATTAATCTCATTCACAGGGAACATCATAAAACTCTCCCAGCTTAAAGTACATATGCCTCAAAGCTCTGACTAACAAAGACCGATGAAACAGTCACTCCCTTCCAACATGCCAGCGCCTTTAAGCCATGATCGTTTTATTCCAGCTAGACAAGTAACTTCCTTAAATTACTGTTATAGACACAGATATACACAGTCAATTCAACTACCCTTCCTTGTGACAAGATGGCATTTGTTCCACTCCAGTTAGCTACCTGCAGTTACGGTATGTATCATGGGCACCGCCGTCTTCCTTACAGATCAAACGAAACGAGTCCAGGAACTCTGCATATTTTTTAATTACAACATGCAAGTACAGGAGGGAGTACTGGGTATGCAACTAAACAAGTGGAGAAACCTGCCTTTTTCAAAGGTGGATTTAAAAGTCTGTGGGGACCTCAGATACTGGAATGCTCCTTAATAAATAAATTTAAATTCCCTGCACACAGAAAACTAGCATATCAGGGAGGCATTTTTTTGTGTGTGGGGTGGTGGTATGGAGAAGCATTCCTTTGTATGAGAGCTCACCTGCAGCCTGAAATGGTAAGCCCATGGAATTTGCCACCTCTGTAAAAACTAGGCCATTTAAAAAAGCTATTAAGCTAGTTTTTGATGGAGAGAATGTTTATGTACAAAGGAGCGACCTTTGACTTTGAAGGCCCTGCTTCTGTGCTCATCAGAAACATCACTTAGGGTGACAGTCATGAGAGACAGGGCGTTCTCAGTGGTGGCCCCTCTGTTATGGCACTCCCTCCCAAATGAATTACGTATGGCTGCTACAATATGGGTGTTAAGTGGGCCTTCAGAACTCACCTATTCTGAGCAGCCTTTGCCTCAAGCAGGGCTGGGGAAATGCTGGCCCCCCAGATATCACTGGACGACAACAACCATCACCCCCGAGTACTGACAATGTTGGATGGGGCCGAAGGGAATCAGAGTCCAACATTTGGTGGGCCAGAGCTTCCCTGCCCCTGGCCTAAAAGGACTTAATGGCTTGATGGATTTTGAGATTTCTGAGCCATTTTAAAAACTATTTTATTTCATGGAGTTTTTGCCTAACTAGGAGGGAAAAAACTTTGGTCCTCAGCCTCCGCTGCTTTGTGGTATACCTTCGGGAGAAGAAAGGGCTAAGGAGCAAACCTACACAAATCCGGAGTGGAGTCCCCGAGATAGTTGGGTGGGGCCTTGTATGCCTCCTTCCGGAAATTCCTGCAGCCAAGCTGGTGCCAAATGCACCGTAGTTTTCGCTCCATAAGACGCACCTGACCATAAGATGCACTTAGTTTTTAGAGGGGGAAAGCAAGAAAAAAAATATTCTGCGCAGAGCATGTTAGCGGCTCGCGGTTTTCTTGCTTTGAACCCTTCCGTCCCTCCTCCCACTTCGCTGAGAAGCCAGCAGAGCAAACTGCGCAGCTCTTGCTGAAGCCAGCAGAGGAAGAGCGATAGCTGCGCAGCGCCTCTTGTTCTGATGGCTTCCCAGCAAAGCAGGATGAGGGACGAAAGGGAGCCCTTACAAGGGAGCGCTGAGCAGAGCCTCCCGCCTGCATTCGCATCTGGGATGCATACAGGCTCTGCTTAGCGCTCCCTTTAAAGAGACGCGTGGAGCATGTGTGCGGCTCTTGGGGGCTTTTCCCCGAGGAGAGAGAAGGGACTGACGGGCTGCCCTTCTCCCTTCTCGGGGAAAAGCCAGCAAGCTCCACACGACTCATGAAAGGGAGCGCTCAGCAGAGCCTCCCGCCTGCATTTGCTCCATAAGACGCACACATTCCCCTTACTTTTTAGGAGGGGAAAAGTGTGTCTTATGGAGCAAAAAAGACGGTATTGTTCTGCTTTCCTTTGGACCACATCAGTGAGGCCAAAAGGGAGGGTTTGTTGCATGAGCAGCCCAGGACCTCCATACACACCTGCCCAGGAGTGCACCCCAGGAAGGTCACTTTGGTGCTGCTAACATAACGGTTTGACTTCACCCCCAGAGGTGCACTCCATTGTCTCTCAAGACTGATGCCAACAACAACTGATCCTTTTAAACAGGGAGATGCCAGAGACTATATCTGGGATCTTTTGCATGCAAAGCAGTTGCTTTAACACCAGGTCTTTCCCATCCAATAGCTTGCATTAAAAGGCTCTAGAACTGCACAACAGATCTGAATCCCAAAGCCTGCAGATAGTATTTCAGCAACACATTAAAACAGAAGTAGAATTCCAGCTACCAGGTCTAATGAGGGCCCTTCCAAACCGTGGCTGCCTAGCACTTCCATGACATCACAGCAGCCAAGCCAATGGACAGAAATACCATGACCCCACCTCTTGCACCAGCCTCCTGCCACATCAATTGAACCTGCCACTTACAGCCTGCAAATGCACTTATAAACAAAAAAATAAGCAAAAGGAGCAGAAAAATCACTTACAGGCACCATAATTTGTTTGCAGCCCATGTCCAACACCATGTCCTGTAACATTTTGTCGGAAATGCCGCTGAACAGGAGATTCCCAGGAGGCAGACTAGCCACGTGGAGATTAAATAACCGTTTGAGCTCGTTCAGGGTTAGCACATACTGTTTCTTAAACGTCGCTGCCACAAAGGCTCTGAGTTCTTGCGTGACTCTCTCTTGGACCGGCAAGAGGCCGTTCACGGAGTCCACAGAGTTCTCTTCCGAATGGATGCCGTTGGCCAGTCCATTATTGAGGCCGTCGCAGACAGAGGTGTCCATAGGCTCCTCATCGCTCACGGGCTCCTCTTTTATACGGACGCCAAATATGTCCACCGGGCAAGTGCCCTGGCTGGCTTTGCCCTCCGCTTTCAGCTTCTGGAAGTCCTGCTCCAACTGCCCGTAGGTCTGCTTGACTCTTGCTTTCGCCAGACTGACCCGCTGCTCTCCAGAAACCAGCAAGGGGGCAGCTGCAAAAAACAAGCGGAAGGGGTGTGAGGGTAAACCGTGGTTTGAGTAAACCTTGGCTCTCATCCACCATCCCTGACCATAGGCCATGTTGGCAGGGGCTGCTGGGAGATGGAACACAACAACATCTGCAGAGCCACAGGTTCCCAATCCTTGTATTAAGCACATGTGAGAAGGAGGCAGACCACACAAGAGTTCCTGAGAAAGAAAAGCAAGGTAGGGTGTCTAGGGAGCAAGTTTGACTACACCGAGGAAAACACCTGGGAAGGGATTGGTGGAAGAAGAGTCAGTTTCTAGCGTACAATATACGTAGAGTCCTGCTGGTTCTGCTGCATAAAGCCCTACAGAGCTTGGGAGCATAATATGGTGGAACCTTGGTTCTCAAACTTAATCCATTCGACTCCCGAAACGTTCGAAAACCAAGGCGCGGCTTCTGACTGGCGCAGGCACCCCGGAACCAATAGCCGACAGCCGCATCGGACGCTGGGCTTCCGAAAAACGTTAGAAAACATTTACTTCCAGGTTTTCGGCATTTGGGAGCTGATTTGTTTGTCAACTAAGCTGTTCAAGAACCAAGGTACCACTGTATCTGAAAGATTACCTAACCCTTTATATACCCAATCGAGCACATGTGAGGACCTCCTGCAGATGCCACCTTATCAGGAGGTCTGCTCTGCACAATGCAGGCGTTGGGCTTTTAGTGTGATGGCACCTGCCCCTTAGAATGCACTCCCCTTGAATATTAGACAGGAGCTGTCCTCGCTGTCTCTTTTGCGTCCCCGCTCTTTCAACAAGCCTTTAAAGCTGAAATCTTTCTCAGTCTCGATCTCTATAGGATTTTTTTCAGATGCTTTCTTTAGGTTGGTTCCCCCCGCCCAAAAAAATATGTTTATTGTTTTATCACTTGTTTGGAAGGGTGGGGTATAAATTTGATTTAAAAAACAGAATTAATCATTCTCTCTCTCTCTCTCTCTCTCTCTCACACACACACACGCACACAGGGTCCTTTGGAGAATTCAAGCCCATGTTCACCTCATTATTTCAGACAGGGTGATATATTGAAATATCGCAATGTTTGGGCTGGTGATAATATTGTGATGTTGAAAACCAGACATCACCTAGCCCTAATGTTAAGGAAAAAAGTGGGGGGGGGGGGACGGAGACCAGAGCATATCACCATTAGATGTCCACAGAACTTATCGACCGACCTACAAAATCTGCATCAAACCCTCTGGTTCCCAGTGTGGCATTATGGTTGGACTGGGACCTAGGAGACCAGGGTTCGAATCCCCCTTCAGCCATGAAGCTCACTGGGTGAACACAGGCCAGTCACTCACTCTCAGCCTATCCTACCTCACAGAACTGTTGTGAAGACTGCATGAGGGGGGAGGAGAAGCACAGACGCCACCCTGAGCTCCTTGGGAGAAAAAGTGGGGATATAAATGCAATAAAATAAAAACAATCAAGTTGGCTCACCTGCTTGCGCAGCTTGTTTCTTTGGTGCTCCGTGTTCCCTGGCCAAGCTGTAGACTTTCTCCAACCTGAAATTGGGTGGGAGGAGCATTTCAGTGCCTTGCGAATAGCTACACTCAGATCACGACCATTAACAACTTATCCCGCCGCCATACAGTTCAAGGAAAAACCCAGGAAATGTCAAGCACCCAATGAAATACATCTTTGTGGAGCTGTGACATATAGCCAAGCCACACAGCAAGCTCCCTTCCTGCACAGAACCACATCAGCCTGCAAAAACCGGGTCTAGGAAGAGAGGTTTCAGGCCCAGTACTGATGTACTAGCTTTCTACATGTGGGGGAGAATACAAATGGAGAGATGCATTTAAAAACCGATCATACTTTTGCAGCCTGAAGGAGCTGCTTAGCTTGGAGCAAAGAAAACCAAAGGGTTTGACATGTAGATGTTGGTGGAGACTTGTTTTCTGTTGCTCCAGAGGGCAGATCTGGAGTCAATGGGTGGAAATTGCTGGGAAGCAGATTGCAGCTCAAGAATAGGTGGGATTTCTTAACACAGTAAGATCCGCCGGCCAGCGGAAGAGTCTGCCACAGGAGGCGGTCGGCTCTCTCCTGCTGCTGGAGGTATTGAAGCATCTGTCAGCAATGTGGCAGATTCTTGCTCGAGCAGCACAGTGGACTACTGGGTGAATTTCAAGATTCCTCCCAACTCTAAAATTCTATGATTCTCAGCAGTGGAGTCCAGAAAGAACCACACAGAATCACAGCGTCAGAAGGGACCCCCTGTAATGCAGGAATCAACACATGGTCCCCCATCCAATTTGACACCATACCAGACCCTGCTTAGCTTTGCAAATGTACTAGCCTTTCAATAAGGGAACAGCCAAGGTGTGCTAGAGCAGACTGCATTGACCTGGTGCCCACCAGGTCGACGAAGCCAAAAAGACCTCTGTGCCACGTTTTGCAAACTGCGAAGACTGGCGATGATGTGGAAAGGAAGGCGAGCGTCTGTATTCATGGAATCCAACCTGGTTATTGCTGCTTATGTTTCTTGCGTTTATTAGAGCCACTTTTTTCACAGGAAGATACCCAAAGCGATTTGAAAAACGGTGCAAACATTAAAACCAAAACGAAACAGAATCTAAAAACGTATCCATAATGTATATAAAAAGGTGGGTCTAACACAAGCCACCCCAGTAAAAGGGGGGAGGATGAGGACACAGGTATACCTAATGCCCTCTTAATTAAGGACCAAAAAGCATTAGTGAAATGACATGTCTTTGTCTGGCACTTAAAAATATAGGATGCATGGTGCCAGGCTTGCCTTCCGCAGGAGAGCATTCCACAAGGAGGAAGCCACCACTGGAAAGGCCCTGTTCTCATTGGAGGGGGAGCATGGAGAAAAGAGCCTCAAACAACAAACACAGGTTCCAGGTTGGTTTGGGGGGGGGGGGGGAGAGACGGTCCTTGAGGTCTTGCAAGGCCCGACATCTCTGCCTGTCTTGCTTCTCCTAATACCACTGGTTTATTCTGCTCAGAATGTTCACCAATGGGGTTTGGTAAGGTGAAAGTGCCATGGCTCTTGGAGTTGCCACTGGCTTAGCTGCTGTGATGTCACAGAAAGTCTGGCCAACCCAGCTGTGTTGCTCAGCAAATAATAATAATAATAATAATAATAATAATAATAATAATAATAATAATAATTTATTTATACCCTGCCCATCTGGCTGGGTTTCCCCAGCCACCTTGGGCGGCTTCCAACAAAGGATTAAAATACACTGGTCTGTTAAACATTAAAAGCTTCCCTAAACAGGGCTGCCTTCAGATGTCTTCTAAAAGTCTGGTGGTAGTTCTTCTCTTTGACATCTGGTGGGAGGGCGTTCTACAGGGAAGGCGCCACTACCGAGAAGGCCCTCTGCCTGGTTCCCTGTAACTTGGCTTCACGCAGTGAGGGAACCGCCAGAAGGCCCTCGGCAGTGGACCTCAGTGTCTGGGCAGAACGATGGGGGTGGAGACGCTCCTTCAGGTATACTGGACCGATCTTTCCAATTCAAAGACCGAGGAGTATACCATGTGCAATTTAGCCTATTCTCTTTTGGCATTAACACTATGAATCTCTGAGTGTAACTTGAGGTGTGTGCAGATGGTTTTACAAGTTTCTGAGGTATTTTGCTGGCACCATGTGCTGTGAATAAGATCGGGCCCAAGCAGGCGTATGTAATAGGATCCAGAAAATAAACCCTTAAATCCGTCTAAGCAACCGGCCTCCATTTACAGTGGTGCCTCGCAAGATGAAAAGAATCCGTTCCGCGATTCTCTTCGTCTAGCGGTTTTTTCGTCTTGCGAAGCAACCCCATTAGCGGGTAAGCGGATTAGTGCTATTAGCGATTTAGCGGCTTAGCGGCTATTAAAGGCTTAGCGGCTAAGCTGTTAAAAGGCTATTAACGGCTTAGCGGCTTAGAAAAAGGGGGGAAAGCGGGGGGGGGGGGGAAATGGCGAGACTCGCAAGACATTTTCGTCTTGCGAAGCAAGCCCATAGGGAAATTCGTCTTGCGAAGCGCCTCCGAAACGGAAAACCCTTTCGTCTAGCGGGTTTTCCGTCTTGCGAGGCATTCGTCTTGCGGGGCACCACTGTACATAACTGTATTGCAACAAGTAGCATGAAGATGCAAGGGAGAAACCAACTTTTTTTCTTTCCCATCTTGGCTTTGTTCCTGCCCCCAAGGAAAAGCAAACCATTTACTTGGCCTGTATGCCCATCCAGAGCATCTGCTGCCTCTGGACCACATCTGGGTGCTTCTGGACAAAATCCTCGTCATAACGGAGCTTGAATTCCCAGCCCCTGTTTATCCTCAGGAATGACATGTGCTCCAAGAAATCTTTCACATCTTCTGGGCCGAGCTGCACAAACGAAGCAATAGATATATGTAACCAGCTGCTTAGGAGAAACCAAAACCCTTTTTAAATGAGATCGGTGGCCACACAAAGCGTCAGGGTGTGGCCCCGCAAGAAAAACATGGGAGGCTAAACTGCACCTCCAAGAAGCCGAAACTCAGAGATGACATTAAGTCCGATAGGTAAACCAGATCCAACTTGCCTGTGCAATCCCTATGCTTAGGGCATAAAACTTGTACATATGCAAATGGAAAGGCAAAATTCCCCTACAAAGCAATTGCCGCTTCATTTAAGGAAAATGCAGGAGACTTTGGGGATATTTAAGTTATAATTAGAAAAATCTTAATAATAATTCATAAAGGAAATAGTTTATAAGAAGTAAACAAGGAGGCCAGGGTTGTGTTATGTTGTAAATAAAACTCCAATAAAAATTAAATAAATAACGAAAATGCACTGGAAACACTTCAGAAGCGGAAACATGCTCCTCTAAGCCTCATGCATATTAATCCGATTCCTACCCCGTAGCATTGTGGTGTGTACGTGCAAAATTAAGGGACGCTTCCTGCACACCTGTGGTAGGGACGTGACAAGAATTCACTGCAAGGGGAAAACCCGACTGTTCCTTTTAAACCATTAACTGGATATTTACCGGTAGCAGCGAAGTTGATGTTTTGGAAGGGTCAACCCTGATGACACAGTACCAAAAGATGCAGCAGATTGTTTTGAATCAGGCATAGGCAAACTCGGCCCTCCAGATGTTTTTGGACTACAACTCCCATGATCCCTAGCTAACAGGACCAGTGGTCAGGGATGATGGGAATTGTAGTCCCAAAACATCTGGAGGGCCGAGTTTGCCTATGCCTGATGATTTAAAAATAACAATAATGTTGCGTACGTGGGAGTGCATGACAAAACACTTCAGCAACAAGCATGCATGATCTGTGTGATTTGTCATGGTTGCAAATTTTCTGTGGATTTTTTTGTTCCTTTTGGGGGGGAGATGTCTTGGCAAGGAGGTTCAAGACCCAAAGAACAGCTTTGTCCTCAGACTGGAGAGCTGAAGAGAAGCACATTGGGCCTCTACCTTTAGAAGGCTACATCATAGCAAGGGGGAGATCAGCAAGGCCCAATTCTTTATAGCTCTCCCCTATAAAACTGTAGGCCCCTTTCGCCACTCTGCTGTGGGACAGGAGGCTCACCATATACTGAACGGTTTGAAAGAAGTTATCGAAGCCCTGGATTGAAAACAGAAGGTTGAACCAAGATGAGTGTCCCGAACGAAGCAAAAGAATTATAAAAGGAACTCACTTTTGTAACTGTCGCTACTTCCTTCCGAACTACCCAGCGGTCTTGTGTAAACTTCCACATCTGAGGAGGGAAAACGCCATGGGAAGGGGAGAGAAGGACACCATTGTATTAAAAAGAGGCCGTTCTCCAGTGTGAATACAGCCACAATCTTAAAAAAAGCACAACTGTTAATATGAGGGAACTGCTGTTGAACCTGATGTACTGAAGTTCCAGCCTGGTAGCAAGTAAAGGCCTCCTCTGGGCAAAAAACGGTTAAGGAAAAGGGCATTATTCTACAAACCAGTTCCACCAATTCAAGGATTTCCTCTTACGCAACAAGACACCTGCCTCCCACCCAATGCTGTTCCAGAGGGTTGAGGAAAATCCTTGGACAGATAGACTGAAGGGGACACACCAACAAGAGAGAGGGGGCAAATGTTCTGTTGAACAAGCAGAAATCCTTGTGCCGACAGAACAATGGCCTTGCTGTGTTGGATTCCATCCTAAGCTCTCTCCCCCCCCCCCTCAATTTTAAACCTCAAATGATTAACACAAGCAGGAACCCACAGGTGTGCTTGCCAGGGCAAACATACATTTCAATCTGGCGAGCACCTGCCACAGTGCCGAGTGAAAGTTGGACAAGGAGTGAGCCTTGTATGGAGGTCTGGGAGGGACCAACAAACCCCTGCCCACTCCCCCAACGCTTCTGAACACTTAAAAAACAAAACAAGGGCAGGGTTGGTAGAGAACACACATTTTGTGTTGGGTGGCTTCCAAGGGTTTCTGGACTTGAGAAGATCAATGTTTAAGTGGGCAAACGGATTTCCTAAACTTCTTTGCAATGCTGTTGCAGCGAAAGGAAGATTTGACTTTCTTGTTTTTATTTTCTGATACTCACAACAAAATCCCTTCCTCTGCAGAGCACTTCCGCCGGGACCCCACTGTGCGGGCTGGAGGTATCTTTTGGATAGAGGACATCGCTGTTGAAGACAAACCATTTATTAGCCGCAGGACCCCACAGTGCGACCCAGTAATAACACATGTACAGAAATTCCGGGCACCCATCCAATGGCACCTTGAAACGTTGCCTGGGATTGCAAGCCACCAGCTAAAGGCATTCCAAGGAGAAACCAAAACGCTTTGTATATATTAAAGCCGGAAAGAATTTCACAATAGTGAAAGCTACATAGAAGTGCATGTGACACGACCGGTTTCTATTTGGCAGGGTTTTGAAAGAACCAGAAAGGTGTGTGCAATGCAGGTGTGTACAATGATGGTGTAGTAAATAACTTCAAAACTACCATATTTTTTGCTCTATAAGACTCACTTTTTCCCTCCTAAAAAGTAAGGGGAAATATGTGTGCGTCATGGAGCAAATACAGGCTGCGCAGCTATCCCAGAAACCAGAACAGCAAGAGGGATTGCTGCTTTCACTGCACAGCGATCCCTCTTGCTGTTCTGGCTTCTGAGATTCAGAATATTTTTTTTCTTGTTTTCCTCCTCCAAAAACTAGGTGCGTCTTGTGGTCTGGTGCGTCTTATAGAGCGTAAAATACGGTAAATTTTAAAAGAAAAGGAGAAGGAGGAAGAAAAAGTGGTTCTACAGGTGTACGTACAAGCGGTTCCCTCTAATCAGAAACTCCCAAGGAGAATTCTGAACTTATATAATTGCACAACTCTTGCATGAGGTTCCAAGAGTCTTGCATTCACTTACAAGGCCGTTAACAACTTTGGTCCAGGATACTTCAAGGGTCACCTGATTGCTCATATCCCTGCCTGATCCCTGAGATCTTTGGGTGCCGGGAGTCACTGTTTATGATCCCGCATGGCTCAGGTGCATCGCTTGTATCCAACAAGGAGCCAGCTTGAAAATATGCAATGGGCACACAGGCAATACTCCCTTGTCTTGCATTAACAAACTGTCATGCTTTGCATTGTGTGCTATTGTGTTTATATCACTGTAAAAAAAGCAGCAACAACAAGAATAAGAGCTGCCGTAATTCGAACAACGGACTGGCGTTCTTTGCAAGGGGTGAGTCCCTGAAGAACAAAAGGCATTTTTACCTTTTCACAACCCAGTTTCCCTGCACCAACAGCGCCACCTGCTGTATGCACCGCAAGGCTGCCGTAGGATCCGTCCCAGAAGCCAAGAGGCTCATCAGGTTTGCAAAAGCGATGACCTTCACTGCAGAAGGGGGGAAAGCAGAAAATGCAAATACTCCTTTAGAGATTCAAATACCTAAGTCAAGGATGGAGTCCCGGTGGCCTTCTAGACCTTGCTGGACTGCAAATCCCATTGTCCTTGGCCATGCCAGCTGGGGCGGATGGGAGCTGGAGTCTAGCAATTATCTGGATGTCTGCAGGCTTTCCAATCTCTGGTTGAAGTTAAAAGTTCATAGGATAAGAGAGCAAATAATTGCAAGCAGTGAAATACGGCCCATCTGCCCTAGTACATTTAAAGCGCCATCAGACCACTTTAAACCATCCTAGAATCATAGACCTGAAGGGTTGAAAGAACTCCCGGTAATGCAGAAATATTTTGCCCGACATGGGGCTCGAACCCACAGCCCTGAGAAGAGTCTCATGCTCTTACTGCCTGAGCTATCCCAGCTTCCCCCAATGAATCCTGGGAGCTGTAGTTTGTCAAGAATGCGGAGAGTTGTTGGGAGACCCTTATTCCCCTTCACAGAGCAACAATTCCTGGGAAGAGGGATGGACTGTCAAACCACTCAGGGAATTCTAGCTCTGTGAGGGGAATAGGAACCTCCTAGCAACTCTCAGCACCGTTAACAAACTACAGTTCCCAAGATCCTTTGCTGTGGGAGGGGAGCCATGACTGCTTCTAGCGGCAAGATACTGCTTTAAATATGTATTTCAGGTGTCTCCCTGTTTAATATGGCAGGCTGCACCCATTAACCAGGAAGCGGGAGCAGGAGAGGCTGGTAGAAAGAGTTCACGGGAGCAGGAGAGGCTGGTAGAAAGAGGCTGGAAGAAAAGAGTTCACAGAGGCCGTGTGAGTTGCGTAATGTCGAACAGCATACCGTTTCTCATCAAGATCTTGATCTGGTCCGCAAGGGGCAGAGTCCTCAGTTGAGCCATGGAAAGCACATTACTTGGGGCTACAGGCTTGTCCCTACGTAAGGAAAGAAAGGTACCATTTGGGAAACCACCACAGAGAACTGGGATTTGGTGATTTATGGAAAGCTGCCCTCCCCGTTTCAGCAAGTTGTATTTCATTTATACTCCAAGGAACTCAAGGCGACATACGTGGCTCTCCCCCTCCCCGTTCCACCCTCCCAACAACCCTGCAAAGTAGGTGATGCTGATCAATTGGTTACAGGTTACCCGGTTAGCTGCATGGCCAAGTGGGGACTTGAACCCTGGTCCCCCACTCTTAACAACTACACCATATTGGCTTGGGAGAAACCAATCAGCCCAGATTTGGGGGGGGGGGGGACTGGATGTGAGAGCAGGAGATGCGACCATGGTTATTACAAATGGGAACAGGTCAGCTTCACAGAAAATGCCCCCTTTGCTTGATTTGTTTTGCCTGCCTAGAAGGTAAAGGTAAAAGGACCCCTGACCATTAGGTCCAGTCGTGGCCGACTCTGGGGTGGCAGCGCTCATCTTGCTTTATTGGCTGAGGGAGCCGGTGTACAGCTTCTGGGTCATGTGGCCAGCATGACTAAGCCGCTTCTGGCGAACCAGAGCAGCGCACAGAAACGCCGTTTACTTTCCCGCCGGAGTGGTACCTATTTATCTACTTGCACTTTGACGTGCTTTCGAACTGCTAGGTGGGCAGGAGCAGGGACCGAGCAACGGGAGCTCACCCCGTCACGGGGATTTGAACCGCCAACCTTCTGATCAGCAAGTCCTAGGCTCTGTGGTTTAACCCACAGCACCACCCGCGTCCCTCCTGCCTAGAAAGTGTCCCTAAGAACTCCAATGCCCCTTGCTCCCCTGGATGTGAAAAATGCCTGGGTAGAAAGCAGGCACTTGCACAAGGCAAAATTTACATTTGTTGCCCCACCCACTTTTGCCTCAGGCCCTGCCCACTACTGGCATGCGGCCCCTGGAAGATGGGTCAGAACGGAATGTGGCCCTTGGCTTACTTACTTTTCATCTTCCACACTCGGAGGCACCAGCATCATCAAGTACTCACTGCGGGAAAGAGAAAGAATAGGTCACATTGCTTGCCTAGAGAAGGGATAGCCAACATGGCGGCCTGGACAACAACTCCCATGATCCCTTGCTGGGGTGGTCGATGATGAGAGCTGATGGGAATCATGGTCAGAAATATCTGAAGGGCACCAGGTTGACTAGCCCCTCCACCCCGAATCTAGGGAATCTTCATTCAGAAACTCATCTCACGAGAGACATTGCACATACCTTTGTAAATCAAGAAAATCTTTAATAAAAATACATTTTTTTAAAAAAGAAACTCGTCTCCCATTTTGCCTTCCCACACACAAGGAACACGAAACCTGCCAGCACAGCTCATTTGAGCCCTAGGGGAACAGCTGTGAGAAAGCAACAGCAGCAAACATCATCTGGGGAGATGGTAGCAGTGGCAGAATGAGGCCCAAGGCATTGTGAACTGGCCATTTAACTTTGCAGAGGTGGAAAAGCCGACAGAAAGTCTATGTATTCAAGCTTTTTGTCAGGCCTGGAATTTATTAAATGCAGGGGGGAGGGGGACGGTAAGCATGCCATTTCCCATGCTAATAAAAAATGCATTAAAAGTGCGCTTGTGACCCCCCAACTTCAGAACTGCCACCAACGAAACAATTCGAGGAATTAAAAGAAAGACCTTTACCTTGGAGATTTAATTAATTCAGTGTTCCCAGCCATGCCATGACCTTGACTAAACAAATACTGGCGCTCGTGTTCGGAACGGCTGTCCTAGGAAAGAAGGGGTGAGAAGCCCAAGATTCATGATGGGGTACAGATTCCAAGCAATCTTTAGAGGCTTAAGGGCTACTCTGTGAGCAACTGCTCAGACCCCCGCTGTGCTTAATCTCCACATTTCCCCATATAATATGAAACAGAATAGCTGGCATTCCCCTCAAATTGCTGTAAGACAGACTTGGAAGGGTTTTGAAAGCAAAGCTTTCCCCCACATCCCCCACAAATTTAAGTCCTATTGGATGCACTGAGAAAACCAGAAGTACAGTATTTTTCGCTCTATAGGACGCACTGGACGATAAGACGCACCTAGTTTGGGGGGGGGGGGGGCGGGAAGGAAACAAGAAGAAAAAAATTCTGAAGCCCAGAAGCCAGAGGGATCTGGCTTCTGGGATAGCCTCTTGCTGTTCTGGCTTTGGGGACAGCCTGTGAAGCCTCCGCAGGGCAGCGGAGGCTTTACGCAGCTAACCCCAAGCTAGAACAGCGAGACGGAGCACTGCGCAGTGCTCTGTCTCCCTGTTCTGGCTTTGGGCTTAGCTGCACAGCCTGCATTTGCTCCATAAGAAGCATACACATTTTCCCTTACTTTTTAGAAGGGAAAAAGTGCGTCCTATAGAGCAAAAAATATGGTATATGGACACTTCCTGTGTCACACATCTCTTACTCCAGTGCTGGTCCACGAGCCACTGGCTTGTGGTTGCAGTAACTCCACCACAGTCCAGGTTTGGTGGAATGTTTCAAAGATCATGGAAATCATAGAACCGTAGAGCTGGAAGGGACTGTGAGGGTAATATAGTCCAAGCCCCTGAAATGCAGGAATGGTTTTGCCCAATGTGGGGCTCAAACCCACAACTCAGAGATTAAGAGTCTCATGGTCTACCAAGTGAACTGGTCCCTTGGCACAATTGGACGGGGGGGTGTGTGTGTGTCAGTCCATCACATAATATAGCATGAGAAGCACTGCCCCTCTCCCCAAATCACCACCAAAAGGGACTATAAAAAGGGGGACAGAGAAAAAACACTGTACAAGTATTACTTAGGCTTCCTTGGAACTAATCTCTAATGTATTCAAGAAAACACACTATTTTAATATTTATTTCACTTATTAATGGCTTTCCATCTTGAAGCAATCCATGTCACAACATAAAACAGTTACAGTATAACATTCTTCTTTATCTTTCTTTAGTTTTTTTCTTCCTTTTCCTTTTCTCTCACTTTCCTCTTTCTTTAGCGTTAAACTTTCCTTATATTTTCCTCCTTCTGAGTTTGTTCCCTTTTAGACTAAGTAGCTGTTTTATCTCAGCATGTTATAAAAAAATATATACTTTGCAATGGATGTGTATTTTTATACATCTTTGAATAAATAAATTTAGAATGGGGGGAAATAAATAAAAGCAGCTAAAACATTTGCATATGTAAAAACAATTTAAATCGACGATGGCGCCTATGTAAAATCAGCTCAAGTCTGAGACAGATACCAGCTGAGATAAAGACCTTAGGTGGTTTGTTGAAAGGAGAACATCTTTAGCAGGTGCCGAAAAGACAACATAATCATAGAGTTGGAAGGGAGCCTGCGAGTCATCTAGTCCAACCCTCTGCAATGCAGGAATATGCAGCTGCCCCATACAGAGAAGTAAACTTTCACAGGAACAGGCTGCTAGTATCATAGGGACCCTGAGAGTTAGTCTAGTCCAGTGGCCTTCAATCAATCGAGGCCAGAGACCCGACTGCATGCAACTGCAGCTCTCTGTTTATTGCAAAGGGGGTAGTGTAAAATGCAAAACTCATTGTGCAAACACTCAAGCGTCTTTAGCATAACTATTTTTGCAGCAGAAACACAAGTACATGTGCCTACCTTTAAGCCGTAGTAATGCAAGTGAGCCCAGTGCTCCTCCGCCTGCCTCTTCTGCAGGAACTCGTAAGACTGAACCCGACGTTGCCGGGCCTGTTCCGACTCGGGGCGGGAAAACCTCACCTGGAAAAGGTGTCATTTCCCCACGATTAGCCACAGGATCCAAGCGTCAAAAATGTCAGACAGAAGAAACCTAGTCAAAGCCCCAATCCCATGTATGGAAATCCTCTCTGAGTCCACAGTGGTTCTCAAGGAATTAAAATGTACTGAAGCCAGAAAGCTTGTTTTTGAAAGGACTGTCTCTAAGACATCAAGCTGCTGGAGATGCGACTGGGATAATTCTTCCCCAAAACATTTATTTGTACAATGTCCTACATCAAAAAAAATCTGGCAGGAGGTAATAGAGACAATCAACATGACTTTAACAATATTTGAAATTCATTTTTATAAATACCAAGAGGTTTAGTTAACTACAATAGCAATTCCCCCTCCTTTTTTTGTAATGTACATAATATATTTTTTTCTTTTTCATTCTGTTTTGTTTTCTACATGGGCACTATTTCTTGTTTCTTCTTCTTCTTTGTGTCTTCTCTTACTCTGTGCACTTGTAATTCTGTCATTTTTATTTTTCAATAAAGAATACACAATTAAAAAAATAAGAACGCCAACCAAAATTACTGGCAATGCAGCTGCGGCCAGCGCCACTGCTTGCACTTTTTCACAGCTCCACCTTTTATCACTCCCGTTTTCTGGAAGGAAAAGGGTTCCTAGGCCTCATGGCTGATATGGACACGACTTGCCTTTACTTTTCTACGCTGTTCTCACCTATGAATTACCATATTTTTCGCTCTTTAGGACACATAGGATGCACCTTGTTTTAGAGGGGGAGAACAAGAAAAAAAAATTCTCCCCCTCTCTGCTCAGCGCCCCTTCAGTGAAGCGGTAAGAGAAACGGAGCCCCTTCCATTTCTCCTCCCGCTTGGCTGAAGGGGCGCTGCGCAGCTCTCCCTCTCTGCTGAAGCCGGGAGAGGAAGACTCTCCTGGCTTCAGCAAAAGGAACCTGAAGCCTCCGGAACGCAGCGGGAACTCGCGCTGCGCTCCGAAGGCTTCAGGCGGCTATCCCTGAAGCCTGGAGAGCGAGAGGGGTCGGTGCGCACTGACCCCTCTCGCTCTCCAGGCTTCAGCGAAAGCAACACGAAGCCTCCGGAGCTCCCTCTGCGCTTCGGAGGCTTCGTGTTGCTATCGCTGAAGCCAAGGAGCCTACATTCGCTCTACAGGATGCACACACATTTCCCCTTAATTTTTAAAGAAGAAAAAGTGCGTCCTATAGAGCGAAAAATACGGTATTTCCGGATTTTTTCACAGTCCTTTTATGCAGACTAATGGATCACACCAAGTTTACTATGTGCAGGGCAAAAGGCACGGAGCAGCATTACGAGATCCCTTGCTTCCTTGTCTGAAGTGGTGATGCCCAGAGATACAGGACTATATCCTCGAGTGTGGAGAGGATAAGGAAGCAGAGGGGATGGAGATGTGTCTCTGTGCATGTATGTGGGCATGCACATGTTAGGAAGCACACAGCTGGAGGGGAGGAGCCCAAGGAGGTTTCCTAGACCAGTGTTTTTCAACGCAAGCGCTGTTGGGACGACAACTCCCATGATCCCTGGCTGTGGGCTACAATTGCTGTGAACGATGGGAGTCATAGTCCAACAACATCTGGGGATGGTGCTGAAGGACGTTGTCTAGAACAGCGGTTCTCAACCTGTGGGTCCCCAGATGTTGTTGGACTACAACTCCCGCCATCCCTGAGCTCTGGCCTTGCTAGCTAGGGGTGATGGGAGTTGTAGTTCAACAACATCTGGGGACCCACAGGTTGAGAATGGCTGGTCTAGAAGAACATTGTCCTAGCATACTCAAGATGGCTCTCTAGCGAAGGGAGAGGCAGAAGAAGACTTGTGGGAGGCCAGGAAGTTAGACAAAGAGATGTGACTGATAGTACAGTGGTACCTCGGGTTAAGTACTTAATTCGTTCCGGAGGTCCGTTCTTAACCTGAAGCATTACTTTAGCTAATGGGGCCTCCTGCTGCTGCCGCACCGCTGGAGGACGATTTCTGTTCTCATCCTGAAGCAAAGTTCTTAACCTGAAGCACTATTTCTGGGTTAGCGGAGTCTGTAACCTGAAGCGAATGTAACCCAAGGTACTACTGTAAAGGGAAGATGAGACTCAACTAATCAAGGAAATAGGTTTGAAAGGTTGGGTCTAATGCCCCCTGCCAACTGCATTCCTTAGCAGCATTTCTCAAACTTGGGTGTCCTAGCTGTTGTTGGACTACAACTCCCATCATCCCTGACCACTGGTCCTGCTAGCTTGGGATGATAGGAGTTGTAGTCCAACAACAGCTGAGGACCCACATTTGAGAAGCACAGCCTTAAAGCAAGGAAGCTGTAGCCTCCAGTCACTAGTGGACTCGATCCCAGACAGTATGGCCCAAGGGCCAGGGATTATGGGAGTTGTAGTGCAAGAGCAAGGGGAAGGGCTGCAGCTCAGTGGTAGAACATCTGTCTTGCATGCGGAAGGTCCCTGGTTCAATCCCTGGCATCTCCAAGTAGGGCTAGGAATACCCCCTGCCCCAAACCTTGGAGAGCTGCTGCCAGCCAGTGTAGGCACTCCTGAGCTTGATGAACCAATGGTCTGACATGGCATTAGGCAGGTTCCTATGTTCCTTACATCTGGAAGAGTTGTAGTTTTGCCACTCTTGGTTAAAGAAACACAGGGAGTTTAAAGATTGATTATTTGATTGTTTGATGATTTGATTGTTGTTAGCCGCCCTGAGCCCGGCTTCGGCTGGGGAGGGCGGGATATAAATAAAATTTATTATTATTATTATTATTTTTTTTATTATTATTATTATTATTATTATTATTATTATTATTATTATTATTATAGAGACAGAGGCCTTAGCTCTGTGGCAGAATGTCGCAGGTTCAGTCCCCAGCTTCTCCAGTTAGAGAAGCTGCCAGTCAGAGAAGGCACTACTGGGTTCGATAAACAAATAGTCCAAGCTGGTACAAAGCAGCTTCCTGCATACATTTCTAGGCTACAGGTTCTGAAGTGCTGCTAAACAGGGAGTTTGGGCCTACCGTGATCTGCTTGACGTCTTCTTCTGCTTCATCCTGGGAAGAATCGCCAGCTGTTAACAAGGGGGAAGGGAACGTGAAAATCACTACTAAAATGCCTTGACAGCCAACATTTCTCCAGGCAGGGATGTGCCATCTCCAAGATAGATGCCATTACATTTTCTGGAGTTGCCAGGGGAACCTCATGACAGGGGTGGGGGGACTTAAGTTTCAGGCCGAGGGCCGTGTTCCATTCTGAATGGGCTCCTGAGGGCCACATGCTGGTGGTGGGAAGGATCAGAGGCCAAGAAGGGGCAAAGCAGCAAATGTAAATGTTGACTTTGGTACATAGTAGGCAACACACATTCACACATCCCTCCTCACATCCGCCACCCCAACAAGCCGGTATATGTCCCAACCAGACAAATATACTTGGGGGTTCAAAGCAGGGGCGTGTGAGGCCTGAGGAGAATCTTGAGAGCCAGGTATAGAGGCATACAGCGCCACACCTGGCCCCCGAGTCTGAGGACACCCACCCCTGATAGAAGAGCCCTCTTGGATCAGACCACAGGCCTATCTAATCTAGCGTTTTTGCTTCCCTATAGGGATCGATGTGCTGTTTCTGGGAGATCCAAAAGCAGTATACCTGAAGGAGCGTCTCCACCTCCATCGTTCTGCCCAGACGCTGAGGTCCAGCGCCGAGAGCCTTCTGGCGGTTCCCTCACTGCGAGAAGCAAAGCTACAGGGAACCAGGCAGAGGGCCTTCTCGGTAGTGGCACCCACCCTGTGGAACGCCCTCCCACCAGATGACAAAGAGATAAACAACTACCTAACATTTAGAAGACATCTGAAGGCAGCCCTGTTCAGGGAAGTTTTTAATGTGTGACGTTTTAATGTATTTTTAATCTTTGTTGGAAGCCGCCCAGAGTGGCTGGGGAAACCCAGCCAGATGGGCGGGGTACAAATAAATAATAATAATAATAATAATAATAATTAACACAAAAGCAATAACCACCCTTTGAGAGCAAGGACACAATATAAACGTTAATAACAATGATAATGACAATTTGTTCTTTCGTACATACCGTATTTTTCGCTCTATAACACGCACCTGACCATAACACGCACATCGTTTTTAGAGGAGGAAAACAAGGAAAAAAATTCTGAATGAAACAGTGGATGTATCATTTTTGTGCTTCATGCTGTGGCCACAGACATGTGATCTGATGGTGAATTTGGGGTAGCTCAATGCAAAGATCCTGAGGATCCATGTGGATCCATGCTTTTTAACCACGTTTTTGCACCATTGCAGCCCCAGGCAACAGTGGGTGTGTGATTTTGGGGGGGCAGGCTGCTATGTGATCTGATGGTGAATTTGGGGTGGCCCAATGCAAAGATCCTGAGGATCCATGTGGATCCATGCTTTTTAACCACATTTTTGCAACATTGCAGCCCCAGGCAACAGTGGGTGTGTGATTTTTGGGGGGCAGGCTGCTATGTGATCTGATGGTGAATTTGGGGTGGCCCAATGCAAAGATCCTGAGGATCCATGTGGATCCATGCTTTGTAACTACATTTTAAGTGGGGAGTGAAGGAAAAACACAGAAGGGACAAGAGAGCGGTGTGCAGAGAAGCAGCTGGCTAAGAAAGCAGGAGAGGGATTTTACGGGAGGGAGGAAAGAAAGGCAAAAGTTTCCACAAACCAAAGCCAGCTTTCTCTCTCCTCCTGCATGTTTTCTGGCTGCCTGCGAGGAGCACGGAGAGGAATTAGAAGGAAAGACCTCTGCTTTCCCCTCTGCTTGCCTGGAGGGGAGGGGATTTGCCTGCTCTTTGTTCCGTTTGAGCAAACACAGCAACGAAACAGAGGAGGGTGGGCAGTAAGACCCTGAGGCAGAATGCAGGAAAGCTGCCACTTCCTCTTTTCAGGTTTCCCTCTCCGACACAACGCACGGTTGATTTTTGCTGATTTTTGTTCCTGCGCTCCCCTAATCGGCTCCAGGGACCCCCCCACATTCGCTCCATAACACGCACAGACATTTCCCCTTCCTTTTTAGGAGAAAAAATCTGCATGTAATAGAGAGAAAAATACGGTAGCTTCCAGCTCTGTGTGCAATATATATTCATCACCGAGTTTTCCCTTGACGGGATGATCCTCCACAAACACACTTTTAGAGCCATCCAAGACTGTAGCCGTTTGCACCCTAAAAGAGGAGCCTGCTGTATCAGACCAATGGTGCATTTGGTCCAGCATCCTGTTCTCCCAGGGGTCAACTAGACTCCTTGCAGGGAAACCTGCATGCAGGATTCGAGCACAACAGCACCCTCTGCCCCTGCAGCTTACAGCAGCTGGTATTCAGAAGCACAGCTGTGGAGGAGGAACAGCCATCATGGCTAGTAGCTGTCGACAAGCCCTCTCTCTCCTCCACGAATTTTTCTGATCCTCCTTTTAAAGCCATCTACGTTGGCAGCCACCGCTGAGAAAGGCCCATAGTCTGACTAGCTAGTTGACAGAGAAAGCCTAGCAAGCCACTCACGCTCATTAGCAGCTTCTCGCTCTCTGTATTTGGCATCTGCTTTGTCCAAGTAGGTGAAACTCGGCCTCATTTGCAGGATTCCATGGAGAGGCGTAAGGTGGAGCTCACCTGGAGGGAAAAGATGGGCATTTTCACAGACATTTTCACTTTCCAGGGAAGAAACAAGCAGGCAGAGCCACACCCCTGAGCATGCAGGCGGAATGATGGAAATATTGTCGCCAATCATCTCATTAACAGAATCACATTTTTAAAATCCATATCCATATCTATATCTCTATATCTACACACACACACACGAGTCCTCAAGTATTTGAATTGTTAAAGGAATGGTGAGGAATCTGTGACCCTTCAGGGGCATCTGGACTAGTATTTATTCAGCAAATTTCTTTATTTCAATTATTTAGTAAATTTGTTTGTTCATATCACGCCCTTCTTCCTAAAAGGAGCCAAGGGCAGATTCACAACTGAAAAACAAAAACCGTAAACATTCTAAGAACAGTTACAGTTTTAAAAGATTCTAAAAGCATGTGCCAAACCAATAAAAATCTTTTAAAAATAAAATAAAAGCAGTCATAGTTAAAAACATCCAGTGATCTCGGATTTGCCAGGAACAATATACTTCAGCCACCCAATGCCTGCATCAACAGGAAGATTTTCAAATGCCTACTGAAAGCTAATGTAGGCAGATGCACCTCATTAGGGAGGGCATTCCATGATTGGGGAGCCACCACTGACAAAGCCCTGCCACAGGTCAATCAATGGTGCCACCACCAACAAGGCCTCACCTGCCAACTGTAGTATCAAGATGGTTGATACTGAGGAAAGCGCTCTTTCAGATATTTGGATCCCAAGCCATATAGGGCTTTGCATGCTAGTACAAGCACCTTGAATTGGGTCTGGAAGCTCACTGGCAAACTCCCATTATGGCCAGGTTGGCTGAAGCTAATAGCATTTTAGAGTCCAACAAACCACTTGGAAGGCCACAGGTTTCCCATCCCTTCTACCAAAATTGGTACAAGTCTTGAGATTTCAAGTGTCAACTTTTCTACTTTTCTTTCTTTGCTTGTTTGTTACACAAGAAAATACTTAATAAAAAGCTAAATGTAAAAAGTAACCTTTTCTGTAGATTGCAGCAGCGTATCGCGATATGTTACTGGTCGTCTGTGAGGAGGAGAACGTTTGCTTGTCCATCATCTTCCTGCAAGGACAGGAAGTTACCTCAATTATATCTACCAGAGCAGTGGTATTCGACTAGCAGGTCACAGCCCAGGATCAGACCCCATTCACTGCTTTTTAAGGAGAAACAGGGGAAATGTCCACAGTACAAATGTATACATTCTAGTTATGCACTGCATGTCTGCTCAGAAGGAAGGCCCGCAGAGTTTGCCCCCAAACATGCGCAGGGTTGTAATCCAAGGCCCAGTTCAGATGTTAACAACCTGTAAATTACAGTGGTACCTCGGGTTAAGTACTTAATTCGTTCCGGAGGTCCGTACTTAACCTGAAACTGTTCTTAACCTGAAGCACCACTTTAGGTAATGGGGCCTCCAGCTGCCACTGTGCCGCCAGAGCCCGATTTCTGTTCTCATCCTGAAGCAAAGTTCTTAACCTGACGAACTATTTCTGGGTTAGCGGAGTCTGTAACCTGAAGCGTATGTAACCCAAGGTACCACTGTACATAACTCAGAGCTTTCCAAACTGTGTGTCGCCACACATTAGTGGGATGGCTGCAGTGTGTAGCTGTGTCACGTGAACGCTCCCCATTCTCCTCCTGGGGCTGGAAAGGGGTTAGTCTGCTAGTAAAACTGAATTACTGTGTCGAAAAAAGATGCACACATAAAAAGTGTTTCACTGATATGAACAGTTTGGAAAGCTCTGACATAACCGATAAGCCATGGTCTTTCAGATTGGGAATGAGCATTGAGCCCATGAACTTTCTCCCCGAGTATCGCAATTCTATGCTTCCTGAGTTTTTCAATCCATCGTTTACATTGAAACTTGAACCAGGAAACTGTGGTTCAAATTCCTGACTTCAAACCAGAATATGAAGTCAAGTTCGGGGATAAGAGAGAGCAGACACAATCAAGATATTTATATCTAAACCTGGCTTCTCCACCCTGGAAAGCTGGGGGATCGTCAATGCCAGCTGCTGTTTTGAGAGCTCTATCACACATACACAAACAATAAAAAGAGTTTTTTAGGGAAGAGGGGTGGCCGCTAAACTAGTATGTCTACTATGGAAATGCACTCCCAAGACAGAGAGAGAAAAGGGAAGAGGAGGAGAAAGAGACCTACGTTTAAGTAATTAAGTTTGGATCCAAAGATTCAAGTAGAGGATGACAATTGAAAGCAACTCTACTAGAGAAAACAATGATGTGTAGAATGGGTGGAAGGATGCTCTGTGTTCAGAAGAGGGAAAGAACACAGGCGTATATTTTTAGACGTGATAAAAGAGCCACAGGTTGAGCAGCTGCAAAACAAATTGCTCCATTGCTCAGCTTTCAGGCTATATGCATATTCCGATTTTAACAGGGAAATCAGCCTTAGTATGGGTCAGGCCATTGGTCCATACAGCTCAGTGTTGTCTACTCTGACTGGCAGCCACTCTCCAGGGTTTCAGGCTTTCCACAGCCTTCTCTGGAGGCACCAGGGACTGCACCTGCAAAGCAGATCCTCTGCCGTCCCCCAGAACACTCAGGATCTTATATTCAGGAAGCAGCTTTATGCCAAAAGCCAGACCCAGTGGTCCATCTACCTCAATATCACCAACACTGGCATGCAGCTGGTGCCCAGGTTTTGCAGACAAGGAGTCTCTCCGAGGAGATGCCAGCGATGGACGTTTTAGGGCTTTGGGGTCTCGGTTACAGGCCCAGCACATCTCCACTGCCTCACTCTGCTGGCCAAGCAATAGTAGAGTCAAAACCCAGCTCCTTGATCTACAGCAAAAATGGTACTTACGAGGAATACGTGCTGGTTTCATCTGTACACGTGCCATCGACATTGAGCGCAATCTGCTCTCCTTTGCTGCGGCAGTAATTGGGGTTCAAAGTGTCAATGGCCATTTCCAGCTCAACCTAAGCACCGGTAGATCAACAGTACATTGACAATTAATAAGGAGAATAGAATAATTAGGGAAAGATGAACCAAAACACAAAGTGTCTGATTAAAATCTGTTAACAGTAACTGTAAGCCTGTATTTGGAGTGAGAGATCTTTTTTAAAAAGATGTGTTTAAATCTTTTTTTAAAAAATACGCATTAGGTTTTCAAGAGTGACAACATACAAAAGCTAATGCTATTCTAGGCTGCATCAACTGAAGTATAGTGTCCAGTTCAAGAAAAGTACCGTATTTTTCCATGTATAAGACTAGGTTTTTTTACCTTAAAAATTATGTCAAAAATTAGGGGGTGTCTTCTACACAGGGCCATCTCCCCTCAGTTTCTTAAATCTGAGTCTTATACATGGGGGCGTCTTATAGATGGAAAAATACGTTAAGTGCCCTGGTCAGACCACACCTGGAATACTGTGTCCAATTCTGGGCACCACAATTTAAGAAGAATGTTGGCAAGCTGGAACGTGTGCAGAGGAAGGCAACCAAGATGATCAAGGGTCTGGAAAGCAAGCCTGATGGGAATGGTTGACTGCTTCAATTGGTGGAACTGGCACATTTACAGGTGCCAAATAATACTCTCACTCAGTGGCGGAGCTTCATGCTCTGGCACCAGGGGGCGGGGCTGGCGTGCGTCTTGGGGGCGTGGCGCCCAGCATGGGCAGGGGGGCAGCCGCAATGGCACCCCACCAGGATCGTGCTGCGGTGCGCTCCCCCCGCACGCCTCTTCCTCCGCCAGTGCTCTCACTGCATCTGTAGCAACTCAGCTGTTTAGTGTGACAGCACCGACACTTTGGAACTCCCTGCTTATTGATACCAGGCGAGCACCTTCACTGTATTATTTCCGGCGCCTGCTGAATCCATTCCTATTTAGACAACCCTTCTCAGGTGCTTAAAAAGTTTGTATGAGTTTTAATTTGTTTTAAGTCTATTCTACTGTGGTTTAGGGGACGCGGGTGGCGCTGTGGGTTAAACTATAGAGCCTAGGACTTGCAGATCAGAAGGTTGGCGGTTCGAATCCCCGCAACAGACGGGGTGAGCTTCCGTTGCTCGGCCCCTGCTCCTGCCAACCTAGCAGTTTGAAAGCACGTCAAAGTGCAAGTAGATAAATAGGTATCACTCCAGCGGGAAGGTAAACGGCATTTCTGTGCGCTGCTCTGGTTTCACTAGAAGCGGCTTAGTCATGCTGGCCACATGACCCGGAAGCTGTACGCCGGCTCCCTCAGCCAATAAAACAAGATGAGCGCCGCAACCCCAGAGTCAGCCACGACTGGACCTAATGGTCAGGGGTCCCTTTACCTTTACCTGTGGTTTATTGTGGTTTTCATTATCACTGTAAATATTTTAGTGATCATTTTATTGCTTTATCCTTTCGTAGATCGCTTTGAGGTTTTTTCCTATGACCAAGAGTTATACAAATTCTATGGAAATGAAATAACTAGCCAGACCACTTTGTACAGCTAGCCCAACACAGTCTCCACTTAGTGACAGCAGCCTTCCAGGGTTGAGGATGAAGAATGCTCCCAGCCCTACCTGGTGATGCCCCACCCCAGCTGTCCTAGGTCTGGCACAGTGACTGCAGTGGCTCTACTAAGCCATAACCTTTTGAAAATAACTCAATTTGGTTATTAAACAACTTTTTCCCAAAAAAGAGAATAGGCCCAAACCTTTTGCTGCTTTGGTTTTATCTTTGCTGAAAGATGAGTTACGTCATCATACGTCATCGAAGCTGGGCGAACGGGATACTATGAAAATACAAAGATGTTGCTGCTGTTAAGGCTAAAACAAACCACTACCTTTGGTGCAAGAATGGGGGGAACATGTCACTGGGGGCATTCACATTGGGGGGGGGGGTGAGAAGATGCAGCCTCCTCCCAATGAACCATGATTTCCAGCTGAAATCCAATGCTTCATAAGAGGGCTTATTTCGTTTTGGGGGTTCCCCCTGACCTTCTGGAGCAAATTTTGCCTGCAGGGAAGATGAGCAGAGGGAGAAGCCCTGTTGAGCGAGCACAACAGCCACAATGGGTACAACCCTATATCTGTAGGATTTGAGATGTGCTGGCACCCTTCTCCTCACTGTTAGAAACTAGCCTTTATCTCTTTAGTTGGGAGTATTTGGCCTTGTTGCCCAGACCCTGCCTGTATCTCTCACTCTCTAGATGTTGAATGACAACTCGACTCCGATCACTTGGCCCTGCTTGGTTTGAAGTGACACGGGTTGGAGTCAGGAGTGACTCAAGGTGTGAGGGTAAGTGGAGGTCAGGTAAAGTCACAGGAAGCTTGGGGAAGCTCCAGGTTGTCACAGGGGCTCCCCCAGGTGTCTGCGCACCTGTGGAGCCACTGCCCTGAAGCTCCCCTGACTTCAACGCTGTTGCCTCGCCTCTCTCCATCCCAGCAAACCCAGCACTGCTGTTGCTAGGAAGACACCACTGCCTCCACCCCCCAATGAGGCAGCACTGGCTGAAGGAGAACAGACTCCTTGCCCCCTGCTTTAGTTAGTTTTCCCTTTAAACAGGTTAATTCGACAACTAACATACCTGGAACAGATACAGCTTCTCTGACAGACTTTTGGCCAGGTACACATCAATCTAGCAAAAGGAGGAGGGGGGATTAAAAAAAAAGGCATGTTACATTTTATTTAGCACATAGAAGTTTACAAAATCATCCCCAAGAACTATACAACCCCCTTTGGCAGCCACTCAGGCTCAGCACCATATTTAGAGTGCTTCATCACGGAGCCCAACCTGAACCAATTACTCGCCACTGATTTCCATGGCCAAAACCACCACAAAGCTGAAAACCCCAAGAGGAAACATACAATGCTCTTTAATCTGTCCTGGAGCCAATGCAAATGGAAGACATGTATGTATTTACCTCCTGTATAATTGGGTCATCTTCTTCATTTGCCATAGTAGCATGGAAAGAAAAGTGGTGTTGCTAGTATTGTTTCGAGAGAACTGGAAAAGAAGAAAGAGAAATCAACAAAATTCAGTTAAGCCAGAACTCTTTTTTCTCATTTGTTAGCAAACTTGACATAACAGCAGCTTGATGTGCAGAACTTCATGGGTGTTAAAGTTTGTCTCCATGCTGTAAACAAATAATGATAATACTAGGTAAAGGTAAAGGGACCCCTGACCACTAGGTCCAGTCGTGGCCGACTCTGGGGTTGCGGCGCTCATCTCGCTTTATTGGCTGAGGGAGCAGGCGGACAGCTTCCGGGTCATGTGACCAGCATGACTAAGCCGCTTCTGGTGGACCAGAGCAGCGCACGGAAATGCCGTTTACCTTCCCGCCGGAGTGGTACCTATTTATGTACTTGCGCTTTGATGTGCTTTCGAACTGCTAGGTTCCTGCTAATGAGCTGCCATAGCAGAGGAGCTGAGAAGTCAGTTCAGAGATGCAAGAGGATAGGACAATGACTTGGGGAGAGGAATAGTTTGTCGTTTTTTTAACATATGTGAACGGCAGACTACCCAGCAACCCCTCCCCCAACCCCTCGCAAGGTGGTGTAGTGGTTAGAGTGTTGGACCTGGGAGAGCTGGGTTCAAATCCCTGCACAGCCATGAAACTCACTGGGTGACCTTGGACCAGTCACAGTCTCGCAGCCTAACCAACCTCACAGGGTTGTTGTGGGATAAATTAGGAAGGAAGAGAACCATGGATGCCACCCGGAGAAAAGGTGGCGTAAATGCGTAAAAATTAATAAATATTATTGGGTTGAGGTAAGACTTAATCCTCATGGAAGTGTAGCATTGCTGTTGCATTGGTAGGGACAGGGCTGTTGTTTTTTATTCAGTCCTTGTATTTTTATGAAAATAATGTGTGTGTGTATTAATTACCTGCTAAGGTCAGCTGCTCAATCTGCAGGAATTCAGAGCGGATTAATTTCTTGCCAGCAGCCTGTGAAATGTTAACGCCCACAAAGCTTTGCTGAGCAAAGTGCTGCTATAGGCACAGAAGCAACCAGGGACTGTAAGGGGTGGGGAGAGTTGGCAACCCTAGCAGAGGAATCTATTTGGACAGCCATCATCCAATATTGTGTTAGGGCAGAGTAATAAATAGAAGCCAACTCAGGAGCCAGGGGCAGGTCAGGTGGTCAGTCAGTCACTCCCTGGTAAAGCTCATTCATTGTCAGCGCAACTGCTGTGCAAGGCTGGGCCAAGTACAGAGTGCCACTCCCTGCTCTAAAGTAATTTAGCATTGAACACTCAAAACCCACATTCAACTCCTAAAGGTAAAAGAGCAGCCACCAAGGATAAGGTGAAAAACAGCCAGTCCAATGTCATTGATCTAAGAACCCTTCCACATATATAAATCTCCCACCATGACTGCAAAGCTCAAGCTGAACTGGACGACAATTATTTTCTCTCAGAGCTATCAGGAGATCTCAATAAGTTTGCAATGTAAGGTAGAACTCGTGGCAGAGGGAAACTGAGGTTATTCTACTTTACTAATAACTCCCTCCGCCCTGGGGAAAAGAAGCAAGGTGTCCATTGGCACCTGCTCATTTAAAAAAACCAAAACAAACTCCTTTCCTGGGCAGTGACTAAACCTCCCAAGTCAAGTCACCCTGATGTAACCAATACAAGAGAAAAAGAGGAAACGGATTTTTGCCCCAGCAGAAACAACTCTCTCCCTGATCAGGAGAGAATTTTCCCAGGGAAGACTTCAGGAAGGAGAGCCTGAAAAACTCACTCAAAGCATTCATTCATTATTTATTTTATTTATTTTCCTTGCTGGGAAGGAGTGCGGCTGATGTAACTATGCAGCAATGGGAAGGCTTTGCAGAGCTCACACATATTCAGGGAGGTTGCTTTTTGGGAGGGAGTTGGGGGGGGTGCGGAGAGAGATGGGGAGCGCTGGATCTCGAACCCCTGGCCTTGTAACTTTTGCCGGAGAGGAGGAAAAGGAGCGTGAAGGCTCCCTCGCCACATATGCAATTCACCGCCCCCCCCCTTGAAATGCCCCCTTAGATTATAGGGCCCACCCACTTTGCTAGGCAAAGATTGCAGGGCTGGCGCGTGTCTCCCCACCCCCTTACTTTCCCCTCCTGCTCCCCCCACTCCCAAGATTTGCAACAGGGGGAGAGAGAGGGAGAAAGAGGTGGGGGGGGGGGAGGATCCACACGACCCGGGCCTTGCAAAAAAGAGCAGCATGCAACCAACCCCAGAAGCTTGCAAAAGTCCGGGGATGGGGAGGCAATTCGCCGCCGCTTCTCCTACCTCGTGGCTCCAAGGGGTGGAGGGGAGAGGCTGCCTTTCCCGGCCCCCTCCTCCTCCTCCTCCTCGCGGCAACGTGCCTGCAGGTCCGACGGGGGGAAATCTCAGCCAGCAGCCATGTTGGTGTAACTCCGGCAGGCACGTGGGAGGGGGGGGGGAAACACACCTCAGCTCCTCCTCTTACCCATAATGCTCGCCGGGGAAGCGGCCCTGCTAGGACGCGGGCACCAGGGGGCGCTGTGTGCGCGCAGGCTTCGCCGCCGCAGCCTCCTCACGGAGAGGCTCCCTTGAATAAAAGGAAGCGAGCAAAAGCGTATTGGCAGCGGTGGGATTCGAACCCACGCCCCCGAAGAGACTGGAGCCTTAATCCAGCGCCTTAGACCGCTCGGCCACGCTACCGAGATGAGAAAGATCGGCTTCCATATCTTCTTACCCATCCCTGTTTGAATAATAATAATAATAATAATAGTAATAATAATAAAAGTTTATGGTTTGTTTTCCTCGTTTTCTTCACCCCGTTGGAATAAAAGTAATTTTGGTTTTCACTCTCCTTCAAGGTGTATAGCTCGACTTTCCATATTTTATTCTTCCCTGTTTAAATGACAGTAATCGCCATAATACTATTGCTTTGATTTAATTTTTCTTTCCCTTTAGAATCCGAGTCGGCCTTCCATATACTTGGCCCTGTTTTAATAATAATCATACATTTATTTCTCCCATCAAGATCTGTCAACCTTCCATGCTGTAGACATCCCTGTTTAAATAATTGCCATCATGATTATCATTATACTAATACTGTAATTTAATTTTCCTTCTCCATCCAGATCCCAAGTTCACCTTCCATATCTTACCTGGCCCTGTTTTATTTATTTATTTATTTTTATTATTTCCCTTCTCCATCAAGATTTGAGTCAGCCTTCCATATCTTAGTCATCCCTGGTTAAATAATAATAAATTTATTTTCTTTCCCCATCAAGGTCTGAAACGAGACAGAGCTGTATTTGTGCAGATAGCACAGTGTGTGGAATAATAATAGGTGCATTGAAAATAAAGGTTATGCTATGGAAATCTATTATTATTATTATTATTATTATTATTATTATTATTATTATTATTATTATTTTGTGTGGCTGGTCAGCTTGGAGGAGGGAAAGCAACTCTATAATCAGAATTAGGCTACCAGCTAACTCTTTGGGGAAAGATTTCATTGATTATTCATCATGAAGGCTAAATGGAGCCTCCATATTCAGAGGCAGTATATCTCTGAATACCAGTTGATGGGGAGAGCAACAATTGCCTTCATTCCCCTGCTTGTGTGGACTTCCCAAAGGCATTTGTGAGAGGCAAGATCCTGACCCAGCTGGTCCTTGGCTCTGACCCATCACACGATGTTCTCATCAGCCACGGTTGCTAAATAGAACCTGCAGATTCAGAGGCAGCGTACCTTGGAATACCAGTTGACAGTGGGAGCAAATATCTTGTCTTCATCCTCACCTTGAGGGTCTTCCCGGGGACCATCTGGTTGCCAGAAAAGTTTAAATAATGACGTTTCCAAGTTCACACCCAATCCACACCTCTGTAGCACATCCAATGTGCATTTAAAGCACATGGCTTCCTCCAAAGAATCCTGGGAACTGTAGTTTGTTGAGGGTGCCGAGGAATGTAGCTCTGTGAGGGAGTAAACTATAGTTCCCAGTATTGTCTAGGCACCTGAACTCTTCCTATGCCATTTTTTTCTCTCCACAGCCCTGTGCTGGATTAAACCCTGTGGAGCCCCCATGGCAGTTGAAATCTGGGGGGGAGGGGCGGTGATGCTCTAGTGCAGGGGTGTCAAACTCAAATTCATCGGGGGCCGCATCAGCAGTTTGGACACCCTCAAAGGGCCGGTTGTATCTGTAGGACTATGGCATGCGCTCAATATAAAAACAAGTGGAGGTTTCCTGAATGCATGTAAAGTGGAGGTTTCCTGTGTAGAACGGCCGGAGCCGCTAGAGGGCAGATGTTCTCTGGCTTGTAGGCTGCCGCGCATGCGCTGAAGAGGCGGCTTTCTTATGTCAAAAAAACAACAACACCAGAATAACTGGTGAAGGCTGGCGGCCAGCGGCGGCTACACGGGCCACATGACGAGGTCTGGTGGGCCGGATTCGGCCCGCGGGCCTTGTGTTTGACACCCGTGCTCTAGTGGGATAACAGTGAACAAAAAAGCATGATTGTAATTTTCTTTCAAGATCAAATCAATATTATTTTGGTCTGTTGTTGCAGGGCCCCTAAAAGCCATGGGACCCATAGACTGGTGCCTACTCTGCCTATTTGGCAATCTGGCACTGCCACAGCCCCTCTCTCTGTAAGCTTTTGTGCCCCATCAGCCAACATCACTCCTTGGTTTGCAGTTTGGATCAGAAGAAAAGCCCTAAGCTAAGTAATTTAAGGGAATTAAGGTGCAGAGGGGATCCTACACTCCATGTCTAAAAAACCCAAGCCCCCACAACTTAGTTTCTACAAATGGGGAAGATCCTTTGCACCACTGTTGTCATAGAGACACAAGAAGGCCGTAGCCTCCATGTTGCGGTGAGGGCCAGCTTAAGGGAGAAGGTGTGACTAAAGAACAGCGAGTATTTCAATAACAGTTAACCTAAAATGTTTAAAGGTCTTTAAAGGCTGCAATCCTATGCCCAGGTACCAGGGCGTAATCTCCATTGAAATGAATGGGACCTACTTCTAAGTAGACATGGAAGGATTGCTACTTAGTGGAGCCTGGGGGATTCTCAGGCCGAGGGACCGAAAGCTGTTATGTACTGAAGTTCCCACCCTGGGCTAGCAGGGGGATACTGTAGATAGTTCAGATCCACATATGCAAATAAGGGATCAAAAGTGACATTCAGTGATAGGATAGTTACAGAAAGTTGTTACAGTTACGTTGTACTGGAGCTCTATATAAGCAGGCTGGCTGAACCCTTCAGTTCAGTTCTGTTCTGGCCTGTGAATAAATAAGAGCTGTTTGAAGAATCGCTGTGTCGTCTGATATGTTCACCCACAACTTAACAAAAGCGGCCCTCCAGGCCCCTCTACTTGGCCCTCAGAATGTCCCCCAAGTCATCTCCTCAAGGGTGACTTGACTTGGGAGGCTTTGCTTCTCCGCCCTGGGTGTTGAATGGAAGATAAAAAGGTCTGTGTGTAGAAATTTTCATTTGTTGCTCCGCTGGCTACAGCCATGTGGCCCTCAGCAGGTTGCCAAAAGGGAATGCAGCCCTCGGTTTGACAAAAACATTATCCACCCCTATCTTAATGAGGGATCACATAGAATACCGTGCACATGGTTTCTCTTATACCTCTCAGGTAAAGGATCTAAAAACATGCTATTTTAACCCTGAAAGCTGAAAATTCTTCAAGGAGGCCTAGAGCAGTGTTTCCCAACCTTGGGCCTCCAGCTGTTTTTGGACTACAACTCCCATCATCCCTAGCTAGCAAGACCAGTGGTCAGGGATGATGGGAATTGTAGTTCAAAAACAGCTGGAGGCCCAAGGTTGGGAAACACTGGCCTAGAGAATCTCTGAGGGAGCCAGGATTCAGCCTTGTTTCTTTATGGCTACAGCCCTGTGAAACAGAGAGAGGCTGCAGATTGTGCAGAAAATTACACATAAGTGCAGGAAAAAATAAAACGACAAGGTTAGCAGACTTTCAGAACATTGAGGAAAAATATTGTGGCCTGGTGTTGTGCAAAAATACTGAGAAAACACGACTTCTGGGCCATGAGGCAGCAGAAATGTATGAGTTATGAACAAAGAATTACGGTAATTCCATTGGTTCAATGCCAGGTGAAAAAGGTTTTTTGAGCCATAATCTTACAGCAGTGTGTGCCTAGTGCCTTTCCTGACATATTTTCAGCACCAGGTAAAAGACAACTTTCCCCCCAGGCTTTCGATAGACTACAATTATGATGTTTTCTTACTAGGGTGCTGCCCAAATTTCCCATGGCTGTGTTATGTTATGAGAAAAAAACTGCTCCTTTTCCCTTATGGGGTACCCAAGAGCCCATATAGAGTCCTTTTGTAGGTTCTCTATCTGTGGGATAAAATAACAGAGACCAACCAGAGAATATTGAGAAGCAAAGCAGCTAGTAAGCCTCATCTTTATTAAACTGTTGCAACAGGGTCCTCACTTACCACAAGCAGGAAAGAGGAGGAACCCAGAACAAAGGTGTGCCCGCCCTTATATAGACTTTTTAAATTTCCCACCCTCAAACTCTGGACCACCCCCAGAAACATCATACATACATCACAGAAAGGGTGTATCCCAGGACCACCTCCTCCAATGCTTCATACACCACAGGAGGCGGTCCTCTAAAACAATGCTGAGTGTGTTGTTTTATCTCCTGTCTGGCAGGTTAAAGGTAAAGTTAAGGTACCCCTGCCCGTATGGGCCTGTCGTGTCCGACTCTGGGGTTGCGTGCTCATCTCGCTTAAGAGGCCGGGGGCCAGCGCTGTCCGGAGACACTTCCGGGTCACGTGGCCAGCGTGACGAAGCTGCTCTGGCGAGCCAGCACCAGCGCAGCGCACGGAAACGCCGTTTACTTTCCCGCTATAAAGCGGTACCTATTTAGCTGCTTGCACTTAGAGGTGCTTTCGAACTGCTAGGTGGGCAGGAGCTGGGACCGAACGACGGGAGCTCACCCCGCCGCAGGGATTCGAACCGCCGACCATACGATCCCGCGTCCCTTGTCTGGCAGGTTACCTGATTGCATTATCTGAGTTTTGGCCACTCTCTTGTTATTATAACTACTTAATTCCTGAATCCAGGTCACCCTGTTCACACCTTAAATGTGCCCTTAAGGCAGGATTTGTGAGCACAGAGACAATGGGGAGGTTTTTTCCCATTTCCTTCGACCTTGCAAAGAAATATTTGAGGTCATTTTAGTCGAGAGAGAAAATGGTTTCAGGACTTTTCTGTGGGTTTCAGACATGTGGTTTACATATTTGTATGTGTTTGCTTGGTACATTTATCTAGTGTGTGTGTGTGTGTGTGTGTGTGTGTGTGTGTGTATGACCTTAAGATTCTTATAACAGCTGTTACAGGGTAATTTTTGTTTTGATGGTTTTTTAGCACATGGGTAGGCAAACTAAGGACCAATTGCCTTCTAAATCCAGCCCACGGACAGTCCAGGAATCAGCTTGTTTTTACATGAGTAGAATGTGCCCTTTTATTTAAAACGCATCTCTGGGTTATTTTGTGAGGCATAGGAATTCGTTCATTCCCACCCACCCCCTGCTGATCCCTGGTTTAGCGTATTTATATTTTTAATGCGTTGTTAGTTGCTTGAAGAACTTAAGGTAAGTAGGGGCTTTAAAAGTCTAATAAATAAATAATCTCCAGGGTTCTCACACAATTTTAAAATGTTAATTTCTAGAAAATTGTAAAAGATTCTGGGTGCATTTCATCTGGGTACATGCCATTTGTTATGATTGCTTTAGTTGAGATTTCTACATTGCTGGGGGTTGGTCTAGATGACCCTTGGGGTCCCTTCCAACTCTACAATTCTATGATTCAGAGCATGAAGATCACGTTTTCTTCAAAAAATGCTTTCAGCCCTGTAGCAGCCCAGTTCATTTGATTTGATGAAGGGTTGACAAATGAAAATGCATGCTACATAATGACTTGCATTTATTGCTCAAGCTTATGATAGGTGAGATGACAATCTAGGTTAGAACAGTCGGACGTGTTTCTTTCCTGAATCCTGGAATTATGGGGCATTATACACATACAACAGGTGAGGCCTTGGTTGTGCTACCACAACCAGTTGGCAGAGACCCAAGACAGGGCCTTTTAGGGGACCTTAAGGATGGGTTAGGGACGCGGGTGGCGCTGTGGGTAAATCCTCAGCGCCTAGGACTTGCCAATCGTATGGTCGGCGGTTCGAATCCCCGCGGCGGGGTGCGCTCCCGTTGCTCGGTCCCAGCTCCTGCCCACCTAGCAGTTCGAAAGCACCCCTAAGTGCAAGTAGATAAATAGGTACCGCTTTATAGCAGGAAGGTAAACGGCGTTTCTGTGTGCTGCGCTGGCGCTGGCCATGTGACCTGGAAGTGTCTCCGGACAGCGCTGGCCCCCGGCCTCTTAAGTGAGATGGGCGCACAACCCTAGAGTCGGACACGACTGGCCCGTACAGGCAGGGGTACCTTTACATTTTTAAGGATGGGTTAATCTGCCAATTTTGTTCGCTCTCATTTTTACGGTTTTCAGTTCTCCGCATTTCCATGTAAGTTTACAATTTTTAAAAGTCCACATGAAAATGCAAACATTAGTGCTAATTTCTTCTCATATATTCAGTTTTTGGCAAAGGAATTTCCCCTAATACAATGCACTTTTGTACATTACTTATATGCATTTTTATGGGCACTTTACACCAGTATAAGCATTTTTGTACACATTATTTGGCTGGAGAACTGCATTGCAGAATTCAGTGAAGTGCAAACTTCAAAGGATGGCCATTTTAATTTGAGTTGTTTTGGAAAGCATGGATTTGGTATGTTTGCCTTATTCTAACTTCTCCCCAACTCCTAGCCACCCCACAACATCCTGTCCAAGCCCAGGTCACCAAGTGTGGTTTTTAACTGTATTGTATCCTGCCCAGAGACTGGCACATTAGAAATATACTAACTTGAATGAGGCAGTGAGAGATTTTATTTTCTTGGGCTCCATGATCACTGCAGATGGTGACAGCAGTCACGAAATTAAAAGACGCCTGCTCCTTGGGAGAAAGGCGATGGCAAATCTAGACAACATCTTAAAAAGTAGAGACATCACCTTACCAACAAAGGTCCGTATAGTTAAAGCCATGGTTTTCCCAGTAGTGATGTATGGAAGTGAGAGCTGGACCATAAAGAAGGCTGATCGCCGAAGAATTGATGCTTTTGAATTCTGGTGCTGGAGGAGACTCTTGAGAGTCCCATGGACTGCAAGAAGATCCAACCTCTCCATTCTGAAGGAAATCAGCCCTGAGTGCTCACTGGAAGGACAGATCCTGAAGCTGAGGCTCCAATACTTTGGCCTCCTCATGAGAAGAGAAGACTCCCTGGAAAAGACCCTGATGTTGGGAAAGATGGAGGGCACAAGGAGAAGGGGATGACAGAGGACAAGATGGTTGGACAGTGTTCTCGAAGCTACAAACATGAGTTTGAGCAAACTGCGGGAGGCAGTGGAAGACAGGAGTGCCTGGTGTGCTCTGGTCCATGGGGTCACGAAGAGTCGGACACGACTAAACGACTAAACAACAACAACAAACTTGAATGAGTGAAATAGCACCCTGCTAGTGCAATTCAATGGACTGTTGAGTCCAGCATTCTCTTCTCAACCAGATTCCTGTGGGAACCCCACAGAGGGCATGAGCATCACACTGCCATGCATTCTACACGGCCTGCCCTTGGACCTGGCCCAGAAGGTCTAGCTGTTGCAGAATATGGAAGCCAGACAGCTGATGGAAGCACATGGCCAACACCTTTGTTGAAACATCTACACTGGCTATCCATTTACCCGAGCAAGGTTCAAGGTTCACAAAACCCTGAATGACTAAGTATGTTGGGCACCATCTGAACCCAAATATCCCAGCACAGCCATCAAGATTATCTGCAGGAGCATCACTGATTTTTCTTTTGAGTTGATGAGGCTCATTTGGCAATACCAACCTTTCATTTCTTTGGCCCAGTCTTGTAGAATGCTCCTCCGGTTAAGTGATACAGCAAATCCTTATATGGTTTTTATTGTGTATATTCAATTACACATGGGATCAATAATGAAGTCGACATTCCTGACACAAGAGTCCCGAAATAAAGACACAAGCTTTGGATAAGATTCTTCCTCATAAATTTATTGAAAATGTACCTATCACAACATTTTTGTGCTTCTTCCTTTCCGTCAGGCAATGTAAACATGATACAGGAACTCAAGCCTCTTATCTTTAGCAACAAGCTCAGCAAAATCTTTAACAAGTTCTGAGTACTTGTCCGTAACCATCAAGTACCCTCCAGCAATTCTTGCTGTGGAATATGCCCCAAAGAAGATCAAACCCAGAAGGAGAATATCTCAAAAGTGAAGCGCTGGTGGCAGCTGGAAGGTGATTTCAGGATTTTTAGGTTAGTGATTCAGGAAACAAGTGAAATCTCCAAAGAGAGTGGACATGGCAAATTAAGGTGCGTAATGAAAATCTGAGATGAATGAACATTGTAGGGGACTTACTAATAGGTCTTATATTTCTGCAGTGAAGTAGCAGATGTTATTAGAAATTGTTTTAATCTCTTGAGTGGCTTAGTACAAAGGCGACAAAGTTAATTAACTAATGATTAACAGTCTGCTACTTAATTGAAAGTCTGCCTGTCACATCAAAAGTGTTTTCTTAAGGAATGGGGAGTCAGAGGCCCAATAGTTACATGCAGTAGATGCAGTCAGGAGTCTGCAACTTTGGATTGCAGGTGCGGGATCACATGACTGAGTGCTCCTCTATACAAAATAAAAAATTGCATATAGAAATCTAGATGCTAGGTCCTAGTTCTAGCCTTCTCCCTGATATCTAGTTTTCTATATGTAGGGTTTCTTAAAAAAATAAATAAATACATGAACATTAAAGCATGTAGTCTAGATAGATTCACCATCAAATCTGCTGCGTTTCAGAATTAGGCTAGAGGCTTCTGGGAACTTCACTGGGAATGGAGATGTCACTAATGATAATGAAGCAGGCAGAAAAAGTGATGCTACCATGGAAGAAAGCACAAAACCATTATTTGCATAGACAAATAAGCAAGGACTATATTGCAGAGTGTGGTCTATAGGCCGAGGGAGCTGGCATTCATCCACAGACAGCTTCTGGGTCATGTGGCCAGCATGACTAAGCCACTTCTGGCGAACCAGAGCAGCACACAGAAACACCGTTTACCTTCCCACCAGAGTGGTACCTATTTATCTACTTGCACTGTGATGTGTTTTCGAACTGCTAGGTGGGCAGGAGCTGGGACTGAACAACAGGAGCTCGCCCCGTCACGGGGATTCAAACCACCAACCTTCTGATCGGCAAGCCCTAGGCTCTGTGGTTTAGACCGCAGCGCCACCTGCGTCTATGCTTACTGGGAAGTAAGTCCCTCCAAGTTCAGTGGGGTTTACTTCCAAGAAAGCCCACATAAAATTGCAATCTTGGAGACATTAGGATCATTTTTGGTTGCTTCCAAACTTTTCTCTGAAATAGCCATCCCTTCTTCACTTACTTTTTCATGGGGAGTTCACTGTATTTACTGTTTTCGAGATATATATTACTAATAAAACCCTGTCCAAGTGTGCACAAGCAATGCATTTTAAGGACAAATGTGTATTTAACTGGAAGTTGTGCAGGCTCTGCCTGTTTTATTACATCCTGTTCAGCACAACTGGTGGATTAGTAACGAACTGTACCCCAATTGCTCCTCATTTAGCCAGATGTGTTCTGTGGAGGGTGGCAGTGGTAGCTAACATAGCAAAGTGATCTCATTGATATTAAAGTGCTATTATGCTATAAAATCACACAAAAAATAGGAGAAAACTATTAATTGAAGCTCACTCCCAGAGAAGCTGATTAAAGGGGAAATTCATTACTAATTCCTGTTCACTGAACATGAAGCAGTAAGATGGGCTAAACCTGCGAGGAGCTTTTAATTAACACTGCAGAAGGCCTTTTGCTGAAAAGGGACTCACTTGTGAGTAAACATTAGGTGGCTCTTGACTATGGAGGACATTGCTATACAATAATAGTGCTTATTAATTGCTATACAGTGGTACCTCGGGTTACATACGCTTCAGGTTACATACACTTCAGGTTACAGACTCCGCTAACCCAGAAATAGTACCTCAGGTTAAGAACTTTGCTTCAGGATGAGAACAGAAATCGTGCTCCGGCGGCGTGACAGAAGCAGGAGGCCCCATTAGCTAAAGTGGTGCTTCAGGTTAAGAACAGTTTCAGGTTAAGAACGGTCCTCCAGCATTAATTAAGTACTTAACCCGAGATACCACTGTACTGGATCTCCTTTTCACTTCCAGCTAATTGTAGAAAAGCAATTCCTCTGAAAGGGCTCTAATGAGGAACCATGTCCGTACACTTTCATTTCCATCAGGATATGCAAAAATAGCCCCTTATTTTCTACCATTGCATTCATTTATATCAGGAGTGGGGAATCCTGGGGCTAGGGGCCAAATGTGACCATCTGGATTGCTTTGCCTGGTCCTCCGAATTCTCTCCATGCTGTATGTCACCCCCCAGGATACACCCACCTCATATTCTTCTCCACATCATTTAGTGCTTTTGCCTTGTTAGAATGTGTCCTTCAACTGTGATAATATGTGCCTTACTTGCCTGGATGGAGAAATGTGTTTGGGGTGTGTGTGTGTGTGTAGAGCTGGATTTTGTGTGGCTGAAACGTAGTCTCCTGTACAACAGGTAAGTGCCACACCTGTTGCTACTCCCACTTTCACCTCTGGCTCTGCCCAGCACTTCCATGCAGACACCCAAAGGTTGCCCATGAGGAAATGGAAGCCGTTGGTCTGAAAAGGTTTCCCACCCTTGATTTATATCTATTTTGGTGTCCTTGTCATCTGTGCTGGAAAGCCAATTGAGGAATATAAAGAGGCATTAGTTCTTTTCTGCACTGTATACCTCCAAGGATTATTAAGCAACACCTGCCATCAAAGTTTTTTTTTTTTTTGACAGCTTGACTTTAACAGTATCCCAGTATTAATGTAAAGGCTGAGAGTCAAGAAAGCCATCGTGTTAAATTGCAGTAAGACATGAAACCCCAGGATTCCATTTTTACCAGGTCCCTTTCTCACAATAGATGAGTTATTACAATGAACAAAAACAACAACCTGGCAACAACATGTCATGAGCAGAATTTTGTTTCTCCTTCCAGTTCTTCAGTGTCTTTCCATTGTTCATTAAGAACTTATTCAAACATACAGAAAGGCATATGGTATGGGTTCTCTCTCACAAGGCTGCATCTCCTCAAAACAAAATGTGGAATATAATTTGCCTGATTGATCAAAACATCACATCAAAATCTCCTTACTCTTCAAAGTCATGAAAGTATTATGAATCAGGCTGAAAGCTTCTAGCTCAGTTTGCAGGGAGACTTACACAGCACTTTCAAATGTAAACACTGAGGTGGAACATTTCTGTAAGAGGACTGTTCCTCACGGACCTCTTGAATATTTGAATTGGCTCCTAAAGCACAGAATAGGATGAGATTGGAGAGAATCACCTCTCAGGGTTTTTCTTTTCAAAGAATTTTAAAAGCTTGAGCAGGGGGAAAAACAAAATCAGCAGACTGCAGGAAATTGGGAAAGGTTTGCTCCATGTGGCAACAGAGCCAGGAGTCTACCACCATCCTGGCTCCATGAATAATAGGCAACAGTGGTTATATGATGAAGAAAGTATCACTCTTGGTTGTATTCCTAATTTACAGCTTCTTCCAAGTTCAAAGGAAGGAGGTCCCAGACTGCCTTCCTGCCCGTCACCATAGAGTCAAGAACTGTGGGGATAGAAGGGCCACCTTCCCCAGTCCCTCACATCTATTATGTCCTAGACTGGAGGATCAAATCTTGAACCACTAACAAGCATGCATTTCTAACAAAAGAGACCCAAATGCAAAAATATCTGCATTTCCTAATAGAGGGAGGCAGAGACAGAAGTAAAACATGAAGCAACTTTCTATTGTGCCTACCATAAAAGTGGATGTCTGCTTTATTTCTTCCAAATGAAGAGACAGGCTTCCCTGGTTGGACCATTTGTACAAAATTATCAACAGCAACTGATATTGCATCTCTGAATGTCAGTAACAGTACATTTCACCGCTCCTGCATTGTATTTCTGTTCCAACAGAATTAGAAAAATCGTCATATGAAAAACACAATTATCAGTTAACACCACATAAAAAAACCTTTTTTGAAATTTCCTCCCACCCCCCGTGCACCTTGCACAAAAGAAGTCTTTTAAAAAAGCATCTATACTGATATGCGCGCGCGCGTGCACACACACATGGAAACAGCCTTTGTTCAAGTTTCATTCCTCCATCATGGCCCAGGCCTCTTCTGCTTTCTGGTAGTACTGGTTGGCCAATCTCCCCTTCATGGCTTGCATAGCAGCTTCCGCAGCTTCAGTAAACAGCTCACCTAAGAAAAATGGATGGAGAATCACATGAAGGACGTCTCCAGTTAAGAGATGGACGGATCTGTCAATTTAAGTCATCAATAATGTGTTTCCTGGGAGGAGCCTAGGTGGAGATCCCACTCTTACGGAGAAGCCATCGTTTGTTAACTATGCAAAACTGGTATGATAGGCTTTGGAAGGTTGCACTTGTAGGCAAATTAACACAACATTGCTGAGTAGTCAGAGACAACTGTAGCTGAGATAAATTTTATGATGAGTAGTTTCCATTTCTTTCATTAATTCCTCACCAGAAGAACCTCCTATTCACTTTTCTTTTTGGAGAGGTATGTTATCTCAATACTCTAGATTTTCTTTATTTAGATATCACGTCCCATAATTTCTCCAAGGTTTAAAGAAGGTTGTTGTTAACTTCACTGTTGCAATTGATGCTACACATTTGGCATTTATAAATGTACACTTTTCAAAGTGTGTAATGAGGATTTGTGGTTCACCTGTGTATTCCTTTCCTCAATGTGATCTTTGGAATGTTTTGTGTGTTTACATCAGTTTGTTTTAATGTTCCTTCTGCACTATTATAAAATTATTATTTTTAAAGAAAACAGGATGAAGGATCACATGAAAGGCAGCTCCAAATAGGAATGCATGGATCTGTCAGTTATGGGTTGACTCTGTTTTTCATTTTTTTCAATCCGAAGTTTACTTCTCTCCGTTTCCACATCAGTTCATGATTTTAACAAAAATCCTCTTGAAATTTGAATGAATGCAAATGAATGCAAATTTCTGCTAACGTTCACATGCATGCAATTTTGCCTAACACACACATTTTTACAAAACAAATACGAAAGCATTTTTGTATATTATTTTCACTGAGATGTGAATTTCTATGCAAACGCTCCCCCAGTATATGCATTTTTGTACACATTCCTTCACTGGAGAACTGCACTGCAGAATTCAGAGAAGTGTAAGTCTCGAACAATTGGATTCAAGGCATCTTATAAAGATTAAGACACGCACAGATGAAACACAGAAAGTTAAAAAAAGAAAAAGGGGAAAAAAGCCAGAACTGTACCTGATCTCTGTGGGTCCTTGTCTAGATGAAACCCTCCAATCATCAACATCTCGGCTTCCCTTGCCAGGAGTAGATACCGGGGCTCATCCTGGGTCCCATCGTATTCCCCTCCTTCGTCGTAATCTGTCATGTTCAATGCCGAATTGTACCAATGTATGGCTTCCTTCCAGTCCCGGCACCTGAGTAATTAAACAACAAATCAATCACGGAAAACTCCAAGGATAATTGGGGGGGGGGGGAATATACATCTGGAGCTGCTTAAAGACTTGATCTTGCATCCTGCTGAGTCTTGTTATTCGATCCGTCAAACTCTGCAACAGGGGTGGGCAATCTGGCCACAGGAAAGTGCCCTAATTTCATGCATGCTTCGGCCTATTTCATGTGGGTTAAAACGGAGATGGCACAGAGAGAAAGGGAGGAATGTGGCAATAAGAGAGAGGGAAAATAAGTGGTGGCCAAAAGGAGAAAAACGTGGCAGAATGAGAGAGTGAGAAAAGAAATGGCAGCATACATTTAAAGCACTATGGTACCACTTTAAACTGTCATGGCTTCCCCCAAAGAATGATGGGAGTTGTAGCTTGTTAAGGGTGCTGAGAGTTGTTAGGAGACCACTATTCCCTTTATAAAGCTACAATTCCTAAAGTGATTTAAGAATCAACACACACACACACACACACACCTGCCACTTGTCAGATACCCTTAACAAAATAGTACCTGTCAGGAGGAAGGCTCATGCCTGTATCAAATGCTCTAGCAACAAGAATCATGGAAGGACGGTCTCCTGCTTCTGATGCTCTGCGTAAATAATCAAACCCTTTGCTTCTATTTTCCTTGATGTCCTGCAAAAGCAAAAAGAGGATAACCATCAATTATCACAGTTGCCGTATCTGCTTGTAGAAAAAGCTGAACTATTGTCAAGAGATTTTTGTATAGGATCTTAATCTACTGGAACATTGTGTAAGGTAAAGGTAAAGATAAAGGGACCCCTGACCATTAGGTCCAGTCGTGGCCGACTCTAGGGTTGCGGCACTCATCTTGCTTTATTGGCCGAGGGAGCCGGCGTACAGCTTCCGAGTCATGTGGCCAGCATGACTAAGCTGCTTCTGGCGAACCAGAGCAGCACACAGAAATGCCGTTTACCTTCCCGCCGGAGTGGTACCTATTTATCTACTTGCACGTTGACATGCTTTTGAACTGCTAGGTTGGCTGGAGCAAGGACCGAGCAACATGAGCTCACCCCGTCATGGGGATTCGAACCGCCGACCTTTTGATCGGCAAGTCCTAGGCTCTGTGGTTTAACCCAAAGTGCCACCCGCATCCCTTGGAACATTGTGTATTATCATCTTAATTAAAGATATGGAACGGATGGGTGGTGAAGGGACAGAGTGGGCAACTGCAGAACCTGTAAGGTCAGGAGCCCATAAAGTTTTCCCCACCCTGGAGTGGTAGGAATGTGCAGAAGGCTCAGGGAAAAGCTCAACCAGTTTCTTACTTCTAGCTCCTCCCCACAAGCCCTCTTCCCAGCTCAACCCCACCTCACCAAAAGTCCTCTGTGCATACCACAGGTAAATAAGAGATGGGGGGTCTGTCTTACTGTACTGCAGCTGGGTATCAGGTTGCCAGGAAGAGACGCTGCCTTTGTGGAATGCTGAATGTGACAGCTAACGAGAGGAAGGATGTTGGCATCGTTCCCATTTGAGGGGACAGGGAGCCTTCCACACACAATGCAGAGCAAACCGCCTCCCGGGCAGCAAATCAGGGCTCAGCAACAGTATTTGTAAGATACATGGGCAGTGGCTCTGCCAGGGTCAGGCTCTGAAGCAACGTCAACAGAACGAGCACAAGGGTCCCCTCAACAATATTTTGAAATAAATGCACTACTATGCATTAGCATCTAAAGAGCCCCTCCCCTCTTGAGATCCTCTAAAATTACCCAAATGTACCACAGTACGTGTGTTGGTCTCGTTAACACTTCACATTTTAAGGTGCACAGACAAATGTGATTCACAAGAGTCGGAAGCGTCCCCAAAGCTCATCTGGTTCAATCCCCTGCTGATGCAGAAAAGCCACTGCTACAATATCCAACATCCCTGACTTGTTTCTGCGTTCATGATGAAACACGAATCCAGAGGAGCCCTGTTTCCTCTCCAGGTTTTGGCAACTTTAAGCACTGCCTCGCTTACCTCTAGCGTGACCTCAGAGAGAATGTGATGGGGCAGCTGGGAGTACATGAGCCCTAAGCCAACAATGGCTTCCAGCTCTCCACAGTCAGCTGCATGCTCCAGGTGAAAAATGGCCGATTCCTCATCCCACTCCTGGTCTTTCTCACAGAAACGGCCCGCTTCGTGATAACGAACCATGGCCAAGTGCACCTGTGAGACAGAGAGACATCAAGAGAACGGAAGGAATCAGAAAGGAAGATGACCCAGTGAAGAATAACCCGATGGCCTGCTCAGTTCCGCAAAACGTTTTCAGGGAATCGTTTTATGATTACGTATGTTATGTCTGCTCTTACATGGAACTGATAGTGGTCTCCCATCTAGGGGGCTGAGCACATCCACACCGCAATGCCATTACACCAGAAGCACCTAGAACACTCACTGGGCATTGTTCCGTGAAACCCTGAAGCCATTTCTTAACCTTAAAAGCCAGAAAGGTAAATTCCTGGAAGTGGATTCACAGGACTACCTTAGTACTGCCTGGGATAATATTTCCCCCCCTCCCTCCTATTCAAGCTGGAGAAAAGAGTGATGTGTGGAGCGGGCTCCAAATGCATGCTCTATCTCACCTAACGCCACCATGTATTTAGCTTGTCTCAGAGGAACACACATGCCAACCAGAGGAAGGAACAGCACATTTTGAATGCTTTCAAAGTCACTTCTGCACTGCAACTGAGGCTGTACGGACAGACAAGGCTTCATCGTTGGTGCCCTGCACAGATCCTCTTGCTCCCCCTGAATAGAATCCTCAAAAGGCAGCAATATGGGTGAACAGCTGCCCATGGGTGCCGGGTGCCGATCCTGAACCTCCTCAAAGATACTATGAAGCACTCCCCAGGGGAAAAATTAATCTCCTAGCCATTTGCTGCCCCTGAGGAAATATCAGCAGCTCACCCCTGAGTATTAAGGCCAAACTAAACTTTTTTTGTTTTGCTTTACTACCGTATTTTTCGCTCTATAAGATGCACCAGACCACAAGACGCACCTAGTTTTTGGAGGAGGAAAACAAGAAAAAAAATATTCTGAATCTCAGAAGCCAGAACAGCAAGAGGGATCACTGTGCAGTGAAAGCAGCAATCCGTCTTGCTGTTCTGGCTTCTGGGATAGCTGCGCAGCCTGCATTCGCTCCATAAGACGCACACACATTTCCCCTTACTTTTTAGAAGGGAAAAAGTGAGTCTTATAGAGCAAAAATATGGTAATTTTTAGTCTCACTGAGCAGCTTGGAAGACTGTGGCTCTAAGAGGGAGGTGCTTAACTCCTTTCTCTGATGCCCTTTCCTATCCCTGGCAACGCTAACAACTCCATATTCACCCAGTAAGTTTAAATGCATTGTCAATGGAAAATTAAGTATTAGTTGATGCACAGATTACAAGTTTATTGCTTTTTCTGGCCCTAGAACCAGGCTGGTCCTCTTTACTTAAGGAGACAAGCAATTTATGTGAAAACCCTCGTTCTTTCTGCAGAGTGAGCCATCGGGCTCAGGTGATACTTGGTGCCTGCCGGATGCAAGAGACTGTGTGGTGATCAAACCTTCCCAAGGATGGACTTCCCAATTTTCTTCTCAAGCTCCAAGGCATTGAGTCTCTGCACTTCCACCGCCACACAGGAGGGTCTGTGAATGTGAACTCTGGAAGCGTTGTAGAGATTCCATTTCTCCACACTGACCTAAAACAGGGCGAATGCATCGTGACTTGAGTTTGAAAGGTAAAAAGAAAAAGAAGGAAGAAAAAGAAAAGGAAAAAGAGAGAGCGCGTGCCGCCCTATCTAAACAAACAGCGCCAACAGATAGATCCCTCTTGTGCCATGAGTTTGGATCGGCAAACCTTTATAGTTGGGCTTTTCAAAACAGAAATGTGCATGGCAGCAAAGGGGTGAAAACAACATCAACACCTAACTCTCTGCCCGCAACCAGAATTTCTAGCAACTTTGGAGAACAGGCAGGTCACACCCACAAACTCCTGGTTTAATGCTGCACTACACAATCAGAGGCCTGGAAAGTGTCGTGAGAAGCTTTCGCCACCGGTACCCCAGACATCTTTGTGGTCCTTTTTTCTTTCTGAATTCATAACCCACACTTGCATAAAAGCATTGCAAGGTTATGTACAAAGATAGTATCAACAAAAGAGCCATTAAAAATCTTTCTTTCTTTTTTTTTTAAAAAAATCAATAAATAATCATCTCTATTTTTATTGTTGTCGTTTAGATTTACCTACTGCCCTTCATCCACAGATCTCAGGGCAGTTCACAGCATTAAAAATATACTGATTGGTTAAAAGAAAAAATGTTGTAAATGCCTGTCTGCGCACAAAAAAAGTTTTCAAAATATGTCTAAAGGATGGGAGGGATGGTTCCTGCCAAACTTCACTGGCAGGGAGTTCTAGAATGCAGGGTTTGCCTCATGAAAGGCTTGGTCCTTAGTGAAAACTGACCAAAACACAGGTGGCTCAGGAATAAAAAAGGTAAAGGGACCCCTGACCATTAGGTCCAGTCGTGACCGACTCTGGGGTTGCGGCGCTCATCTCGCTTTATTGGCCGAGGGAGCCAGCGTATAGCTTCTGGGTCATGTGGCCAGCATGACTAAGCCGCTTCTGGCGAACCAGAGCGGCGCAGGGAAACGCCGTTTACCTTCCCGCTGCAGCAGTACCTGTTTATCTACTTGCACTTTGACGTGCTTTCGAACTGCTAGGTTGGCAGGAGCAGGGACCGAGTAACAGGAGCTCACCCCGTCGCGGGGATTCGAACCGCCGACTTTCTGATCGGCAAGTCCTAGGCTCTGTGGTTTAACCCACAGCGCCACCCACGTCCTGGGTCAGGAATAGTGAGAAATAAATGATAATAATTGGAATAAATAATAGCCTTAAAACCACAGCAGCCTGAAAGGCAGGGAAGCATTTCCAGGAAGAGATCCCAAATGTCATCTAGTCCCAACACCCTGCAATGCAGGAAATGCATTATGTAGAAATTTGAGGGCGGGGGACACACCACGCACATGCTTAAGCCCTCTGATCAGCCTTCCCCAAATGTCCCCCCCCCCCGGCTGTTTTGGAACACAACTGCCACCATCGAAGGCTATGCTGCCTAGGGCTGGTGGAAATTGCAGTCAAAAGCACAGAAACAGGATAGTAACCATTGAAACAATCTCTCTTGAAATGCTGCAGATAGCAGGCACAGGCAGGCTAGATAACAGCATGCTGTTCTCTGTAAGTCTCAGACTGCGGCTTGGCAATAACGTGGTAATTTCAATGTGTCCATCTGTCCCCATCAGTACAGATGCCTGGAAACTTCCGCCAATGAATTGCAAATGCCTATTTTCAGCCATTTTAAGTTGTTCACAATTCCTTTGGCAGTTAAAAACGAACAAATCTGTATTTTAATTAAGACTTCTCTTTTGCCAGCATCCTCTAGCTGCTTCTTACAGCTAGAAACAGTACAGTGGTGCCCCGCAAGACGAATGCCTCGCAAGACGAAAAACTCGCTAGACGAAAGGGTTTTCCGTTTTTTGAGTCGTTCCGCAAGACAAATTTCCCTATGGGCTTGCTTCGCAAGACGAAACGTCTTGCGAGTTCTTGCGAATTTGTTTCCTTTTTCTTAAAGCCGCTAAGCCGCTAATAGCCGCTAATAGCCGTGCTTCGCAAGACGAAAAAACCGCAAGACAAAGAGACTCGCGAAACGGATTAATTTCGTCTTGCGAGGCACCACTGTACCTTTGTTTCAGAGAGATTTGCCGCTAACGAGAACTCTTCAGCTAGGCTTGCCATACGTCAGGAAAATTCCTGACACGTCCTCATTAGGGGTGTATAAATGATGTCATGGGAGAATTTCGCCAAATCAGCAGAATGTATGGGGAACCCCAGATGTATGGCAACGTGATGGAAAAAAGCAGCAGAAACAGTTCCAGAAGCTTAGAATCACTATTTTGGGGGGAGGTTTCCCCCAAAAAGCTAAACAACTTTGCGGGTGTCAGGAAATGTACTTTTTGAAATATCACAACCCTAAGCTTCAACTCGCTTATCTTTCTTTTATTTTAGAATGAGCTGGTAGGTTTTTTAAAAAATTGCTGTTGAAAATCATGAGTAAGGATGAATGAATGAACGCATCAAAAGAAGTTTCATTTGAATTAACAATAATAATAGAAGTAAATATGGAATAAAAAGAGCAGCAGTAATGAGAGACTTTTGCGTACTCCAAGATCTGGAGCCTTTGGTAGAGAAACATTCAAACAGTGTGGACAGAGCAGCAACAGCAGAACAGAATGAAAACAAAACCAAACAGCGGGGGGAAAGTTAAAGCAAATAACAGCATGTAACTGAAATATTCATGCAGAATCACCAGTTTGCTCTGAAGACTGGTTTTAGTGGTCACAGAGGATTTATTTACAACAGCATTTCTCTAATTAGGGAGGAAAAAGAATTAAAAAGTCAGGGTGAAATATTACTCCGAGAAAAGCTAAGTGCATTAATATGCATATGATATTTAAGGACCAAACCACAGCAATCAGCTGAAGACATTTTATGTTTTACTTACCCGTGCAGAGCTGCCCAAACTGTCTTCGTCAGGTTCATGTCTCCGGTTGCAATTGGAATGCCCCTACATTATTGTTAAAAGAAAAGAAAGGTGCAGAATATGACTCACATTTTGCTAAGAACCTTTGCAGTGTTAGGAAACAATCCCCTTTCCCAAGATTTTGGAGTGATGCATTCATTTCAATATGAGTAAAGTTAAATATTTCAAATAGTGGAGCAGAAAATGAGTAAAAATGATGTTAGTTCTTATCAGTGCTTTTTTCAGGGGTTACTCAAGGGTACAAAGTACTGGCACCTCTTTTTTGTTGTTAAAAAGTGGGGCACTTACTGTAACAACTTCATGGTATCAACCTATTTTTCTAGGGGGGAAAGCACTGGTTCTTGCAACAATAGCTGGAAGAGACATGAAGTGTGTCCCTTCCTACCTCACCTGGGGGTGACTAGCAGTTGCCCATAGGTGAGCAGAGAAGTCTGCCCCCTCATTTTTGCCACACTCCTCCTGTCCTCTTTCCTCTGATGTTAAGGTCAGGAAAAAGAGAGGTGGATACAGGAGACAGGCACCTGTCACAACATGGCGTTTCTTTCATGTAGGCTGCATTCACACTATGCATTTAAACACACTTGACTTCCCACAAAGAAGCCTGGGAACTTCAGTTTACCTTTTCCAGACCTACAAGTCACAGTGCCCTTAAATTACAGCTTGATACCCTCCCAGTTGCCTGCTGTGAGCTTCTGCTCACAATTCAAATTCACAGAATGAAAAACAAGCAGCAAATTTTTATATGGGTTATATAATACAAAACAGGATGAGGGGGGCAAGGGGAAGGCTTATTCACTCTGGAGGGAGAAGGCATTACTTTTTCTCGGTGATCCATGTCTTCTTGTTCACTCCTCTTTTCGCTGGGGTATCCACTGTCACCTCCATTTTCAGAGTCCTACGGAGAAAAAACAGGATACAATGCCAGTACTTTCTCTGAACTCTCAGTGTGCAAAGGCAGTACAAATACTCCTGCTTTATAAATACAGCTATTTCCTTCCAGGACAGTCATATAGCAGCTTTGCACCTTGTTTTCTCAACACAACAATCTAGACATGAAAAGATTATTCCTAACTAGCTCACGGAACTAGTGGCACAATGATGGAAAATCAAGATGACTGGGAGCGTGTGTGTGTGTGTAGAAGCAGCAGCAGGTAATAAAGATCCCTGCTTGTCTATACTATAGATTGCTAAGTCTATACTGAAATGAATGCCCACCAGAGATACGACATCTGCTCTAGAGCAGGGATGCAAGATGGCTTTATTTTCCATTCCATACTGTATTCGTTACATGCAACAGTTTCCGTACCCCTACAGGTCAGCCTCACTGTTTGTTGTGGCAAAATAACTTTCATAATTTATGTAATTATGTTATACCACCCCGCTCATTTCAGTGCAAAGGAAACCCAATGCAAGGGAGGCATAATAAATTAATATCATTTGCTGGCTGAAAGCAACGGCAGCAGCAAATACCGATCATATTCGCCGTATTGATTTCCTTTCTGGACACGAGCTAAATATGCGAACATGAGCAATCTCCGCTCCTTTTCTTACTTTTTCTGAAATTCTTCAACATCCTTCTCCTTTCTGAATAGGAGAGTTTTGTGGCATTTTACAATTGCATGGAACAAGAGTGAGGGTCTTACGTTATATTTGTTTTCTGTTTTTATTACGTTTTGAAACTGAAATCAGCCACACAAAACTAAAATAAATAAATAAATAAATAAATAAATAAATAAATAAATACTTTTAAAAGCCTAAACACTGTATGGAGTACAATGTCTTTGCGCTCATATTTAAATTGAATCAGATAAAGCTTTATACAGTCCCTCTACATGGAATGTTGGGCTCAAACTGGACATGGCAAACCAACATCCATGTTTAAATACATGAGAATTGATGACATCACATTGAAAAGGGGTCACCACTGTGGGGCTTGTGAGTTCACATGTGTTCTCTGAGGTTGTCCCTAGGGCATGCAGGAATTATATATGGATTATATGCTGAATTATATATGGATTATAAAGATTATTATCTTGCCTCACCAGCTGCATGCTTCAGGAAGACATTTCTACCCACCCTCTGGCAGTAAATTAGGACTGGGGGGAGAGTAGCAAAAACACTTTTTCAAGCATAAATCGTGATGGGAGATGAGTCTGCATGTGTGTGCATGGCTGCAGGGCATGAGTGCGTGTTGGAAGCATGCAAATGATGCACACAACAGTTTATCCAGTTTGCATGTGTGGCCACGGGCCCAAAAAAGGATAGCGATCCTTGCCACAGAAAGAGTAGCTCTGGTTGGAAGAAAAGCACTTGGGGAGAGGGGCTGGGGGGACAAAATGAAAGGTGAGATGAGGATACTGCACTCCTCAGGTACACGCCTCTTTGCTTTTAAAATCAGATTCCTATCTCACTCTTTCTGTGTGGCTGGGGCAGCTCTTAAGAACATCAGAGCAGCCCGGCTAGATCAGGTCAAAAGCCTATCTAGACCAGCATCCTGGTCTCATAGAGGCCCACAAGGTGTCTATGTGACGTTCCACACTTAAACACAAACACACACACACACACACACACACACACACACACACAACTGCCACAATCACATCTACTTTGGCACTTACCCGTTGATTGTCAAGGCCATCATGAACCAAGTTATCCACTTCATTGAATACCGGCCAGTCTAGGGGGCAAAATGTTATGCATTAACTCAATGGCAATAGTCACAAAACGCCTCAGGGCCAGAACAACTAGACCTAAAACAGGACCAAGGTACAACTGATTGCCAACCTGCGCTGTGCATCACCGATGGAAAAGGGGATCTGCACAAAGCCTGTTTAGGCTCAAATTAAACTCTCCACCAAAAGGAGCAGTCATTGGTGGTGGTGTTGTTTTTTCATTCAGTGTTGGAATAAGGCTACCAGGGATCTGGTACGGGGGGGGGGGGGAGATGTCAGCCCCCAAAGGCACACTGAGGGCAGCCATCTTTTCCTACATACACTTCCCCTGCACTTTAGAAATAAAATTAAATATATATATATATACTGCCATTTGTCAAAAGACCATAGAGCAGGGCCCATTCACACTTCTGCTTGTCCCATGCTTAGAAAGCACAGAGCTGGGCGGTTCTGCCTTTGCCCCGCTGCTCACCCTCAGAAAACCAACTATTTTCTGTGGAAAACCTGCTTGCCATTTATTCAGCACTAAATTGTGGGTTTCTGCAGGGAAGCAGCAGGGCAAACTGAAGTGTGGAAGAGCCTGCAGTTTACAACACCGAACACAAATATCAATGCTATCTGCACAAGGTAAAAACAAAAAAGTTACATAAATACAATCAGAACAATTGGAAATACATAATAAAATACAAATTAAAAAGGGAGAGAAAATCAGCAGCAGGGTGTCTAAAAGAGAGAGAGAGATTCCTGCATTGCAGGTTTGGACTAGATGGCCCTTATGGTCCCTTTGAACTCTACAGTTCTATGATTCTATGAAATATAGAACCTTCTCTTTATTTAAGACATATACTGGCTTCCTGGGAGCATTATATAAGATTGTTTTACCATGTGAATAAACTGAAGCTACCAACTGCTCCAAGCAGCTGTAAAATGTTTTAAAAATAAAGGAGGCACAGTTGCGTTTTTGCAACGCATGCATGTATCGGTTCGTTGAATATAGGGGGGAAATCCACATGCATTTGTTCTGATCCTTGCATGGTCTGGGGGTGGCCAAAATGGGCAGCCCCATCCCTAAATGCAGAGTGAGCCAGAATCGTCCGACAGCCCTATACGCCACTTACGCAGATGTTCGGTTTTGTGGCTGTGGGGTGTCACTGAAGAAGGTGAAGAGGGCAATGAGTCGAAGGCCACATCGCTCATGCTCTCATCCCCAGAGTTTTCGGACAAACGGAAAAGCAGAGGAGGCCGGCTGCCAGAGACGGTTCTGACACGGCTGCTGCCACATTTTTCTTCTGTGCCTCGCAGAACGGTCTGAGCATTTTCCTTGGCAAAACAAAACAAAACTCCACATGAAGTGCCTCAGATATCAGGTTCCCGTTTTCTCTTCACAACATCTGAAGAGACAAGCCACCACCCAGTGACACGTTCTAGGCATGGCGGCCCGATGCAGCCTTTTCCAACTTGGTGCCCTCTGGGTATTGTGGACTACAACTCCCATCAGCCCCAGTCAGCATGGGAAATGCTGCTGTTATGCAGTCATAAAGAGCCGCCCAGCCTTCACCAACTATTTCAAAGATGTAGACTGGAGACAATGAAGGAAAACATCTGAAACAGACCCAGGGCCCAAACTAGACTCGATGCGTCACATCCACACAATATACTTAAAACACATGGCTCCCCCCCCCAAAGAATCCTGGGAACTGTATTTCCTTCCCCACGGAGCTAGGATTCCCAGCACCTTTAACAAACCACAGTGTTGGGGATTATTTTGGGAAAGCCACGTACGATGTGGATGTGTCCTTATGTATGCAATTAGAAATTGTGAGAATGGATTAGAAAATAGCAAATAGCAAGTTCTATGCCTGGAATAAGAGGAATTTTACCCCTTAAGGAGAAAGGGCTACCCAATCTCATTTGGGTGCTATATGCTTTGGGAAGAAAGACCCCACTTGTGGAAATGAGAGCTTTCCTTCCAATGCGAACAGCAGAGCCAGGACCATGGCAGAGGCGGGGGGGGGGGGCAACAAAACTGCTTCTTGAATAACCAGAGCCATCATTTTAATTTATACGCTCCATTTCCAGCTCAAATGGAACAGCAGTGATTAGATGCTGCTTAGCTGTCTAGATGTAGAAGCAGACCTGGATATGATAGCAAAAATGGGTCACAGTTTAGTGATAGAAGAGGGAGCACTTACAAGCAATTTATTACTTCGAAATAAGGCATCTTTCTCTTTGGTGGAGAGGTCAAAAGGTGTCAGTCCCATGCTTTTGCAAATCTTGTTGCAGGAATGAGAATGAAAGAACAAGGCCATCCCTCGCACACCTGAGGGTATCAAAAGAAGAATTTCAGCACGCCAAGTTCTAAATCCTCCCCCTGAAATTGTGCAGAACATTGAGGCATCTCTCACTGTTGTCAAAGCACCTTGGGACTTCAAAATGTTGCACATGAATAATGGGACGTTTAAACAGGGTTATGGAATTTTATTTCAAGGGAAATAAGCCACAAGGAGCCACATTATTAGGGCTCCTTGACCAATGGCTGCAACGTAAGGGGCAGTTTGCCTCGGCATTGGCCCCAAAGCCCGTCAGCACTTCGGGGTTGGACTAGATGACCCTCAGGGTCCCTTCCAAATCTACGATTCCATGATTCTATGAATCGCTTCACTAACGAACTACCAAGGCTACAAAAACGACAGGCCAGGTTTTACCTAGGTTGCCATCGCCAAAGTCTGTGTCACTCTCTGTGTGGATCTGAGGGTCTGTGTAAAGATCTCCGACTCCTTGGATGTCAACGACAATCAGCTGGTGTCCCGAGCGTTCAAACGTGAAATGGCTAAAAGCCTGCAGGAAATTGTAAGCTTAGCAACATAGGAAGCTGCCTTATACCTAGTCAGACCAACTGGTCCATTTAGTTCAGCACTGTCTACCCCAGCCGTTCTCAAAGTTCCCACTTCCACACACGCACACCCCCCCCCAACCACTTGAGAATTGCGGAGGTTCTTGACGGACCACTTACTGATTTTCTGCCTGTCTGCAGCAATTGCAATGCTCTGTGCTAGATGCCATGCGATTTGTAATTGCATTTTCGTCGCTTCGTTTATTTCTCACGCATTGCATTTTACTGTGTTTCAATTTGGGTTCTGCAGAATGCAAATTGAAATACAGTAAGATACAATACAGGAAACAGAAGGAGCAATAAAAATGCAATTGGAAGCCAATAGGAATATTTCAAGGGATGGATGCGCTGTTTCCTGTCTTCAGCCACAAATTCACGGACACGCCGTGAACCACCTGAATGAAGCTTTTCTGTGGACCTCTGTTTGGGAACACCTAATCTATGCTGAATAGAGGGGCTCTGCAGGAATTCAGAGGTCACCTCACTGAGTGACCCGGCAAGCTGCTCCTACAGTGTAGATGTTCTCTCTCTACTTTCGCTTTTCCTAACTAAAAAGTAACGGAACCTTGAAAGCTCGAACCATAAAAGCTTAAGGGGCATTAGATTGGCAAGCTAGAATAACTCAGCAAAGAAACATTACAAGGGCAGCAATGTCACAGAGCCCCATCTAACAGGCCTATCAAGCATCAGGGAGTGTTCATGTAGATAGTCTGTAGTTCAGAGACAGGAAGTCAAAGCAGGGATAGCCATAAAAGTGTGAGCGCCATCTACACTGCAGGAGCAGCTTGCCGGGTCACTCAGTGAGGTGACCTCAGTGGGGCCAATCCCTGTCCTTTGGTCCCTGTAAAGCCCTTATCTCAGAGTGACATTGGTCTTCTTTTTTGAGGACAGGGCCTAAGCTGCTGCTCAACTTTTCCAATCACTGCCTCGAATCTTGACCCCCTGCCTGGACACTTGGGGCCAGGCGTCTGCTTCTGGACTGCCTCTGATGACAGCCAGCTCAGGCCGAAAAGGCCCACAGCTAGCTCACTAAAACTAATCCAGTTACCAAGAAAGTCTCACCTGCGGGGTGAGGCGGATGTTGTCGTCTCGCACAAATCCTGAGTTTGAGTTGTACTTGATGTATTTGCCCTCGATGTAATGTTCCAGGTGGAACAGGGGCTTGCCAGGTCTGTTCTTCATTTCAATGATACAGGTCTGGACTATGTCCACCTGAGGAAGGAAGCAAGGAAGTTTAGAAGAAACAGTGAGGGTGCCCCTCCCCACACAATTCCCGTCAAATGGTAAACTCTGACCAAAAAAGGAGGCTATAAAGGAACACGGGCTGCAGCATACACACCATATTTCCAAAGCATATTCAAAGCACACTCCCCCCCCCCCCAAAGAATTGTAGGAACTGAAGTTTGTTGTGGGTGTTGGGCACTGTAGTTCTGTGAGGGGCAAACTTGCTATTATTATTATTATTATTATTATATACCGGTATTTATTTATACCCTGCCTTTTCCCCTGACGGGACTTATAGTTCCCAGAATAAACGTATGCAGGTAAATGCTGAGGATCCGTTTCCTGAAATCAGAGTAGAATTGCTGGTGTGATTTATGGCATTTGGGCAGAAGGGCGTGACACACAGCTAAGTGCCTTCACTTAAAAACAATTCAAGTTTCTATTTAAAGAACAGAGGAAATTGCAGCCAGTTATAAATTACTCTTTGCGCCCAGTCCATCAGGAACGTTGCCCGTGTTACACACTCCATTGTGTAAGACAAATCACAGCAAGTTCCACTGAATGCTTTTTTTGGAATTTGTGGCGTTTGCCTCCTCGGATGGGTCATAAGGAAAGGGTTAAAATAGGTGTGATGTGATTGGCCAGTGAGAATGCAAGGGGGGAATAAAAGTTAGAGTGGGAGGCTTTGAAAGTCAGTTGAGTCAGTTGGGTTAGTTGAGTTGAGAGTTGAGGTTTGGGTGTTGAAGAAGGAAGAGGGAGGAATAGGAAGTGGGTTGGTAGAGTTGTATTGTGAGAGAGTGAGAGGAATTGTTAGGTGGAGTCAGATAGGTAGATGGAATAATTAGTTTGGAGTTGTTAGGAACTAAGATGAAGAAACTGTCAAGAAAAACTAACTGAAACCATAAGCTTGTTCCTGCATCTAAAAATAAACTTGATTATTTGTTTATGTTAACAACTGACTGGACTCCGTGTGTCCCCGTGAGATACGGGGTGGTGGCAGCGGAAAAAGCAATCGCAGTGGCGGCACAGGGTCAACAGACCGTCAAACGTCCGGGGGCCCTGTGTGTGATCGCCACAGAATTCAACTTACTTTAAGCTGCCAGTGAAATGGTCATGGATTTATTCGTCGTAATTAACCGGCATTAATTCAGAAACTCAATGAACTGTTTGCCTCCCTTGAGTGGTGGGGGTGGTGTTTTGCTCACCGACTTAGAACAAGGTACCTGCTTGGGGGGCTTGTGACGATTATACTCTTCTCCCCACAGCTTGGCCTCCATTTGGAGTCGCACGTCCTCAAAGTAGACATCCCTGTTGACGGTTTCTATGTATCTCTTGGCAACATAGTTAAAGGCACCTTTCCAGTTATGAGTGTGTAAAAAATTAGATAACTTTTTCCTGAAAGACCAAAGACCAAGAGAGAACAAGGAATAGGGGGGGGAAATTGAACTTAATGCTCTTTGAGAACATGATAGCATGGGAGCCAGGATAATTTCTGCAATAAGGTGACATTCTTATATTTGTCGGGTTCTCACCCCATAGTCTGTAGGGCAAGAATGCAAAATCTCAGATCTAGGGCCAAATGTGGCCTCACATTGCTCTCTCTGGCTCTGATTGTTTTCTTTTCATGGCTTTTAGGCTCAATCTCCCATCCTGCAAAATACAGCCCAAGAATATTTATAAGCAGAGATACACTTACGTTCTGAAGCATTCCCGCATTGCTCCACGGCCAAAAGGCTGAAAATCAATATAAATATGATCAATCGTTACTCATCCAAAGGTTATTTGTATTTGAAAAATTCTGCCTGTACTCACAGTAACTGAAAGAAAATCCTATGAGCTGCAGGCATCCTTTTGAGAATGCAGAGAACTGTCACAACCGCTAAAGCATCCGTACTGGAAATACACTCTCCAAGTCCATGTTTTCCTTACATGTGTATTCAAATATTTATATCCTGACTCCTGCCCTTCTAATGCACTCATATTACTCAGAGCAGCCATTTGCAACAGTAAAGAACAGCCCAGCCCATAATGAAAGAGCAATATAAAAATCAAACGATGTGAAAACAGGCTCATCAAGCGGAAAACCCCCCCTGAACTAGGTTACTTTTCTGTATTTTAAATTTACTGGGAGGGCAAGAAAAAGCTAAAGTGGGAGTTAATGGCCTCTTTTCATAGCATTCTGTAATATGTAGATAGCGCCTTTTATCTTAAGTGTGAGTTAAGCCCTAGAAGGGGTACACTTATTTTTTATCATAGCTCACAAGCAGAAGCTTTATAATTGCTTTGGAGGTTGAGCTGCCAGCTAGAATTGGTGGGAAGGAAGCAGTGAGTGTCCCCTATCCAATTCTTCCCAGCAAGTATCCCCTTCAAGATGCTAATTCCCAGATGCGATTAATTCACTTTCACCCTTAACTGGGCTCTGAGATGGGAAGGTGATCTGAGAGGAAAAATCATGGGAAGGCATTTATTTGCTTGAGAAAATTAGCTGGTGTGGGAAGGGTTAAGCATCCCAGTCAAAACAGGTAATGTGCAGATTCACTCCAAGCAATAAAGGTCCAGAGGGAATTTGCAGGCCAAGTACTGAGACTTGGAAATAGACTCGGCAGGTGAGAGACAGGAGACTACTGCCCTCCCCAGCCCAAAAGGGGCAAACTCCCTGTTGAATATAAATGGGTGTATCAGTACCCAGTGTTTTCTGTGGAAAAGTATTTTCAGAATGCAGCAGTCTGAAGCAACAACAGGCTCAGTACAAACTCCCATTTATTTATTTATTGGATTTATTCCACACTTTTCCTCCAAGGAGCTCAAAGCGGTATACACATTTCTCTTCCTTCCCATGTTATCCTCACAACCCTGTGAGGTAAGTTAGGCTAAGAGATAGTGACTGGTTAGGCTAAGAGATAGTGACTGGCCCAAGCTCCATATGGCCAAGAGGGAATTCGAACCTGGGTCTCCCTGATCCTAGTCCAACACTCTAACCATTACACAACACTGTGGAGGTTAAATGGCTAGAAAAGGAGTAGGGGAGACTCAGGCACGTGTCTTCACTCAGCCGTAATGCTCACCAGGTAACCTTGGGCCAATCACTAACTCTTCACCTAATCTAACCTTGCAGGGCTGATTTGATGATAAAGCAGGGGGGGCTAATATGCATCCTGGAAGAAGAGCGGGACTTTTAAAATGCCATAAATAAACTTGCCGACAATCCCCCGCCGTCGTGGGGCTGCCTCCATTAAGGCAGGTGGGACCGGAAGCCAAGAATTCGCAAAGTTCTCACCTGTGAAGCCATTTTGATCAGAACCTCATCCTCGACCCACTCTCCAGTAACAGCATTGTATCTGCCAAGTAAGAAACAACATGGGTCTGATAGTTAAAAATCACCAAGGAAGAAAAAGAAACTATTATTTGTTTTACCCACACTGCCAGGCTTTAAATGGAGAGGGTCTGCTTTTCACTTCTGAATTTCCCACAGTGCCCCAGTGTGATGCTACATCAGGGGCATTGTGGGAAATTAATAATAATAATAATAATAATAATAAATTTTTATTTATACCCCGCCCTTCCCGGTTCAAAAACCGAGCTAGGGTCGCTAACAACAAATTTAAAACACTTTAAAACACTTAATTATAAAAGCAGCATAAAATAGGGTATAAAAACATGAATAACAATAAAAATCAAAAATCAAAAATCAATTAGATAATCCCCAGGGCTAGCTGGCTGAATTGGTCCTACTTGGGCCAGCGAGGAGGTCAGTGGAGAATTAGCTGTGGGGTCTCAGAGTGGGTAATCTTCATAAAAGAGGAGGGGGAGGGAAGGGAAATAAAAGATCAGGCTGAATTCAAATTAAAGGTCAGGCGGAATAGCTCTGTCTTAAAGGCCTGACGGAAGGAGGTTAAATCCTGAAGGGCCCTAGTCTCAGGGGTCAGAGCATTCCACCAGGTTGGAGCCATCACTGAAAAGGCCCTGGCCCTGGTGGAGGATAGTCTGACTTCCTTAGGACCCAGGACCTCTAAACTATGGTTATTCATGGACCTTAAGGTCCTCTGTGGGGCATACCAGGAGAGGCGGTCCCATAGATACGAGGGCCCTAAGCCACAAAGGGCTTTAAAGGTCAAGACCAGCACCTTGAACATGACCCTATACTCCACCGGGAGCCAGTGCAACTGGTAAAGCACAGGGTGAATATGCTCCCATAGCAGGGACCCCATGAGGAACCTCGCTGCAGCATTCTGCACCTGCTGGAGTTTGTGGGACAGTTTCAGGGGCAGCCCCACGTAGAGCGAATTACAGTAGTCAACAAAAATTAAGAACACAAGAAGAGCCCTCATGGGTCAGCTTGATGGCTGACAGAATCCAATATCCTACTTTCTACAGTGTCCAACCAGACACTTCTTGGGAAACCCACAGATAGTGGAAGAGAAATGTCCCTGCTCTTGTCTCACGTCTCCCAAACAAAGCTGACTGGAAGGTCTGGGAGAGAGAAAAATGCTAAAGACATGAGTCAGTCGTGGGTTAGCCTAGTGCTTGGAGTCCTAGCAATTCCCTGAGAGTGCTGTCTGCTGGCGGCTGGCCTGCTAGTGTGAATAAGCAGAGAGCAGTACAGAAACAAAGAGGGACAAATGAAAATGGGACGAAGTATACAAGGGGGAAATAATTCAGACATGCCCTTAGGTACAGCCACATGCCACTGTTTTAAGGACAGGGGCAGCAATTTTTCCTTGGCAGGCTGCCTAGCAAAACTGCTATTTCACTTCCTACCAAGTCATTTGGCCTATTGGGATATTATCTGTGTACCCCACCCAAGGGAGTTATGCGTGTTTACGTATTAATATATACATATACACTTTGGAAGATAACTTTCTGGAGGTAGGGGTCAAAGTAGAAGTACAGTGGTGCCTCGCAAGACGAAATTAATTCGTTCCGCAAGTCTCTTCGTCTTGCGGTTTTTTCGTCTTGCGATGCACGGTTTCCCATAGGAATGCATTGAAAATCAATTAATGCGTTCCTAGGGAAACCGCCTTCAGACCAGGTCCGGGGACAGTCTGTCCCCGGACCTCTTCTGAAGCCTGGGGGGGCGGGAACAAGGGCTTTTCTTCCCACCCCCAGCATTTTAAAAAACCCCGGGACAGCGGAGGACTTCTCCGCTCTCCGAGGCGATTTAAAAGCCCCTGGGAAGGCAGGCAGGGGGGACAAAGACTTTCGCCCCCCGCCCGCCTTCAGAAGGTGTCCCCGCCCCCCCTCCCCACTTCGGAACAGCTTTCCAAAGTGGGGCGGCTGGGGCAGATGTCCCCGCCCCCCCTCCCCGCTTCGGAACAGCTTTCCGAAGTGGGGCGGCTGGGGCAGATGTCCCCGCCCCCCCTCCCCGCTTCGGAACAGCTTTCCGAAGTGGGGCGGCTGGGGCATGTGTCCCCGCCCCCCCTCCCCGCTTCGGAACAGCTTTCCAAAGTGGGGCGGCTGGGGCAGATGTCCCCGCCCCCCCCTCCCCACTTCGGAACAGCTTTCCGAAGTGGGGCGGCTGGGGCAGATGTCCCCGCCCCCCCTCCCCGCTTCGGAACAGCTTTCCGAAGTGGGGCGGCTGGGGCAGGTGTCCCCGCCCCCCCCGCCCCGCTTCGGAACAGCTTTCCGAAGTGGGGCGGCTGGGGCAGGTGTCCCCGCCCCCCCTCCCCGCTTCGGAACAGCTTTCCGAAGTGGGGCGGCTGGGGCAGATGTCCCCGCCCCCCCGCCCCGCTTCGGAACAGCTTTCCGAAGTGGGGCGGCTGGGGCAGGTGTCCCCGCCCCCCCGCCCCGCTTCGGAACAGCTTTCCGAAGTGGGGCGGCTGGGGCAGGTGTCCCCGCCCTCCCTCCCCGCTTCGGAACAGCTTTCCGAAGTGGGGCGGCTGGGGCAGGTGTCCCCACCCCCCCCTTCGGAACAGCGTTTTAAAATGCTGGGGGTCGGGAGCGAAGCGCTGCCGACCCCCAGCATTTTAAAATCTCCCCGTGTCCCGGGAAGATTTTAAAATGCTGGGGGTCGGGCTGCCGACCCCCAGCATTTTAAAACCTTCCCGGGACACGGGGAGATTTTAAAATGCAGGGGGTCGGCAGCGCTTCGCTCCCGACCCCCAGCATTTTAAAACCTCCCCGGGACACGGGGAGATTTTAAAATGCTGCGGGTCGGCAGCGCTTCGCTCCCGACCCCCAGCATTTTAAAACCTTCCCGGGACACGGGGAGATTTTAAAATGCTGCGGGTCGGCAGCGCTTCGCTCCCGACCCCCAGCATTTTAAAACCTCCCCGGGACAGAGACTTCTCTCCTGTCCCTTGGAGATTTTAAAATGCTGGGGGTCGGCAGCGAACGCTTCGCTCCCGCCCGCCAGCATTTTAAGATCGCCCCCGGCAGGCGGGGGGAAGGCAGGCGGGGGGGAGCAAAGACTTTTGCCCCCCGCCGGCCTTCAGAAGAGGTCCTCTTCTGAAGCCGGCTGTGGGCGAAAGTCTTTGCTCCCGACCGCCAGCATTTCCTATGGGCTTTCGTCTTGCGATGCAAGCCCATAGGGAAATTCGTCTTGCGAAGCGCCTCCAAAACAGAAAACCCTTTCGTCTTGCGGGTTTTCCGTCTTGCGAGGCATTCGTCTTGCGGGGTACCACTGTAATAACGAATCGTTCACAGTTTGTTTATTACGATACACTTACGCTCTATTTCAAGACAAAAAACAAGCCCTTTCAAGGAGCCTCACAGAAACAACATTAAGCAATTTAAACACACACATGCACAACATTAAAAATGAAAAACATCAGTTTTTTAAAAGTGACAGAAAAATATTTGTGATCATCATTTGAGGCCCTTCTCCATGTTCCCCCTTCAAAGGAGATTTATGGCAACACAAGGGGCTTTTCGGTGGTGGCTCCCTGCTTGTGGAATGCCACCCCCCCCCCGGAACCCTCTTTAGCTAGTTTTAGGAGCTGGGGGGGGGAGAGAGTTTTACCCAGGTTTCCACCCCTTGTTTGCAGCATTTGTAAGTATTTGTGGCCTCTTTGGTTGGAACAGGATAAAACAAATAGACGTGTTTGTTAGATTTTTGTTGATTCTGTTTATTATAATTGGTTTTAGTATTCCTGTTGTGTTTGTAAATCAATTTGACTCATTTTCACGAGTAAATAAGCTAATAAATATATATAACAACAACTCTGAAGGGAAGAATGCAATTTGGGTTTCCTCTCAGTGCAATAAAATTCAACGTACGGGAGCTGGGAGAGAAAACAGTATTTGGCTATACAAACCATTGCCAACTTTCAACACCCTTAATCACTGTTTGGCTGAACAAGAAACAAAGGTTTTGGGAGTTCCCTCCCCCCCACCTCCCTCCGACTGTGAAGGGGAGAACAACATCCTTGCTTTAGTTGTGTGATTGTTTCACTGTGGGTTTTCTTTTACCACAAACTGGTCGAACTGGTAGCTTCACGTTCAGCTGAAACAGCAAGTTGCCAGAGACAGATAGCCATCATCTGCATATCTTTGGCACCAGCTAGGGAGAAATGCTGTCTCTTTCTGTCCTTAAAATTTCTGCAGAGCCACATGTGACTGTGCATAAGGGTTTGGGGCGCGCACTGCACAATACTTGAAATAGTTTCTACTTTCCCTTGTAAGTACAAGAATGTGGATTATTTTTTCCTTTAAAGGATCAGCACAGCAAACAGCATCAGACATGCTGAGACTAGGCCTCTGTGAGCACATTCACAGCACATTCCCACCCCCTTAAGAATCCTGGAAACTCTGGTTTGTTAAGGGAGCTGAGAATTGTAGCTCTGTGAAGGGTAAAAACTATAGTCTCAAGGATGTGTGTGCGCGTGCGCACTTTAAATTAGCTTTTAAATGTATGGTGTGGAGGCAGCCACAATCTGGCTTATGTGCAATTCTGTACATGTGGATTCACATGTTGCTTATCACTACATGCTATGCAACACACATGAAGCACATGTGAAACTGGAGGAACTGGTCTGTGTCATTATCTTGTGAATTGCCTTTCATGTGAGTCTCATACCACAAATTTATTATTATTAACATTTATATACCGCCCTATGCCCACAGGTCTCATGGAGGTTCACAGGATAAAATCACAATATAAAAACACAAAATATACAATCAAAATAAAAACAAGAACAACCCAATAACCCCCCCCAAAAAAAAAATACCAGAGAGGGAAAATAGAATTTAAAACACACATGCACAATATTTGTAATAAAACATATAAAAATAAGCACCCATCAGGTACCGTCGATTAAAAGATCAATTTAACTGTCTTTCAAATCAAAACATTTTAGCCACCCCCCCCCATTGCAACCATTCATAGAAGCTCCTTGATCCTGTGGAGGCCTCCATGAAGGGGCACTAGGAGGCAATTTTCTATTATTCCCCCTTCCTTCCACAGCCCTTGCCCCCATTCCCAAATCTGATCCAAGGTTTGGGGGAAATCTTGGGACAGCATTTGGTGGCAGCAGGGGAGGTGGCATTGAGGGCTGCAACATAAAGTAGTTTAAAATACAGTATGAAACAATGGAAGTTTGAAAAACAATTCAGAATAAACACCTAAGGTGGATACTTTTTCATCCAGCTGGAAAACCTTGTGGAAACAAAAGTGTTTTCATGTTGTTATAATATTTTATGGAGGAATTACAGATTTCCATATAGCTCCATGACTGGTTTTCCTGAGGTTTTTGTTTATAATGGAAAGAGGGTTTCAGATTAAGCAAAGGACTGACTTGACCTGGGAAGAAGGGTGTGTCCAACACTTTCCTTAAAAGTCGCACAGGAGACAATTTATCAGCCAATGTATTTCAAATATTATCTGTCTTTTTCTGCAGAGACTGCGATTCAAGATCTTTTTAATAGGAAAAGTGAGCTATAATAATTGAACTGTGTTGAGCAACGATCTATTTCTGACATTTTGTTCCACCTTTCCTCATGTAATCCTGCCATAACATGCTTAGTTGCACTCATTTCACACCCAGCGAATGCACACTTCAGATGTGCATTATGTACAGCATGTTCCGATGAGCTTGTCTGCCCAGCAGGAACGCACACAAGTCAGAGGTCAGTTCTGCTCTGAGCACGCCAGCACTGGTCCTTTTAAAAAGGTTTACATTCTGGCTGTGCGTAGTAAAGGAGCACGCACACCCGAGAGAAAGCAAACACTATTTTAAGAACGGCACAGAGCGTTTCTAAGAGGCCCAACTATTTATAGCTTTGGATAAAAGCATGTTGGAAGCTTTCTTCCTTATGAAGATTTAATTCCTAAGACAACGCCAATGAGCTCACAATTGTAGCTTGGGACAAAGAAGAAAAAGATAAGATTTGGAGAATCAAAAATCAGGATACGTGCGAGACATGTTTACAAGGGGTGAGGCAAGGGGCAGTAATGGACAAGCCACACGGACTCTGGATAACCAGCTTAACTCCGGTTCAGATAAAGGTTACCTAAACTGTTGGTTGGTATTTATTTTAAAAAGCTGCAATGGAAGTTAATAATAAAATGTGAAATAGAACAGAACACCCGCAAGCGAGAACCTATCAGGGCATACAGGCAAGAGCCATAAATACAACAACTAATTAAAAGAAGTAATGTGGTTATTGCCAATTTTGTTTAACCTATTTGCACATCAATCAGCAGCAAGCCTCTTAACATCTTCCTGATCACATATTTTTCCTCCTAGGGTGCCACTAAAAAGTCCATACTCAGGGAGAGAGAGATATTAATATTTGCCTCTGCTTCAAGATGCTTCAAGACGGACTATTTTGGAAAAAAAAACAAACCCCTTTGACACATAGCCCTGCCCTGCCAGTGCCGGCTCAGCCGTTGGGCAGGGTGAAGTCACTGCCTCAGGCTGCCCGCCTGCAGGTCTCCCGCCTGGCCTGCGACCTCTGCCAACAGCAGAGAAGTGATGCTGCAAATCGGCACCAATTTTGGGCAACATTGTGCCCATTTGGGGCGAGATCTTGCCCGAAATCGCACAAGATTTTGTAGAGCAAAGAATAAAAAAATAAAAATGGATCTCATGTGATTTGGGGCAAGATCTCACCCAAAATAGGCAAGATCTTTTATGAAATCTGTGCCACCATTGGTGGATGTTCCCCTATCCCCCACCCAAGCCCAGAGGGGCACACATGCAACATCAGTAATAGAAGCAGAAGTGCCTACAAACCTGTAACGTGTTGCGTTTTCCGTTTCAATGTCCTCCAGATGAAATTCCGCCCATGGGTCAGGCATGTGCTTGGCTTTCTCAATGGCGTGCTTCCAGGCTTGCTGCAGAAGTTGGAAAGTGTCGAGTTATTCACAAAAGGCCGTCAGAGATAAAGCACAATCACTGATCTCCCATCATACTTTTGGACCTCAGTCTTGCAAAGGGAAGCACACAGAGAGAGCCCGAAAACGGTGCAGGATAAAGGATATTTGTCTGTGGACACAAGTCTCGTGGGCCTGCCTCTACATTTGGACCTGTTCTGGAAAAACCACACCTGCCTGCACTACTCTGACATCAAATCATAGATAGATAGATAGATAGATAGATAGATAGATAGATAGATAGATAGATATATGACATCAAGGAGGGGGGAGGTAAATATGTGTAAGGATTTACTAGTTCAGGCCAATGGCCCTCCGCTGGATACATTTTGCTTTTAAATTTTTCTTTTTAAAAAACATATTTTATCTATGATTTTCAATTTTATACATTTCAATAATTTTACAGTCCTTTCAACATTTCAAAACTTGACTTCCTTCCCCCTCTTTGTGTGGTTCCTTAAATGTATTTTTAATATTTTCTGCCTATCCAAGTTAACTTAATTTGCTCAACAAATGATAATCAACACGAGAGCCAAGATGGAACTTGTGTTTTTCTTTTAAAGCAGAGTTATTTTCTTTTACAACAAAATATTTTGGGAGTACGTCCCTGTCTCAGCTGGTGGGAGCCCCTTGACCGCTAATCTCAGCCAGACGTATTCTTTCTTTGGATCTGCTCATGTATTCCTCATCTTAGTTTTTAATGTCCCAGTGATACAGTCAAACTCAAACATGCTCTTGAGGAAAAAGTAAGGGGGGGGGGGACACACAAAACAAGCTACATATAATCAAACTGAGAAGCAAAAGCCGCTTGAAAATGAACCAAAAATCCCAGCTCACCGCATGAAGCAAAAGACATGTTAGTATGTAAAGGATGCAGATGAATATTACAACTCCAGGCAAATGGCTGTTTCATTCTCCAAGACACTCAGCCCAATCCTGTGCACAAAATGTGCGTATTAGTGAAAATGCTTATGTGAGGGGAAACTGCATACAAAACTGTGTTTATTAAGAGAAGTGTGCATAAAACTGCATATGATTTTTCTGGAAATGGTGGGATCTGGGTTTTAAACCACTTGAGCCCACCTCAAACAAGAAATTTATTTTAAAATGTTGCCGCATTCATTTTTGACCTACCCGGCTATGGTCAACGGCAGAGCCATGCTTAGAATGCTGCTGAGTGCCATTCTAAGGGACATACATGAGAAACAATTAAGCGGAAGACATGTAGAACAGAGCAAAATAGCATTTAAATGAAAGTCACTTTTCAAGACAATCAACACATCCATTGTGCTTGGTGAAAGTTTTTGAAAGCCAGTTTTTCTACGCTTTCCTGCACTGCAGGGGATTGTGACCAAATGGGATCCATTCCAACTCTACAATTCTATGATCATCTAGAATACAGTCCTGCTCACTTCTCTTTCAACTGGTGTTCCTCTCCTCTGCTTCCTAAGAGCCTCTCACTGACAGACATGTAACTTCTGGCCCAGAGTGATACTTCTTAAGAAACATCAGTGACAACATCCCATATATGGAAGCTAACGGCAAGGGCCAGAGTTTTCAAATGAGTCACACGGCAATTATGTTTGCTGCACACAGAGTGGTGTTTTTCAGGGGTAAACACAGTAAACTTGTCCATGTCCCTCTGACATCAGAAGGAAGAGAGGTGGTGGTGGGAGGCAGGGCCTTTTCAGCTATGGCACCCTAGCTGGAAAAACACCTTCCCAGAGAGATTTGCCAGGTGCACCAGGTGAAAACCCATTTTACCTGCCAATACCTTTTGGCTTTACCTTTCGTTTATGCTGCTTTTATGAAACAGCTTGCTGCAACTAGTTATGCTTTTATTTATTGTGACTCTTGTAGCTTTTTGTAGTCTCGCATCCCACACAGAGAGCAATGGCTGAAGAGTACGTAATACATTGCTATCACAGAAAGTAATTATAATTGAAAATGGAGAGTTGCCAATAATTATTATAATAATAACGGAGGCCTTAGGACCAAAGCCAGCTCAACAAGGGCTGCAGTTCAGGCGGAATGATGTTTTGCTGAGGTGGCACACAGCCTTGATAGGCTGTGTAGTTTTGAGGGAGTTTTCCTTTGTATGCTTGCTTGGACACCTCCCTGCTATGTACAAGGCCTGGAGATAGAGAAAGACATGTCTGTTCCTTTCTCTTCAAATTATACATTGCCTTCCGTTCAGTTTCCTCAGCAAAGTATTACCAGGATTTATTTTCTCTTTGGACTCCGTCTGGGTTATTTAACAGACTTTGCCAACATTTGTGGCCATGATCATTTGCAGCTCCACAACCTGTGTCTTCTGCGTATTTACAAACACACAAGCCAGCTCTGTGCCGAATGTTTACGGCTTCACACTTCGGTCTACGCACAGGAAATGAGCAAACTGCAAATTGGTCTAAAGGGGTGGGCCATTGTCTTGAGAGCAGCTACAGGTCTGGGTAAAATGCACGCAAGTTGTACATCACAGTAGTTAGTTACAAGAAACACAGCAGGGGAAGAAAGTTTTGACCTCATGCCAGCCCAGGAAATGCCAGGAAAGAGAGAGACTGGTGCAAACTAACCTTGATGTCAAAAGAACTCCTAGGAGAAGCGCTGGATGAATACAGCTCATTTTTCATCAAGTTGGTGTAATAGTTGCTGACTTTGTCACCAGCTGCCTTGTTTGCAACAGGGTCATCTGTTATCGGGCAGATATAGTAATTATCTTCATCCTCGCTATCGGTGTCGTGGTAATTCCCAGAGACTGCTTTCGCTGGCTTGGTGTTATCGAAGCATTCCATGTGAAAGATAAGGTCTTCTTCCGCCATATTGGTGGGAGAGTGGCTTTGCTCGGGTGGGGGCTGAAGTAGCCAGTATTACAAATGAAGGAACCTAAGGAAGGGAAAGGCGGGAGATCAACATCTGAATTAACGGGGGGGGGGGAATGGGTCAGTATGTAGGAATCTTTAGGCTTTACATTTGTTCATTTAATAAAAGTTACATGCCGCTTGGTTGTAAAAACAAAACAAACCCTGAATAAACCTGAAAGCGGTTTGCAAAAAAAGAATAAAACAAAATCATCAGTAAAAAGTTAGAAACAGTGGGATAGATATAAGATATATGTTGAAAAATACAGTAATGGTTCACTATCTATCCAAGCATTTGATTGACGTTGGAGAGAGACTGAGTTGAGAAACAAGACCAAGGGTACATATTGATATAGGAATGTATTAGATAAACTGTAAAGAAATATACAATAATAAGAGTACGTTCATTTGTAAAAAAAAAAAAAAAAGGAATATACAACGGGATAGACAGGAAGTCCAAAGTGTTGGTATATATATGATTTCAGAGTAAGTTTGGAATAGCTTTTTAGCTTTTTTCTTTATGTATATAAAGTATACATACAGGTTGAAAATTACGGTATAATAAGTTTTGTGATGTAATATGACAATGTCTGATGATGCAATGTAAGAACATAAATAAATAAATAAGTTAGAAACAGCTGTTTAAGACATTTAATTAAAATCAATTATAAACTAACAACCAATTAAAATACACAATGTTCTACGTATCTCCATTTTAGCAGTGGTTTCAACGGACACCAATTCCCATCCCAGTGTAAGGCGCTGTGGGAACATGCCTTCCTCCAGGAAATGAACCATCAGGAGCTCACTTCAAGCTCCCTATTGCTCCTTTGAAGCCACAGCAGTAACTGCCCCATACCTGACCAGGTATGGCACCAAGTGTGGGGGCGAGCGGCTGCAGTTTGGTGAAAATGGCCCTGAAGGCCAAACACGATGCTGAGAGTTCTTAGGTAAAGGTACCCCTGCCCGTGCGGGCCAGTCGTGACCGACTCTAGGGTTGTGTGCTCATCTCACTTAAGAGGCCGGAAGCCGGCGCCGTCCGAAGACACTTCCGGGTCACGTGGCCAGCGTGACGAAGCTGCACTGGTGAGTTCTTAGGAGTTCTTAGGAGACTTCTATTCTAAGGTTACCAGATTTTTTTTCAATGCATCCGGGGACACTTTGCAACTTCAATGGATTTTGTATGAGGACTGATTTGTAAATCTGGAGACTGTCTCTGGGAAACGGGGACGTCTGGTAACCATATCCTATTCCCCTCCCAAGGCACCAATTCCCAGAGTGATTTAAGAATCAATCCCTCTTTGCAGGGAACCCTGGGAACTGCAGCTCTGAAAGGGGACAACTCTCAGCACCCTGCTCCAAGGATTCTTTAGGGCACGGGTCGGCAAACTAAGGTCCACGGGCCAGATCAGGCCCAATTGCCTTCTGAATCTGGCCCACAGATGGTCTGGGAATCGCCGCATGAATCGCCAGTGCCTGCGTTTTTCCCTTCTCCCTCCCTTGGCGCCGCCGCCTCCTCCCTCCCTCCTCCTGGCTTCTCCCTGCCCTGCCTAGAGGAGGAAGGGGGCTGGGCTTTGTTGGTGACATCAACAGCAGCGCTAGAGCAGCTGCCATTTTAAGCAGCCCCTCTCTGGAGCCCTTTCGTGCGCCGCTCATCGTCCCGCCCCTGCCACGCCAGCCCCTGTCGCTCACAAGGCACAGGTAAGCAGCCACCGGGGCTCGTCCGGTGCTATGGAGAAGGGAGGGGAGTCGGTTGAGGGGGTGGCTTATAGTCCGGCCCCCCACAAGGTCTGAGAGACAGTGGACCGGCCCCCTGCTGAAAAAGTTGATGACTCCTGGTAGATTCTAGAGAATACTGAGCTGGATAGACCAATGGCCTGACTTTGTAGGAGGCAGCTTCCTATGAGTCTATCTGTAGCTCTGCGCACTCTCTGTACTAGCTGATGCTCTAGACCAGGGCAGTCCAACACATAGCCTGAGGGCCACATATGGACCTCAATATCTTTTTTGGGTGGCCTTCGGCAACATTTGATTGCCTGCAGCCCTCGTCCTGCCTTCCCAAAGCCAGGTAAACAAGGTGGTGGGCTTTGGGAAGGAGACGGGAGGGCTCTAGAATCCTGTCACAGCCTCCTGTCTCCTTCCCAAAGACCGCTCCCTCACTTAACCAGCCCTGGGAAGGCAGCATGAGGACTCGGGGAGGGGGGGAACGTCCAATTTTGGCCTTGCTCACCCCCAAGGCAGTGTGCAGCCTGTGGGTTCCATGTCAAAGTATTCTTGTGACCCACGTGGTATGGAAAGTTAGGCTGCCCTGTTCTAGGTATGCCAGGTTAGCATTAATTGGAAGAAAAATGATGCCGTGTTTCACACCCTACTGAGTTGCATCCAGCTAAGTTCCTCTCCGAGTAGACCCATTGAAATTAACGAGGCGAGGCAGCCTTTGGGCTGGGAGAGGTTCGCACGCCAATATATGCCTTTTTAAAATTACGCTGAGGATAGGAGTTAGTGAAATCAGCCTAGTGTGTGAAAACAGCTGCATTCTGTTTGTGGCGTTGCTTTAAAGATTTGGGCGGTTCCCGTGGTGGTTAATAAAACGATGAGACGGTTTGAATGTTGCTTTTATCGCAGAGTGCAGTTCCTGAGCCAACGGAGATCTCTCGTTTCTCTTTGCTGCCGTTTCTTCATTCATGATGTGGGGGAGAACAGGTGAAGTTACCTGCAAGCTTAGGCTTGTGGCGCTCCGTCCTAACCTGGAGAAATATCCCAGATCCTGGATAAATATGAAGTGTCTTCTTGTTGAGGCCTGTATTCCCAGGTGGGGTAGCAGTTCACCTTCCTGAGAGGCAGAGAGGGCTGGAGCAGAGGTCGGCAGGAAGCATGGAACCATCCAACAGCTACATCTCAGCAATGGAGAAGACATGCCTAGCCTCACCCACCAACCAGAGATGGATGCAGGCCATATGCATGGAATCTGTCTCCTACCTCCTGGCCACATCCACATTATTAATTTAAAGCAGTGTTATGCAACTTTAAACTGTCACAGCTTCCCCTAAAGCAGGGGTCAGCAAACTTTTTCAGCAGGGGGCTGATCCACTGTCCTTCAGACCTTGTGGGGGGCCGGACTATAAGCCACCCTCTCAACCGACTCTCCCCTCCCTTCTCCACAGCACCGGACGAGCCCCGGTGGCTGCTTACCTGTAAAAACACCAGGCAGGCCCCACAAATAACCCAGAGATGCATTTTAAATAAGAGCACACATTCTACTCATGTAAAAACATGCTGATTCCCGGACCGTCCGCAGGCCGGATTTAGAAGGTGACTGGGCCGGATCCGGCCCCTGGGCCTTAGTTTCCCTACCCATGCTCTACACACCACCTGGCAGTGGCTTTCCAGGGCATCAGGCAGGAGCTACAGCCCTTCTCTATGGCTATAGTTGTGTCTTAGAAGGATTCCACATATACCGTAGAGGTGTGCCTCCATCGTTTAAAAACACGAGACTTCCGTTAGCCTTTTTCCCAGCTAACTTTTGATCTGCTTTCCTTCCCCTCCGGTTCCAGGCCTTTATTTCACTCTCCTTTTATGAGATTGCAAGCCTGAGGGCAGGGTGATGTAATTCTACCTTCTGTATGGCGCCTGGTAAATAATACATCTCATCATCATTGTTTCTGAGCAGGACTCGTTTTTTAAAAGGTTGGGGAAGATTTGGGGTGGGTGGGTGGAGCTTAAACGCTTACTTGCAAAAGGCTAAATTGTGCAATGCATCCAGAAATTTCCCAATCCAACTCTCTCGGGAAGGGACCTCGCTGCAACTCTTTCCAGCTGCGCCACTGGTCCAATTAGTGCCAGCACTTTGGTGGGTGTTTATCCAAGACATTTCAAACTCATCGAAGCTAGACTGAGGGTAAATCACTCCCTCTATTTCCCATGTCCAGGCTGCACATGCCAAAATTTGCACAGCCAAAATGCCACCACCTACAGACATAAAAGAACCCCTAGGTGGGAACCCCAAGATTTTCAGAAGTACAATAAATTATTAGCCCGGGGGGGGGGGGGAGGGATCTAACAGGAGGGTGACTTCCCCAAACAGTCCGATGAGGGCTGGGCATGCTCAGTGGGTACAGAAAACTGTCTTGAGTGGTGAATGGAACACTAAGTGGAAAAGGGAATGGAATCAATGGAGTATTGTGGAGGGGGTTATAGCTGGCTGGCTGGCTACAGAAGCACATTTTGTTGAAGGCCATCAGTGCTCAACACATGAAACATATCTGAACAAACAACAAAGACACAGCCTCAAACTGATTCCATACTGTGTCTCTGATTGGCAATTGGTATTTCTTCTAGAAATGAAAGGCGGAATTATTCATTTTTTTAATCTATCTATTTACTAACTTGCTTTGTAACATTTACACAGTGCTCAGATGTAAAAAAACAACAACCTAAAACTGGTTTACAAAAAGGTAACGTGATAACATGGAGAAAAATCCACAACCATAATTTACTTTATTTTATTTTTTAATGAAAATTTATTGAATTTTTGCAGTTTTATATTCAATCAGACAACACAATGTAACATTTATCATACAAAAGAAAAAAGAAGCGCCCCCCCTCCTCGTGACTTCCCTCAACTTCCCCTTCTGGTTCTTTAATTATTTACTGCTTCTGCTTAATTATTATCTTATTTTTATGTTCTTATACCTTAATGCTCTTGCACAGATAACCATACTTTAAGGCATACAAAAGTTAAAATACTAAAACAGATTAGAATTACCTCAGCTTTCTAAACATCTGGGTCGTCTTGTCAAAGCAAGAATTTTTTTAGGAGGCGCCAAAAAGAACACAGTGAAGGACCCTGCTTGATCTCAGGGAGTTCCAAAGTGCAGGTGCTGCCACACTAAATAACAAATCATCAATGATTCCCAGGTTGCTTGGTGCAAAAGCAAGGTACTGCCTTCAAGAGACCTTTCCGTTTTATCTCAGATGCGGAAACCCAGGCACAGAGACTAGTTTCCTGAAGATCCACGCAGTGAATTCACCCTACAGTTAAAGTCAATAAGAAGGAAAGGCGCTTACCTATGGTGGATCAACTTCCGGCAGCAGAAGTTGAACGCAAGCCTCCTCACGTGGCAGGAATGGAGTGAGGCAGAAGGCCACACAGAAGTACCAGCAGTTGTAAAAACTATAACCCTGTAGGTAAAGGAGAAAAATGCCCCGTTAGCCACCACTACTGCTAAGAGCTGGCCTGCCACAAATCTCACCGTCAGACACAGTGCAATGCTCTTCTGACCTCTTCTAAAGTAAGACACAAGCTAAAATTAGAGATGGTATTTTCCCAGTGAAAGGTAAGTGCGTATGTGATTCTCTGCGGAAAAGCAGCACAACTTTCAGTGAGGCTGTTCAATCTGAGCAGAAAATAGCAAGCTAAAGGAAACAACCGATGGCACCAATTTATTCCCCCCCCCCCCGCCAACTTCTTAAAAGCGTGGAGCCACCTAGACAGCTGCCTCGTTTGTCTCCATGGCTGGACTGATCCTGCCCCAATGAAGGACCCCAGCATTGAACACATAGAGAAGACAATTAGCAATTGCATGGATGGATTTATATGTATTTATTCATTTCTGCCCCACCTTTCTGGCAAAGAGCTCAAGGTGGCATATCCTTACAAACAACCCTGTGAAGTAGGTTAGGCTGAGAGACTGTGACTGGCCCAAGGTAACCCAGTGAGCTTCATGACGGAGGGAGGACTCGAACCCTGGTCTCCCAGGTCCTAGTCCAACACGCTAACCGCTATTCCATATTGGCTCTCACACCACAACTACTTTTTCATTTTAAAAAATAAGTAGCAGGCACGGGGCCCAATACTAACCAGGAGGTTCCTGCCAGGGGCGGGGGGCGCAAAGGGGTTTTAATCCTTTCCTGCCACCTGATTCAAATCAGCCTCCCCTGCTAACTGTTAAAAAGTCGCCCAGGCAATTGCTAATTGTATAAATGGCACCTCCTTAAGCCTGGGCCAGAATTCCCTAATAAGTAACTGTCACTAAACAATAAAGTAATAAGTAACTTTCTGGACATTCCTTGTTTCCACAGGAACAAGTTTGTTTGGTTTGATTTCTGGCCTTAAACCAAGCCACAGAACTACATAAAACCAGGGCGAGAATTCTTCAGAGTGTTGGTTTTTGGGGGTGTTTTTTTTTTGCAGTCAAAGGTCCATATAGTTAAAGCTATGGTTTTCCCAGTAGTGATGTATGGAAGTGAGAGCTGGACCATAAAGAAGGCTGATCACCGAAGAACTGATGCTTTTGAATTATGGTGCTGGAGGAGACTCTTGAGAGTCCCATGGACTGCAAGAAGATCAAACACATCCATTCTGAAGGAAATCAGACCTGAGTGCTCACTGGAAGGACAGATCCTGAAGCTGAGGGTCCAATACTTTGGCCGCCTCATGAGAAGAGAAGGCTCCCTGGAAAAGACCCTGATGTTGGGAAAGACTGAGGGCACAAGGAGAAGGGGACAACAGAGGACAAGATGGTTGGACAGTGTTCTTGAAGCTACCAGCATGAGTTTGACCAAGCTGTGGGAGGCAGTGGAAGACAGGAGTGCCTGGCGTGCTCTGGTCCATGGGGTCATGAAGAGTCGGACACGACTAAACGACCAAACAACAACAAAGACCTCCATGTATATTCCCCAAGATTTGGAGAAAACACACAAACAAACACACAAACACACACACACACACACACACACACCAACAACAACAACCATGGAGACCAATATTTTTATTTTTATTTTTATTATTAAAAACTGGAAATCTCATGCAGAGAATACAGTGGTTAAGAACTTAATTTGTTCTGGAGGTCCGTTCTTAACCTGAAGCACCACTTTAGCTAATGGGGCCTGCTGCTGCCGCTCCGCCAGAGCACGATTTCTGTTCTCATCCTGAAGCAAAGTTCTTAACCCGAGGTACTATTTCTGGGTTAGCAGAGTCTGTAACCTGAAGTGTCTGTAACCCGAGGTACCACTGTATTCAAATGCACTTCTCTTCTGCTCTAAGCTTGAGCACTAATGCTGCACCATCAGCAGTACTGAACATGCTTCTGAAACAGATCCAATTCCTGGCCTTATCTTCCTGGCATGCCGGAGCAGAGAGCTGTTTGCTTCCAGGAGAACATCCTGTGCTTTCTCTGTTTTAAGGAGGCAGCCATGTACAGGTGCCAAATGAGCAGACTCTTTTCCTGCCACCCCCAGTCATTCTGCTGCTCGAGACCTCAATGAGCCTGTGCAACGAGGCCAGTCTCACTACCTTGTGCCAGTAAGAGGACAGAGACCTTTTATTTAAAAGGTTCATCTAAAAGGATGGCAACTTGCCCTGTGCTCAAGCTGGAGTTGTTTTGGCAGCTCCCTTAGGTTCGTATTGTTGATGGTCAACCTGGTATTTCATTATGGTGCTATGTATATAATTCTGTGCTTCCCTCGTCCCGCAAAATAAGATAATCCAAATTCTGCTTCCCCCAAATTCTGTGAATTCTCCAAGAGATACAGATGAGAGATGAAACTTAACTGAATAGTCTCCTTTTTGCAACATTTTTGTCCCTTTCCTGAATTTCAAAAAGCATAAGGACTAGAAACTTGAATAGTAAAAGGTGAAATTCTTAGAATGCTGACTTCTGCTCCCATTATCAGTTTCTGCCTGTTGTGTACACACAGCCTATTTATTTACTGACTACATTTATATACCACTTTTTTGCCAAATTGCATCTCAGAACTGAGGAAGGTGTTCTGGGACAGGTCCCCTAGACTGTCAGCTGATAAGCCCGAATTAGGTCTTGAGGGCCATGACCAACAACTAGGTTTCCTGATATGATATTTGGAAATTGTACACTTCCTGCTTTTGCCATTCTGCAGGTGTCATTCTGGGCTCCATAGTTTACCCTTCAGAGTTACAATTTTGCCTGTAAATACGTGTAAGTGTGAACTGAATTCTACCCCGTTCCTACTTCCAAATAAGCAAAGGTGAGACTATCTTTTTTCCCATCGCTTTACTCATGGAAGCGACTCAAGGCAACTTACAAAGACAGCATAAATCCTAAAACCAATTACAATAAACATAATCAATCAAAACAACCTTAGCTGCGATTCCTGTATTGCATGGGGTACCTTTCCAACTCTATGATTTTATATATATATATAAACAAACCCAGACACATCTAGGGATCAGGCTGAAAGCAAGTGGGATTTATGCAGCTTCTCCTCTAACTCAAACCCCACATTTCTTTAGAATCAGCATAGGGAGCCTATGGTCTTCCAGATGTATGGTAGACTATCATACAACATGTAACATACACAACATGGCTCATCATCCATGACTGTTGGTCATGCTGGCTAGAACTGAAGGGATCTGGAGTTCAATAATGTCTGGATAGCCATGGCTTCACCATCACTGCATTAAAATAACACCTTTTGCCTACATATTAAAAAACCCCACCCGACCAGAAGCATTGGTTCCCAGAACTGTCTTGTCCAAAACTGTTTCTCAGCACTCTCTGGAAACACTGTGTCATCTCCAAATGTTGCCTGCGATCTTGAGAATTGGGTATGGCACAAGACCCAGCGGCTCGAGACAACCCTAGGCATGTCTGCTCAGGAAAAAAAGTTGTATTGAGTCCACTAGGACTTACTCCAAGGTGCCTAGGATTGCCGCCTCAATGGGTTACCGAGTCAGTATGGAATTTAGAAAGTGCATTTTGTTACTTGCCAGGATCAGAGCTGCAAAGCTATAATTGTGCTAAAGAAATGCAAGGGACCCCCAAAAGCCATCTATTCCAACCCCCAGCAATGCAGGAATGCAACGCAGTAAAACACCCCTATCTAACAGAGTACAGAAAAGCATGCAAGACTGCTATCTTCTGCCTGTGCACTCAGGGGCTTGTGCCCAGGTTAGGTGTGTAGAAATCTGCACCCTGAACAGTGCAACAGGGCTCTAAATTCAGCATTACAATAGCAACAAAATAATAATTACTTGTAATAATCAAGATTGACTGACTGATTGAATTACTAGCAGGGAGGGAAACAGCGTTACAGTATACTTTTAATGCTACTTTCAAAATTTATTCAGTAGTAAATTTGCAGAGACAACAACTGCTTTCTCTCCCAAACCACAGAATCAATTATTATAATGATGATTATGGCCGTCATTTCCATTTCTTCCTGCCTGCACTCACAGTGTAAGTCAGAACGCTGTCTTTGTCCCACGAGGTTTCCAGAGCCTGCTACCTTATGTTGAAAACAGCAGCAGTTATTTTACACAGCATTCCAACACTGTCGGAAACAATTCCCCACCCATTTTGTATCTTGGAAATTTATTTTTACTTCTTCTTTAGGGCTTGTACCCAGTGTGCAACGAACTTTAGGAAACACAACAATCTCTTCTTGGGTTGTAACACCCAGAAAGTGAAGGAATTATGCAGCATCTGAATGCAGACTCTGCACAAACCATGCAGAAAATTCAAATTCGTATTCATCTTTGTATGTGATGCAGGTCATAACTAGTAAGCCCACAGTATGGTTTTCTTTGAATTAAAACCCAGATAGGTATGTTAATTCGGTCCCCATGAAGCTATAATCTGATCAAGTAATGTGGGACATGATCAGATATCTACATATGGAGTTAAATGTTTATTTACTAATTTATTTTTGCAACACTTTGGTGCGTTGGCACGGCAACGATTGCATAACATTTAACCGTGCAGGAGGTTGGTACTGTGCAGCCATTTTTTTGGGGGGGGGGGAGGAAAAAGTATACCCTCTTCCTCCATCTGTTCCATGTTCAGATCCCCATAACTATGTGAACATATCCAAGCTCGTCAATAAGCAGATCTGCTGACTGAGTGCCTTTGATTGCCATGACATTACATCAACAACCTGCAATCAAACAGTCCAGGAACATTCTCTGCTTAGAAAAGGAAGCAGGCTGCAATTTCGTTGTCATTTATGCCGGTGAGCAGAAGCCTACTTTTGGAAAAACACAAATGGCTATTCCTGGGTATCAGAATCATCCCTGCCTTTGTTCAACTACAGAATGTTTAATTCCATTACGTAACGCTGGGTGCATTAAAACCCAGCAATGTCCTACTGTAAATGCTCTTTGGCACTGCGAGCTTAAGCATGTTTACTCACAGGAGAAGTCCCAGTGTGCTCAGTGGGACACACTCACCAGGGAGAAAGCTCAGCCAGACTTATTTTCAAGTAAACATGTACAGGACTATGATGCCGCAGTTTCTAAAATGCTCTTCCACTACACAAACACCATACTAATGACACACTCTGGTGTCCTACAGTGATGCCCCTCAGACAAATAACCTGGTACAGTAAGCAGGGTTGCCAGACCTGCAGGTCAGACCTGATGTCTCCAGGTTTGCCTGGCCCCCCTCCAGGTGGAAAGCTTAAATCTCCAGGTCCACCAGAGTGTCTTTAATTACCTATCTATCAGATTGTGCATGCGACTTGCAAGCTTCAACCCACCAAGAGCCAGCTGCAAATTGCAGGGCAAGCACTTCCTCCACTCCTTTCTCCCAATTAACCTCTGTCTTCAGACCCTACTCCTCTGACATCACCAGGGGCCAGGGCCACCCCTAGGTCTCAAGTTTGTACTCTGAAATCTCAGGGTCTGGGGTGTTCCTGATTTGGCCATCCGAACAGCAGGCTAGTTCCCCTATTCTCTCTCCAGACAAGCAAGGGGCATCACCAGAATCCACTGACACACGTTACATGGGGGTAAAAATGTGGAGTTTGTCCTGGGGAGAATTTCAAGGGGGGGGGGGGAGGCCTGGAAGGCCTCATTTGGGTTTCCCAGCCATGTTCTGTGTTAATTTATGGTGCTGGCATTGTGGGGAAAACCAGCATTCATTCCCCTTATTTCCAGCACAACTCCAAACCCTTCGCCCATTCTCCTTCCTCAAGCAGTTATGAAGCCTTCTTGTTCTCCATTACAGTGGTACCTTGGGTTAAGTACTTAATTCGTTCCAGAGGTCCGTTCTTAACCTGAAACTGTTCTTAACCTGGAAGCACCACTTTAGCTAATGGGGCCTCCTGCTGCCGCCACGCTGTCGGAGCCCGATTTCTGTTCTTATCCTGAAGCAAAGTTCTTAACCTGAAGCACTATATCTGGGTTAGCGGAGTCTGTAACCTGAAGCGTAAGTAACCCGAGGTACCACTGTACTTTCAAATGTGCTTCCACAGAAACAAGATTCCAAGCTGGTTAGTGTCTGTACTAGAAGACAAGGCTTCACAACACAGCACTTTTGGAAAATAGCAGCATGAAGGGAATCGTTCCTTAAAAGATAATGGCTGCTTCCTTATTGCAAAGCACCCTAGCAGAACGCTGCCCCATCATTTAGGCACCGAACGTCCTGTCCTTTGGGAGCATTTACACTGGGATAGCTGAATCTTGAACAAAATGACTTTCTGCCTGCTCAGCCTTTTCCTAATCTGCTGCAGCTACAGCTAGGGACTGTCAACATCACAGTGGTTTTAACACAGATGTTACAGAGCGAAGGGGAAATGGAGAGTCCATAGCCCTGTTCACATGAAGCAGAAACGCAACACATGGCCAGGCATGAACGAGGGATGACGCCCACGTAGTTGGGAGAAATCCTGCCTGCTTCACTCCCCCGTTGATGCTGTTGCTGCATTACGTGGAGCTCAGCCATAGTTTGGCTTATGATTACATCCAAACCCAGGCTCATGGTTTGTCTCCCCCAAGAACAAATCTTGGTCAGAGTTTGTGGTTTGTTGGGAGCGAGACAACCCACAAGCCCAGGTTTGGATACAATGCTATACCAAACCATGGCTTATCTACAGGTAGTGTAGCAGCGGCAGGAGGCAGACGTTGAAAGCAGCAACAGTTTTTGCTTTGTGCATTCACACACTCACCAGTTCACGCTTAGCCATGGTTTGGTGATAGGTGAGAATTGGGCCCATCCCTGAAGAAAAGTATCAGCCTTCCTCACAGATCAGTCCAGGGTACCAAATCTGAAGACGGTTGCATCTAACTCGGTGCTGTCTAAACCAATTGCCAACAACTGTCCAGGCTCACTCCCATTCCTACCTAGAAAGGCTGAGGGTAAAATCCTGGGACCTTCCATATGCAAAGCACATTCTCTTCCAAAAGATAAAATCCCTTCCTTTAAACAGAACAAATAGTCGAGGATCACCAGTCAACCATAGCTGAATAAAGCAGTATACAGTATATTAATTTCAAAACAAAGTAACTAAGGCTGCAATCCTGCTCACACTTACCTAGGACTAAGCCCTACTGAACACACCGGGACTTGTTTTTAAGTAGCCATGCCTAGGATTGTGCTGTAAAGTGGCAATCATATAACTAATTCCTAATTTGATGGGTCTTACTTCCGGGGACACGGGTGGCGCTGTGGGTAAAAGCCTCAGCGCCTAGGGCTTGCCGATCGAAAGGTCGGCGGTTCGAATCCCCGTGGCGGGGTGCGCTCCCGTTACTCGGTCCCAGCGCCTGCCAACCTAGCAGTTCGAAAGCACCCCCGGGTGCAAGTAGATAAATAGGGACCGCTTACCAGCGGGAAGGTAAAGGGCGTTCCGTGTGCTGCGCTGGTGCCGGCTCGCCAGAGCAGCGATGTCACACTGGCCACGTGACCCGGAAGTGTCTCCGGACAGCGCTGGCCCTCGGCCTCTTGAGTGAGATGGGCGCACAACCCTAGAGTCTGTCAAGACTGGCCCGTACGGGCAGGGGTACCTTTACCTTTTTTACTTCCGAGTTGCTGTGCATAGGACTGCGGTCTAATCGGAGACAGAATTCCTTCCGCCACCCAAATATGGTGTTCAGTCAGATCTAAAGGGAAAGAGAACCCAACAACGCTACAGAAGGACACATGCAACCAAAGGTGTTTCCAAACTCTTGCTATTTTCGGGTGCAATTCAATCACTTTGCAGCAAATTTGAATTGTGCAATTAAAAATGGAGATCTCGTACAAGAGAAATCAGCTTCCCCAAAAGATCAGTTTCTCCAATAAGGAGAGCTAGGGGTATCCCATGCCTGTCCGTGGAGATAATACTGAACTAGATGGATCAATTTTCTGACTCAGTAGAAGGCAGCTTCTTAGGTTCACTGGAAAGCGTGGGATAAGGCTTGATGCATTGTCATCAGACCTCCCCGCAAACAGATGAGGACAAACGCTCAACAAACGGCCAACTTCGTCTAACCTCCCTGCAAGCAAATCAGGAGACATATTCAACCAACAGATACTCTGGAGGAGCTGTCCTCCCCCCGCCCCGCCCCAACCCAATCTGTTCTCATTAAATGACAATGCATTTGGAGATCGGTGCATAAAAACACTCAGCTGATCATGATCTTGGTTTTTAGAAAATTAAAAACCCAACACACACATGCGCAAACTCACCCAAACCCTTCCTGATCCCGATGATTGACAGAACGAATCACGAGAGGCAAATAAAACAAAATGCCCACTGTGCAGCCAGGAACACAATAGACGGTTGTTTCTGTCCACACGGCCGCTAGCAACCCCCACAGTCACACAGAGCACAGTTGTGTGTTGATGCAACCCTACCTACACCCCAGTCGCCAGCACTGAGGTCAGCAGCGCGGACGCTCCCAGGAAAGCTCTCGAATTCAGACGTGTCAGCGAAAGAAGGCGGGAGGGGAGGATGGCAGGAGGGTCAGCCCGGGCTCTGCTTGCATCTACCCGCTCCTAAGGAGGGGCAGGAAGAGAAACCTCCCCGGGCTGCCACAATTGCCGCTAGCCAGAGCTTTGGGCCGTCTGCAAAAGCAGCTAAGGCGGCCTTGCAAACACAACCGTCCCCTATGCACCCAAGCTGACCTAAACCCACACAAATACACACGAGGCCCATGCCAATGCTTTTCCTTGCTTTGCCCACCCCAAACAAACGACAGGAACAATTGCAAGCCCCGGGCCTACCTTCCACGCAGATCCACACCTTTGCAAAACAGCAAAGGTTCCTGCTTGCTTTCCACCTCGCCAACCCCTCTCGCTCTCTCTTCTGCAGAAGGACGGCCCAGCTAGTCGCCTCCAGAGAGGCGGGCCAGGCTTTTGCAAGCGTGCCAGGAGCAGAGGCGACGTGCAAGAGCCGCGCGCGCCGGCTGCTGCTGCTGCTTTGCGGCTTCCCCCGGGGACGGGACTGGGGCGCACCGAGCACGTTCCGGAGCGCGGCGCCTGCAGCCTCCCTGCTGAACTCGCCCTACGCAGCTAGGGATCCGACGGCACGCCTCGTTCTCACCCCGGGCTGGAGCAGGAGGAGGAGCTGGAGCAGGAGGGAGGAAGGAGGGAAGAGGCGGCTCTCCAAGCCGAGAAGCAGAGCCAGGCGGGGCTTCTGGGCGTCCGCATGCAAACCGGGTTGAAAGCGCATCGAGCGCGCGTTTAAAGCGCGAGACGAGGTGCCTTGTCGGAGCTGGGAGCTGGGTAGCAGGGCAGCACAGTCTCGGGTGGTTGCAGCCAGGGTCGGATTTAGATTGGATGAGGCCCTAAGCTATTGAAGGTAATGGGGCCCTTTATATGTCCAGCTGTCCTTTGTCAACAACAATTTTTTTTTTGCGTTGAATATATGCTATATAGTAATTTATGGACCTAATTACATCATAGGAGCCTACACAGCACAAAACACTGTTGCTGTATGTAGGTTTTATTTTATTTGTTTTTTTTATCTTATATTTTGGAAATGTACATCCAGATTTTCCCCCCTTTAAATTTTTTGGGGGCTCCCAAGAGAGTGTCAGGAGTTCAGCCTACACTCAAGTAGGACTCTGGCAGAGACACATGCCTGACTGGCATGTTCTCTCCTTCCTGGTCGATCGTTCGGGAGCTTCATAAGCTTTCTTCAGCCCGAACATCACAGTGACCAATGCCAACCGACACCGGCACACTTAGGGATCCGCAGAGTTTGCGCACCTTGCGTGACAGACCTCAGCAACTCAGCATTTTGGCTAATCTACTTATTTACATATAAACACACACGGAGCACCACAACATGGCTCCCTCTCTCTCTCTCTAACATCAGACAGCAAAAGAGCAAAAGAACAAAGGGCACAGTAACACAAACATCCTGTCTCCGTCACTTCCCACTCTGTGGGGTCAAAACATATACAGTGGTACCTTGGGTTACATACGCTTCAGGTTACAGACTCCACTAACCCAGAAATAGTGCTTCAGGTTAACCACTTTGCTTCAGGATGAGAACAGAAATCGTGCTCCGGCGGTGTGGCAGCAGCTGGAGGCCCCATTAGCTAAAGTGGTGCTTCAGGTTAAGAACAGTTTCAGGTTAAGTACGGACCTCCGGAACGAATTAAGTACTTAACCCGAGGTACCACTGTACTTAACCCGAGGTACCACTGTACCGTCATGTGAAAGACAACAATCCCATGACTGCAGTCATGGAGCAGGAATTCTAACAGAGTGGAGCCCTAAGCTATAGCTTGTTTATACATAAATCTGGCATTGGTTGCAGCCCTGGTCGCCACACCCTGTCTGTAGCGACCAAGAAACGGGATTCCACAGTGTGGCATAATGGTTAGAGCGCTGGACTTGGGCCTGGTTCAAATCCCTGCTGGGCTGTGGGACAGTCACTGTAGCTCAGCCTAGCCTACCTCACAGCAGGGGCGTAGCCAGGGTTTTTTGGGGGTGGGATCTAAGATTTGCATTGCATTGTATTGATTTAGGGGTGCAACTGCCCCCTGCTCCCCCCTTTGGCTATGCCCATGCCTCACAGGGCTGTTGTGAGGGTCAAACAGGGAGGGGGGAGTATGTAGGCCCCCTTGAGGTCCCTGAAAGAAAGGTGGAGCATAAATGTACAGTATTAAATAAGTTTATGTGGTAGAGCAGGATATAAATCCACAGTGAAGATTCTTTGATGTTGAAGTTCCCAGTGACCACTTATTCCCTGAACCAGGTGCAAATTGAAGCTGAGGCACAGATGGCAACAAGAACTGCCTTAAAAATGATTTATTTTATGACAATTGTATTTTATTAACACCCGGTGAGGGATAAAACTAGACAGCCTCACTTTTAAAGGCATGATTCCATCAGGCCTAGTCAGGAAATTAAGGATACGTACATCTTTTCCACAATGTTTGACTTCATGTGGGTTCCCCCCACCACACACACTTTCAGACGTTTTTTTTTAACTGTGCAGTTTTCGTGTGCTTTTGTTGTAAACCGCTTTGATGTTCTTCATGAGATAGCGGCCAAAAATAGTTTCATGAATGCGTGGTCATTTTCTGTCAGAAACACTGTTTTGAGTTTAAACAAGAGTTTCACTTATAATTCCCCACAACTGAACGGCTGCTGTTAAATCTATTGCTTCCTAGCCGCTTTGAGTCCGTCAGGGAAAAATAGATGATTATTATTATTAATAATAATAATTAATAATAATAATAATAATAATAATAATAATAATAATAATAATAGAATGGCTATTTGCTGTTAATTTGCCTCTAGGTCATTTTCCTCAGGAAATTATAAACAGCTTTATCCTGCCAGACAGACCCCTAAGCACCTCTTGCTCTTTTGCTAACCAGGCCCTATCTGCCAGTTAAACTGTCATATTCTTCCTTTATCACCCTCACTCTCTTCTGATTAGCTAATGTCCGTTTCCTATCTGTCATTGTGTATACACCACACCTTTAAAGCACATTTTGAGCAAGTTATTTCAAAGAATTATGGGAACTGTAGTTTCCCCCCTCACCAACCCTTAACAAACGACAGCGCCCGGAATTATTTGAGGGAGCAAATTTGCTTCAAATGTGGAGCAATAGAGTCTGTTGACCATGTCCCTAATACTTAGGTATAGAAATGTACCTTTGAAACACATTCCCGCCCAAAGAATCCTAGGGAACTGTAGTTTACTTCTCCCCAGAGCTACAATTTCCAGCACCCAGAAAGCCTACAGTTCCCAGAAGTATTTTATTGTTGGGTGCAAGGGTTTCATTGGAGGATTTTAAACAGAAGTTGAATGGCCATCATCTATCAGGAATTGTTTAGCTGCGATTCCAGCATTGCAGGGGGTTGGACTAGATGACCCTCAGGACCCTTCCAACTTTACAGTTTGTATGTTTCTAAGTGCTTTCAGTGTATAATGTGCTGATTCTCCCCCATTAAGAAATCTCCCAGGCATATCTTATTCTGTAGATCGGTGTTGTTTTGCGTACGGTTTGCCATAAATAAATAAATAAGCTTCTGACTTCAGTGCAGAAGAGGATAATTTTGTCTTGCCGGCTTCATTTAAGAAAGAGCAAGCGAGCATATTTTCATATATCTGTTTTAAACTGTTTTAAGGAGATAGATGGTTTTAATTGTGCATTTAATCCTGTTGGTCTGTGACTGTAGCAAACCAACAATTTATTCATACATGCTAGTACAACTGTTATTATCTGGACAGGGGTCAGCAAACTTTTTCAGCAGGCAGCTGGTCCACTGTCCCTCAGACCTTGGGGGGGGGGGCTATATTTTTTTTGGGGGGGGGGAATGAATGAATGAATTCCTATTCCCCACAAATAACCCAGGGATGCATTTTAAATAAAAGGACACATTCTACTCATGTAAAAATACGCTAAATCCCGCGGGCTGGATTTAGAAGGCGATTGGGCCGGATCTGGCCCCCAGGCCTTAGTTTGCCTACCCATGACATATAGCCTCAATTGTTCACCCTCATCCACCCCAGGAAAAATTTTATTTGGGGGAAAAAACGAATAAAGACCCACTCATTTGTATGGGAGCAAATGCAAACTGCAATACGCTTGCATGCATATTTGGAGAAGAGGGTGGGGGAAAATAAGAGCAGCACTGTCCTTTCCTTGGTTCCCACTTTATCTACACACGGCCAACTTCCTTTAGAAATTAGCATGAAAGCTTCTGGGACATATGGCAAGTTAACTAACTAGGGCAAGAAAATAGGATGAAGCAAATGATAGTCTCTAGCGGACGTTTTTCTCTTAACTCTGCGACCCGGGAGGAAAATGCTGGAGCACCAGCGCCACCCCGTGCCCACAATGTGCAACAACCGCAACCCTTGCAATAATCAGGTCCACGTTTGCAGTTCGGTGCGAGGGACGCCATTATTTTACTGTATTTTTGGGCGTCTGGGGTTGCCTTCTAGGGCGCAGTTAACGCAGAGCAATCCTAATCTCCAGACCCTTTATTTTAAATATATATATATACTTTCGGAGCAGGGAGCAAACCGTGTCGGAGAGCTCGCATTTTATTTCCTTGCTCACTTATTTAAATAAATCCACAACCTGGCAGGACGTGGCAGTGCAATGAGTCTGCACGGTGGTTCCTTTTTTTTGCTTTTCTTCTCGGAGCAGCGGGGAAACCATCTTATCTGCCAGGAAGGGCGGCGGCGAGCAACAGAGAGTTGCAGGGGAATATTTGCTGCGAAGCTCCTTCCCTTTTGCAATGAACGTGGAAAGGGGGGGGGGGGAGCAAGCAAGCCGGAAATAGCGCTGCAAGAATTTCCCGACGTCCTTTAAATGCCGTTCAGAGCCTCTCTGCAATCGGATGGTAGCGTGGCCGAGTGGTCTAAGGCGCTGGATTTAGGCTCCAGTCATTTCGATGGCGTGGGTTCGAATCCCACCGCTGCCAAGATACATCTTTTTTATTTTCCCCCTTCTCTCTCTCTTCCACCCGAAATCTCGGTAATTTGCTCCCCGTTGATTGGAAAGGTGATCTTGAAAGATTTTGCTGATCTTCAAAGTCCCGGTTTCTCTCTCTAGCTAGGGCGGGTTTCGGGATGAGCTGCCGTTTGCAATGCAATTGCGATCTCTGCAATGCCCTTCAGGAATGCGGCTGGGAGACCCACACTCGCAAGGCTGCCGGGTGAAATTCCCTTAATACTTCGCTTTTTATTTCGTCGTTTCCCCCCGGGGACTGAAAATACTGTTCTGTCTCGCAGCTCTCGCTGTTCTAAAACAGGCCTGACATGCATCTCAGCCCATTCATTGCCTAGACAAAAACCACGCGTTTTCAATGGGGAGAAGAGCGAAAAACCGGTAAACTAAACATATACGAACTGCAAAACCATGTAGGAATGGAACGACATGCCCATTTCGGTTGTCACTTTCGATTCTCTCCGTTGCTCATTTCCCTAATCTTCGGTTCCCCTTATATCTACAGCAACTTTTTATTTAATTAAAAGAAACCACACCAAAACACTTAAGTATTTTAGTGCAAATTTCTCCTAAAAATACCGCTTTTTGTTCCTATGTGGGTTTGACTAAGCCACACATTTTTGCAATCAGTTTCCCTGAATACAATGCATGCATTTTGTATTGCTTCGGAAAGGGTGATTTTGATAAATCCATCTCTGAATGTAAACCGAACCGAATTTCTTCCTCCATCCCTACTTGGAAGTAAACCCTACTGAATTAGAGCTCACCTAGGGACAGCAGGAGGCAGGATTCCTGTATTGCAGGGGTGGGTGGGCTGGATGACCCTTAGGGTCCCTTCAAAGTACAATTATATACCATAAGATTGTTAGTCTATGTATTTCAATGGAACACAATCCAGTTTATGGATTTGCCATATCCTACCCAATCACATCTACTGTATTTATGCAAATTGAATGCGCCATCAAATTTTCAAAAACCTTGAAACAAGAAAAGTATTTGCTGGCTGGTGCCATCAAATCTAACGTGCGCCCTAATTTTCGCAACGTAATTTGGCCAAAAAAAGGTGTGCATGACATTCAAGTAAATACGGTGTTTTAAAACAAAAAATACGCCCCCCAAAACATTAACTTGAAGATACTGCAGTACCAAGTTAATACCCTGGACCAGGCAGGCAAGGCATATTGCACTAATATTGTACCAGTTGCACTGGTTACTGGTGCACTTCCAGGCCCATTTTTAAATACTGGCAGTGACCTTGAAATTAAAGGCTCACCTATATCCATAGACGCCTGCCCATAACTCCAGACCTGTATCCAAAGCCTTGTTCTGATGCCCACCAGCAAAGGGAGTTCAGCTGACATACACATCGGCCAGAGCCTTTTTGGCAGCGGCCCCACAATTGGGCAATGCTAACACACAGCAGCATTAGGCAGGCCCCATCCCAATATATTTTGAAACCCTAATATTTTACCTGGACTTAACGGAAACAGACTACGGCTAAGGGATGAGATGGTGTGGCCTGGTCTCAGTTCATGCTGCATTTTTGATGATTAAAAAAGGTAAAGGTACCCCTGCCCGTACGGGCCAGTCTTGACAGACTCTGGGGTTGTGCGCCCATCTCACTCTATAGGCCGGGGGCCAGCGCTGTCCGGAGACACTTCCGGGTCACGTGGCCAGCGTGACATCGCTGCTCTGGCGAGCCAGAGCCGCACACGGAACGCCGTTTACCTTCCCGCCAGTAAGCGGTCCCTATTTATCTACTTGCACCTGGGGGTGCTTTCGAACTGCTAGGTTGGCAGGCGCTGGGACCGAACGACGGGAGCGCACCCCGCCGCGGGGATTCGAACCGCCAACCTTTCGATCGGCAAGCCCTAGGCGCTGAGGCTTTTACCCACAGCGCCACCCGCGTCCCTTTTTGATGATTAGACCAGTGTTATTAAATGTAGCATTTAATGCTGGAAAGGACGTTGATTCTTGAAAGGCGGGGCTTATAAATTAATCCGTTAAAACGAGCAACCGGAGGAGCCAACACATAAAAAAAAGAAACAAGAATAGATGGGTGAGGCCGATGCGCTCCCCTCTTTACACCAGAGGGCACTGTAATGCCTTCCAGGTGGTGTTGGAACGACAACCTCCGGGGATTGTCTTTGCTCTTTCAAATTTCACCTTGGGCAAGGCCAAAATTCGGCCTGTCCCACCCCCTATCTCTTGCCTTCCATTCTGCTCAATTCACTACATCACAGGGCCAGTGGAAGTTGTAGTCCAACGACATTTTGAAGGCCACAGGTCCCCCCTCCATCCCTTTTCAAACAACACAGAGAAACCTTCCCCTGCCCTCAAGAGTGCTTATTCACATGTAAAGGACAGACCACCGCCTTCTCCAACCACGTATTATATGTAAACATGGCGAGACCAGTGGACCTGCTTTTCCACAGGCCAGTTTTGTCGGCTTCGGCTCTTGGAGAAACACAGGCAGGTTTTCAGGTGTGGTTTTATTTTCAGCTCGTGCTGCAAAGTTGGCGAGAGACATCCGGTGCCGTGCAAAATGGTTCGCTGTTGGCACTGTTCTCCTGGATCACTTTCTCACCTTCGTTGTTTCTCATCATGACCTGGAGAGGCAAGAGGCCGGTCCTGATGTGTCTGTGGAGGATTATTTGTACGCAGCCTTTGAAAGCCCCCCTCTCTTCTTCAGTTTGACGAAAGACGAGGAACCAACTGAACGTAGACACCGCTGATATAAAAACAACACTCTCTCCCCTTGTGTGAGTCTCCTGAGTGTGATTTTCGGTGGCCATTTTGGCTTTCTGTTCATTAGCCACCGCAGGACGATTTCCTTGTATGTTTCTTATTCCTCTTAATGTACCTTCCTGCCTGCCTACTACTTTAGAGCTAAGAAAAACAGACCATGCGATCCAAGGGCAATGTTCCCCCGGCCGATCCTGTGCCTGAGAACGGCTGGTTTATCGCACGACAAGATGCCGATACTTTCCCCAGTTCTTGTGAACAAATTCCCAAACTTCTTGACGGTAAACTGCCAGGATGATCAGGGCGATGAACAGGGCTATCACCACGAAGCTTTTCAGCATGAAATAATTCTTCTTGCGGGGCCTGGTTTTCAAAAAATGATCCACGCAGTCTGCAAACAAGTACTTTTTTGGGGCGTAGCCGAGCTGTTGCCGGGCTTTATCTATTTTGAACGTGTTCGTGTAAGCAATGTTGTACACCTGCGAAGCGAAAGCAAAGGAGTTGGGTTTCTTTTAAAAACTGTTTTGAAACAACATGAGGGCAAATGACAATGGAGGGTGCCCGGTCTGGGGTGGGCTTCCCAGATTCAGTGCCCTCCAGATGTCGCTGCACCACAATTCCCTCCATCCCATCATTGTTTCCATCGCACATTTAAAATGATGCTTTTCGTAAGAACTTAAGAAGGCACCAGCTGTATCAGGTCAAAGGCCGACCTAGTCTTGGCATCCTGTTCTCACTGTGGGCAACCAGATGCCTATGGAAAGCCCAGAAGCAGGGGCTTCGCTAGGGGCGCCTTGGAAGATGGCCGACAATACCATCTCTCCAGCTCACTCGAGGTAATTAAGGGGCTGATATGGGAGTAAATCAGCCTCCCGTTTTTCTCCCCGGTGTAGGGGGAGATGCAGCCTCGTCCGCAGTTGTCCATAAATCACCCCTGAGTTTGAAAGAAGGAGGGGGTGAGGGCACTGGACGGAAAGCCCTCGAGCGAGCTCGGATCTCCCGGACGCTGTCTCCGAGTGCGACCCAAGTTGCGTTTCTTAAGATAAAAAATTGGAAATAAGAATTATCGCACATGCTTCGAGCGAATAAAAGGGTATTTTAGCTGCAAATTAAATCTGCCACTGAGAAGTTAAGAGCGATGGAGTGGACTGGAAAGAAGATAATGTCAGAGAATAACATCTATGCCGGTATGTTGAAACAGAACGGAAGGGGGGGGGGGACTTTTTCTTCTTATTACGATATTACCTAACAACTCCCCCCCTAGAAGAACCGTCAAAATGACCTAGAGCAAGTGAGATTGGAAAATAAACTGTGTGGAAATAAAAATATCAACTAAAGCCTTTGCTTGTTGAAATATCTGGGAAGAAAATAAAAGGTTCTCTTGTGACGCAGTTTTTAATCGGGACCCGCCATTATGAGACAGACTATGTTGCGAGATTAATAGCCATAGGGGGAGGCGAGCCTTTACTCTCTTATCATGTTTGTATTCTAAGTTTCCAGGCACATCTCCCCTGGAAAGGCTAATTTATGGTGCAACTTGTCTGGGAAAATTAATGAGCAAATGCCTAGATTGTATTTCATCAGAACTGAAAAAAATGGCGTCTGCCACCTGAGGAGGACTTTTGGATCAGCGTGTTAAGATTTACTGCAAACAAAAGACTTACCAGCTTTAAAAAAAAGGGAGAGCCTTACAAAGTTAACACAGAAGTATAATATTGTTTACTTTAACTTGCCTGTGGAAACAACTCAGAGGCTATTAAGAAGAAAAAGGATAACATCAAGAAGATTGGAAGATGGGACTGGTGAACACTAAAAGCAGCACAAATATGAGATGATTGGACCCTACTGAACTCAAAAGCATGGGAACCCCCAACAAAAATTTATAATTTGGCAAAATATTTGGACTTTATGATTTGTATTGGTATAATTTGGAATAATTAATGTGATGTGATTGGATTGTTAAATGGAAAACTTAATAAAAATTATTATAAAAAAAAAGAAAGCCCAGAAGCAGGAGCTGAAAACAACAGCCCTCTCCCCACTTGCGACTCCCGGCAGGTGATATTAAGAGGCATCCAATGGAGGCAGGACATAACTATTGTGATATGTAGCCAGTGATAGCTTTCTTACCCACGACTCTACTGGACCCTCTTTTTGAAAAGCACAATAGTTTATTTTAGAATTTCTGCTAACATTAAGGTAAAGGTAAAGGTACCCCTGCCCATATGGGCCAGTCTTGCCAGACTCTAGGGTTGTGCGCTCATCTCACTCTATAGGCCGGGAGCCAGCGCTGTCCGCAGACACTTCCGGGTCACGTGGCCAGCGTGACAAGCTGCATCTGGCGAGCCAGCGCAGCTCACGGAACGCCGTTTACCTTCCCGCTGGTAAGCGGTCCCTATTTATCTACTTGCACCCGGGAGTGCTTTCGAACTGCTAGGTTGGCAGGCGCTGGGACCGAACGACGGGAGCGCACCCCGCCGTGGGGATTCGAACCGCCGACCTTTCGATCGGCAAGTCCTAGACGCTGAGGCTTTAATCCACAGCGCCACCCGCATTAACATTAACAACAACAAAAATATATATGGCAGCATGCCAATTCATAATACCATTAAGAACACCAGCCGTATGTCATGCAAGCCAAGAGTAACAACAGAGTAAAGACGAAAGAAAAATTAGAAGGGGACAGAAGTGTGGCGTAATGGTTAGGATGTTGGGATGTGACCTGGGAGATTTCTCCACCTGTAAAATGGGCTCTTTGTGCGGGACAAAAGCCAGCCAGCCAGATTGCAAAGCTCCCTCTGCACTACAAGGGCTCTTGGTATCTTTTAAAGTTTGTTTTCTTGTGCTTTTCTATTTTGTAATCCGCCCTGGTAATTTGCTTGAAGGGTAGAGTATAAGTTACTACAACAAATGGCTCAGTCAGTAGAGCATGAGACTCTTAATCTCAGTATTGTAAGTTTGAGCCCCACGTTGGGCAAAAGATTCCTGCATTGCAGGGGGTTGGACTAGATGACCCTGATGGTCCCTTCCAACTCTACACTCCTGATTCTATGAAACAAACCAAGCACGTAATAACGTAGGCATGCGTTACCTCATTTCTGGTGACCAAAGGTGTGATTTCAACAATGGGCATTAACAGGTTGTGGAAGTGTTCCATTGCCACAGCTGTACAAAGAAAAAAAAGCACTTGATAAATACAATGGTCGCTTGAAATAGCAGCGCATGCACAAAGCTGTGAGTCAAATGCTTGGGTCTGTCTAGCTCAGTACAGACAGGCAGCAATGCTCCATTCAGACAGACATATTTCCAATACCTGCCTGCAGATACCAGGGATTGAACCCAGGGACCTTCCGCACGAAAATCACACACTCTGCCGCTGAGCCCTGACTGCATTTCTCAAGTCTAACTTTAGCAACTTATTTGTTTATATTGCTAAAAAGAGCTGCCGTTAAACTGTTCTCTGTCATTGGGGTTGTTATTTGTCTCCTTAATAAGATTCCCTGTGCCCGCAGCTCCAAAAAGGTTGGGTTAAATTATATATTAAATTAAATACAGTGGTGCCTCGCAAGACGAAAAGAATCCGTTCCGCGATTCTCTTCGTCTAGCAGTTTTTTTGTCTTGCGAAGCAACCCTATTAGCGGCTAAGCGGATTAGCGCTATTAGCGGCTTAGCGGCTTAGCGGCTATTAAAGGATTAGCGGCTGAGCTGCTAAAAGGCTATTAGCGGCTTAGCGGCTTAGAAAAAGGGGGGGGGGAGCAAAAAAACCCCCGCAAGACTAGCAAGACATTTCGTCTTGCGAAGCAAGCCCATAGGGAAAATCGTCTTGCGAAGCAACTCAGAAACGGAAAACCCTTTCGTCTAGCGGGTTTTCCGTCTTGCGAGGCATTCGTCTTGTGGGGCACCACTGTATGTAATGTAACATTTGGGTTCAGACAGTTGTCACCATGGGCAGCCGCAATCTGGGCTGAGGCCGTGCTGTGAAAGGTTGATCCTTCTCTTCACTTGCTGTTGTCCCGATCAAAATTCCTCCCCTCCTCAACACCTGCATAGGAGTCAACTTCCCCACAGAAACTTTTCCCCATCCTTACCACAAGGCAATGCAGTTGTGGCCAGGGGTGTGTGTGCACGGAGAATGCTGTTTTTTATGGAACAACATCAGGGTTGAAAAACATGAACCTCTGCCCCCTCAGGTCTCAGTTGAGATGGGCGCCGATATAGTGCAATGGGCTGATCTGCACATAACGCTAAACAATGGCTGTCGAGCTTCAGAAACTCAGATCTTTTGTGACTGGGAGAAGGATTTCTGCAGAGTTTAGCTTCTGCTTCCAAACATCTCAGTTTAAGCATTATGGTTTACCACAATGGCCGATTCAACAAGCCAGTTTTCAAGCCATGGTTTGCTGCAAGATAAAATTCCTGATTCACACCGAGTGCAAACCCAAGGTTTTGTCTGAACGACTGTAAAAACAAGCAAACCCCAAACAACTGTTGAACAAACAACTGGAAATATTTTACCTGAAAAATAAGCAATAATAACAGGAACACGTATCCATGGCTTGCTGCAACCCAATCCTTTAAACTGAAAGAAACATTTAAATACTGAAACCAGACAGTTTTGAATGCAGCTGTTCATTTATCGATCTATCCATTCCATAACTTTTCTGTACCATTTGATTGCAGGAAAACCTCAAAGCAGTTTACGAGAAAGATAAAACACTCACAGATTACAACCATAATTTAAAATACAGAGAAGGTTAAAATCGCAGTCAATTTAAGACCAAAACAAATTAAAACTCCTGTTATTGAATTTCTTACACAAAAAAACTTCTGTGTCTGGAAATTTTCACTGGTAAAATACTCAGCAAAGGTTTGCATTATACATAGTCATCTATGGTTTGTAAGGGGGTCCCCCCCCCCATATTCATCTGATTCCCCCCCCAACACTATACAGCTGCCTTTATTAATTATTGCATCTCATCAGGCCATATGAGACTCGAGGCAGATTAAAAAAGAAACGGAGAAATTGAAGCCCGCCAGAGGATACTGGACTCGAACTCCCATCCGTCACAACCACCACAGCCAATAAGCTTAAGAAGTTTTAGAGCACTATTCTGTCTATAACAAACAGCTCTTGCACTCACCAGTGGGGATAACCACTCAATAAGGTTGACCTTCTCGCCATCGTTGATGAAATATGCCTGGCCAGCCTACAAAGAACACAGGGGAAAGAGATCAGAATAGACAGGGGGAACTTGTGGCCATACAAACATTGTTGGACATTAAACTCTCCTCGGCCCCAATGGCCAACGATCATGCAAGGTACACATTGGCAATGAACTTTACATGTACGGTTTGCCTGCAGCCTTAGGAAGGAAAATAACCTACCTGGACACCTTTGTGCTCAGCTGAGAACTGTATGATTTCCTGGAAACTCCGAAGGTTTAGGTGCATTAAATTTATTGCCCACCAAAACAAAACAATAACAAAAACCCTGATGGTTTGATATATAGCAAGAGTGTAAATACAACAATAAACACAGGCGAAACATATCAAAAACAGATTTCACAGTGCAACGTCATTTCACTGGTGCTATCCAAATGCCTGTGCTTTGCCTGGCGCCAAAATGAGGACAAGGGTGGATTCAGGTGGGCCTCCCTTGGGAGAGCATTCCATAAATGGCGGGATGCTATAGAAAGGTCCTGCTCTCTTATCCCCACGCTTCAGACCTTCCTTGGAGGTGGGCTACAGAGAAGAATCTCAGATTATGACCTCAGGGTCAGGGAAAGTTCATGGGGGAAATTAGTTTTAGCAGTGAGCCATATAGTAAACTTAATATATATATTGGAAGATCTGTTTTCTAGGGAGTTGGACACCTCCCAAGATCCTATAGCCAAATTTTGCATGAGAGCAAGGAACAGGTTTTCATCTAGAGAAGCTTTTAATGTTTGACGGACTATTGTATTTTAATATTTTGTTGGAAGCCACCCAGAGTGGCTGGGAAAATCCAGATAAATGGGCGGGGTATAAATAATAATAAATCATCATCATCATCATCATCATCATCATCATCATCATCATCATCATCTATGTTTGGATACACCTGGAAGCCATTTTGAATCAACATGGTGGACTTGAACTTTTTGACGCTGCACTGATGTTAACCACTGATTTCAAAACCACACTGGTGTTTTTGTGGGTTTCTTAGCGTTACTTAGCAACTTCTGCCGGAAAGCTGCTTAGTAAATCAATTATCCCGAAAATGCCACAGCCCTCCAGGTGCCTCACGCCAAGGAAACGCTCTGCACATCCCCAGAATGTTCAGCGCCTGAAAAACTGGAGCACGTGTAACGATATACTCACAGCTATATAGTTCTTCTCAGGAGTGAGAGCGTCCATGGCGAGGATGTGAGCTTGCACGAGATTCTTGACATGAACCCAGTTCATCCGGGTCTCTGGTCCCCCAAATGTGAAGACAAACATCCCTCTTTCGATATTCAACTGTTGGAAGGTATGATTGAAGCATAACGTTGCCAGTTACAACGAGGGGCAAACGAGATGTGATGCAGAATTGTCACTGGCTCTCCTGAGCTGAAGAACAGATTTTTAAAGCAAGCCCTATTCAGTTATCCCAAGCAGAGTAAACCCAGGGCATGCCTTTGCTCTTCTCAATGTGCCAACCCTTATTGTGTTTGAGGAGCGCTATCATTGCCCCGCCCGGACTTCTTGCCTCCAGGCCAAACATATCCAGCTGTTTCAACCTTTCCTTGCGTGGCTTGTTTTCTCTGGTACCTAACTGTAACTGGTCTCATCCCATGGTGGTATTATTATTATTTATTGAATTTATATACCTGGGGGCCTCAGAGTGTTTCACAGAATAAAATCAAGATATAAAACCACAAAATACCTAATACAAATAAAAGCAACAACCCAATAGCCCCTCCACCCAAAACCCCCCACATTTTAAAAGGGCATAGGATGTAAATCCGATCAACCAAAAGCCTGGTTAAAAAGGAACGTTTTTGCCTGGCGCCTAAAGGTGTACAATGAAGGCGCCAGGCGAACTTCCCTGGGGAGAGCATTCCACAGATGGGGAGCCACTGCAGAGAAGGCCTGTTCTCGTGTTGCCACCCTCCGGACCTCTCAAGGAAGGGGCACATGGAGGAGGGCCTCAGAAGATGACCTCAGGGTCTGGGTAGGTTCATATGGTAGTGTTTCCCCCCACATTCACAGAAGAGTGTTCTGAGCAAGTCACAATACGTACGGCTATCCGGGGGAAATGCCTTTGTTCTTCTGGCCCATAGATGCCAGGCGGTCGAAGAGCACAGGTGTGCAGCTTGCCACCTCCTAGGAAACAGGACAAGAAGCCGTTGGCTGATTCTGAACACGTCAATTGAAGAAACTGCTGATGCTGGACCACATGGGACAAGAGAGGCCAGAGGTTTCAGCATCTCCCGACTCCTCCTCCTACCTGCTTCTAGGCTCCTCTAGCTTTGGAGTCTTAAAGGGGCAACCTTCTATCCTGAAGATGAGCATATCTCCCTGTGCTGCTGGACCAGTGAGGTGCAATGGGAGGCACTGGTTCAAGGGCAGGTGTCCACGGAGGTCCTGGCTCTGAGCCTACAGGCCTTGGTGGTATGGGAGTGTCCTCTACGGACTCCTGCCTGCCAACCCCAGGCTCTGCGGTCTCTCAGTCTCCAAGAGCAGGGCCAGAGCTGTGAACCTGGAATAACTTCATAGATGGAGCCTCTTGAGTATGAACCTTAATCGCTGCTTGACTCTGGGGGTCACGAAAGATACAATAAAATCATTCCCCCCCCCAAGGTTGCCACAGGCTAAGATCACAGAAAGGTACCTGGTAAAGACACTCCGTCTGCTCCTAGAACCATCTGTTCTGCAATTGATTTGGTTCTGGAATACTCGTTCATTTGCTAAAAAGAAATCAAATTAATTCGTTTGGATTATTTAGCAAATACCAAAGCACGTAAGCCAACAGATCTGCTTGAACAAGTAATACATTTTTTCCCCACTCAGTCAGTCGCCATCTACATCCCTGGTGCCAAAGAACAGCCCGTATAATGAGATTTTAATCACAGCTCCAAGTCTTACCATGGGGTTATGGGTAAATCCCCAGCAGAGGGTCTTCCACAATTGCAGGAAGACCACACAGAACACCTCTATGTGCCAACTTAGAGGATGGATGGAAGGGGTTTATTTCTGGCTGCCCTGAATCTGGGGGACACTTTCTCCCTTAGGATTTAACCAAGACTGTAATAACATTTATTTATTAAAAAGAGTGAAATTAATGTGGGGAGGGGGTCAGTCTGCCCTACAGGAGTATGGGACACCAGTAGGGAAAGTGATGTCACGTGAAAAGAATTCCATGTGTCTTACTCCTAACAGACCTGCGAGAAGATGCGATTCCGTTCCCCCAAAGCATGGGGTGTAACCCTACAGGGATCATACAGAGAGAAAAATAGGGCTGTTCTTAATCCCACTGTGCCCAAGGGTCTCTAGTGGTAACCTAAGTCTAGAGATGAAGTAGCAGGAGCAAGAGCAGTGTTGTAGCAGGTAGCACAGGGGTGGTTGCCCTGGGTGCAAAATTGCTTCCCTGGATACTTTCAACACCCAGCGCTGCCTCAGTCCAGCTGCACGCTTCTATCACTGGGCCCCGTTGAAAACAGCTTCTAGAGGGGGCTGCTAGGGGCGCCTTGGAAGATGGCCGACAATACCATCTCTCCGGCTCGCACGAGGTAATTAGAGGCTGATTATGGGAAGTAAATCAGTCTCCCTCATCTTCCCGGGGGGGGGGGGGAGATGCTGTCCTCGCCCGCGGTTGCCATAAATCACCCCCGAGTTCGGATGAAGGAGGGGGTGAGAGGCACTGGGCGCACCTCGAGCGGGCTCTGGAACTCCCAGAAGCTGCTTCCAAGAGCGACACTGGTTGCATTGCTTAAAAAGAAGGAAAAAATTGGAGAAGTAAACGCACATGCTTCAAGAGAGGTCAGGAGTGTCTTATCTGCTAATAATTCTACCACTAAGATTATTGGGACGGAAGGAATAGAGGACAACATCAAAGAATCGCAGACATCTTGGTATGTGGAACGTAATGGAAAGGGGGGGGGGGAACTTTCTACTTTTTCAATATGATTTACCTAACAACCCTCCCCCTTGGAAGAACCGTCACTACGACTAATTGCAAGTGGGACTAAAAATAAACTGTGTGGGGAAAAATAATAGGAATTGAAGGTTTTATTCTATGAAAGATTTGGAAGAAGAGAGGCTCTCTCTGTGACGCAGTTAAAATGTGATCCGACACGGACAAGCAGACCTTCGTTGCATGATATATGGTCTTAGGGAGGATGAGCCCTTGATCTGTTATCAGGGTGGGATCGTAAATTCGAAAGGGCGATAATCCTCCTGGAGAGACTAATTTGCGATGCAGTGGGTCTGGGAAAGTTAATGAGCGGACACTTAGACTGTATTTCATCGGAATGGAACAAGATGGTGACGCCTGCTCAAACGGAACTCCTGACTATTGGATTTATGTGAGTGATCTACGAGAGAGCATTACAAAGTCCACACAGAAATATAAACAAGACTGTTTCTTTCAATCCACTTGCGGAGACAACTCGGAGGTGACCGAAAAGGAAAATGAGTAACGACAAGGAGATGAGAAGATGGGGCTGAAAACATCATTGGAAACATCAAAGCAGTAGAAATATAGATGACTGGACTCCTGCCGATCTTGAAGCATGGGTACCCCCCACAAAAAATTATAATTTGGAAAATATTTGGATTTTATCATTTGTATTGTTATAATTTGGATTAATTGGTATGATATGTTTGATTTGGTAAATGGAAACTTAATAAAAATTATTTTTTTTAAAAAAAGAAAACAGCTTCTAAATGCAAACTGGGAAGCAACCTCTCCAGACAATGGAAGAACTATTTTTCCTTATCTCTGTGGCTGCAATCTCTTGGGTGATTGCGGACGCTTTTAAGCAGCTGGATGCGCAAGCAGCCATTTCCCTCCCTCCCATCCAACCAACCAACCCCTCCACGTGTCTCTGGGCACTGGCAACCCATCATACACCACTGGCTGGTGGGGAAGAGAGGAGGAGGAGGAGGAGGAGGAGGAGGAGGAGGAGGAGGAGGAGGAGGGAAAAGAGGCAAGTGCCCACTAGGACTGGTAAGACAGAAGGCAAGGAGACTAGCAGTAGCCAAACCCAATAACAGACAGGCAGGGGCACAACATGACTGGTTCTAAGACCTTCTGGATCAGGCCAATGGCCCATCGAGTCCAGCATCCTGTTCTCACAGTGGCCAACCAGATGCTTGTGGGAAACCTACAAGCAGGACCCAAGCACAAGAGCCCTCTCCCCTCCTGTGGTTTCCAGCAAATGGTATTCAGAAGCATTGCTGCCTCTGATCGTGGAGGCAGAGCAGAGCCATTATGGCTAGTAGTCCTTGATAGCCTGGTCCTCTGGGAATTTGTCTATGTGCTGGGCCTGGGGGTAACCCATGAAACGCAGTCCAGGTCTGGTCCAGACTCCGAAGGCCATGCCAGGACACGAGGCAGAAAACCAGGCAAGGACAGGTACAGGATCTCCGGCAGCATCTAGCATACAGCAATGTTGCTCCTGCAACCTGGGGCAGGGTCCGACAGCCTTTTATCTTTGTCGGGTAGCAGCCGGTCCTGATCCCCCAGCGACTCACCTCCCTGTTTCACCCAAAGGCAAGTGCTTCTCCTGTGAGTACTCAGGTCTCTCGTTCTCTCAGACCTCAGTCTCTGCAGCTCGGGAGACGTCGGTGGGTTACTAGACCCAGAGGCCGCCTCAGCCTCCCCTGACCCAACCGGTAGTGGAGCAGATGTAAGTGATGGCCTAGCTGAAGGCAACGGGGTAATCCCCACATCTGGAGCCAGGGCAGGCTCAGGCCCCTGACTCGGCCCAGCTGGTGTTTGTTGCAGGGGAACCTGTGCAGACTGGGACTCTTCAGGATCAGGCCCCAGACTTGGTTCAGATGATGCCTGAGGCAAAGGATCTGGTGCAGACTGAGTCTCCTCTGGCTCCGAGCCCGAGTCTCAGGCCATCACAGTCTAATCCTCTTTTAAAGCCACCCAAATTAGTGGCCATCACAGCCCCTAAAGCACCATAGTTTATCTATGAGCTTCTAAGCAGGAAGGCAGGGAGGTGGGGGTGAGGGCAGACCGAAGGCTAATAGACCAGCCTCCCCCAGTTCTTCGGATCCACCCCTACACTTTGGATCCAAAGCCACAGGCTGAAAAAACAACAACACGTAATTTCTCTTGTGTTGTGGGGAGGCCATTTAAAAAAACAACTCGGCCCTCCTCTCTCTTGCCCCCCCCCCAACCGTCGGTTGCAGCCAAATGCTAAAAAGGGGAGCAGCCCCAATACCTCTGCTAAAGGAAAATAAGGCACACTCTGCTCGTCGGCGTCAATAAGGGTTTGCCCGCCAAACACCACGTTGATGCTGCTTGTGTAGACCAGCCTGGGGACGCTTCGCCGCTTGCAGACTGCAGAGACATAGGAAACACAAAGCACTTCGTTGAGGGAAGGAGGCAAATGGAAATCTGCTTTCCTGAGGGAAAGGACTGGTATCTCAGGATGGCTGCAACAGCAGCCAACAAATGATTCTGCCCCAGCTCACATTACAGCATCCTCCAGCCCTAGGTAAAGGTAAAAGGACCCCTGACCATTAGGTCCAGTCATGGCCGACTCTGGGGTTGCGGCGCTCATCTCACTTTACTGGCCGAGGGAGCCGGTGTACAGCTTCCATGTCATGTGGCCAGCATGACTAAGCCACGTCTGACGAACCAGAGCAGCGCACGAAAACACCGTTTACCTTCCCGCCGGAGCGGTACCTATTTATCTACTTGCACTTTGACTTGCTTTCGAATTGCTAGGTTGGCAGGAGCAGGGACCGAGCAACGGGAGCTCACCCCGTTGTGGGGATTCGAACCACCGACCTTCTGATCGGCAGGTCCTAGGCTCTGTGGTTTAACCCACAGCGCCACCTGCGTCCCTAGGAGCCTTCAAAAGGGAGCTCTTTCTAGAGAAAGAACCGTGGTGGTGGGGAGACTCTGGGGTTGCTATCAGGGGGTGATTGGTTTTGCTCCACCCTCCAGCCCTAGGAGCCTGCAGAAGGGAATTGCTTAATGAATACTTTAGCCTGAACTATTAGTAAGCTGTATATTTACTTCTTAAATGTTTATCCTTGATAAATTAATTCTTAATTGTTGATTCTTGGGTTTTTTTGCATTATGTTGCAGTGATGTTATTTGTCTTATTGTGTTCTTTGTCCAGGGCAGCTGTCTACCAGCTCCATCTGGTACGCAGGCTGAGACCCTACCTGCCCGCAGACTGTCTTGCCACAGCAGTACATGCTCTAGTTAGCTCCCACTTGGACTACTGCAATGCGCTCTACGTGGGGCTACCTTTGAAGGTGACTCAGAAACCACAACTAAGACAAAATGCAGCTGCCAGAGTGATACTGGGAGCAGCCGCCGGGACACAGTCCTGAAGTCCTGAAGGATCTACATTAGTTCCCAGTACTTTTCCGAGCACAATTCAAGGTGTCAGTACTGACCTTTAAAACCTTAGACTGTTTTGGCCCTGTATACCTGAAGGAGTGTCTCCACCCCCATTGTTCAACCTGGACACTGAGGTCCAGCTCCAAGGGCCTTCTGGCAGTTCCCTCATAGTGAGAAGTGAGGTAACAGGGAACCAAGCAGAGGGCCTTCTGGGTAGTGGCGCCCACCCTATGGAACACCCTCCCATCAGATGTCAAGGAAATAAACAACTGTCTGACTTTTAGAAGACATCTGAAGGCAGCCCTGTTTAGGGAAGTTTTGAATGTCTTATGTCTTACTATGTTTTAATGTGTTGGAAGCTGCCTAGAGTGGCTGGGGCAACCCAGTCAGGTGGACAGCATATAAATAATAAATTACCATTATTATTCTTTATCGTATTTAGACTGGCTTTTGTGCGAACTGCTTTTGAGCACAGATTTATTTGTGGGAGATGTGGTATGTAAACAAGCCAACCATCGATGATCCTCAGCCTGGGCTCATCCAAAACAAAGCACTGAGGCTGTACGCACCTTCAATGACGACACTGGTTCCTCCAACATTGACAGACCGAATATGTCTCTTGTGCATCTAGGAAAAGCAGGAAGAGGTTTAATGTCGCACCAGCTGCTGCAATCAAAGCAAAATGAATTGCTTTAGCTTGTTTTGGTCTCTGGAGAATTGGCTTGGCTTGCTCCCTAGGTGGCAAGAAGGCCAGCTTGTAAAAGTTGAATTTCGCCCCCCCCCCCCAAAAAAAGAATCTGAAAAAAGCGGTCAAGAAGGGCTATTGCTCAGAGGCTGTGTACCTGCTGAAGGTCCCAGGTACGTTCCTTGGCATCTTCAGTTAGAAGGTTCAGACCACAAGTGATGGGAAGGAGTCTTTGCCCAAGACCCTGGAGAACTGCTAGTTAGTCTTGGGTGGGAAGACTAGGGAACCTTTTATAGTCCTCCAGAGGTCACATGTTTCTAGGTGGGGCCAAAAGTGGATGTGGAATAGCAAATGATAATTTACTTATGCACCCCTCTCAGTACACTGTTTACTGAAAATAAAACATTTCTCTTCTTAAAAAATGTGCATATTCTTACTGTTGCCTTTGCTTAATGTCTGTGATCTAATTCAGCATCACTCAGGCATCTTTTTTCAAAGCATCATAGAATTGGAAGGGACCATGAGGGTGTCAGGGTCTGGCCGGACGAGGAAGAGCGTTGGGCGCCGCCTATCCAAGAGACCCCTCCAGGGAGGACACAGAAGATGACAACTTAAACCCAGGACAGTGGTGGTGGGACACAGGGGGCCAGTGTGCAGGAGTGTCAAGCTGGGAGATGCTAGATGCAGGAGGGTTGAGTGATCGGCGGGGTGGGGTGGGGGCGTGTGTCAGGAGAAGGAAGGTCTTCCAAGACAGCGCTAGGTGCTGAGAGTCTCAGCGGGAGTGCAGACTCAGAGAGAGAAGAGTCCGAGGCTGCCTCTGCTGCCAAGCAACTGGCTCTCCTCCCCAGACTCCCCACTTGATGAGGGTCCTGCACGCTGCTCAGCAATGGGCCAGACAGGCCCAGAGAGGAGCCCGCCCCCTTGCCGCATTTCACATCTGCTTGGGAGGTATCTGGAGTGAGAGGGGAAGGAGCTAGGTGAGACAAGCCAGAGGGACGCTGCTGTGTTGCTTCCTTTCTGTGAATTAAAAGCTA